>NC_085139.1:185564406-185904324 GCF_024139115.2 Armigeres subalbatus
TTTTTTTTTTTTTCACGTATTGCTTTCAACTATTTAGAATGCTTGTAGAATCATTGAATGTATCGAGGAAAAATACTAAAATATAGAGAGACTTTTTGAACGATTTGGCTCTACGACTCAGACCCATTGTCACCCCCTGATGGCGGTATATCTTTAAAGTATTATACGATTTTACTGCTTTCTGGCCTATGTACATTATGCTCTAAGAAGGAAGAACCACATTAGGGATTGCAATGCAATGTCCATTGACTTTGCAAGAATCTTACGAAAATTTTACAACCAAGAGAAACGTTTACGAAAGTTTTGCAAGTAAGAAACGAATCATTATTGTAATTAGCTGCTAATGTGGTATTACCTTATTGATTTAAATGGCTGTCACTAACTACATGGCCACGAAACACACAATTTCAAGTTGATTAAAGCATTTCACATAACACACGGTTTTGTCAGAATAAAACACCTAGTAAAACTTCAAAAACTCTTCCTTCGATTTTTTTTTTCGTTAAATAAAAACCGGGAAAATTTGACAAAACTTATCGGGAAAAGCGGGAAAAAACCGGGAATTTGAAAATCGAATTTCAGTGGCCACCCTGCAGATCACTTCCAGCCACATTCATAGTCGGCTCTGGACTGTCAATATTTGGTTGAATATTATTGTTGAAATTCATACACTCTACAAATTGATAAATTATTGAAATCTAAACATTAAATGGGTAAAGTAATTTATCACAAAAGAACTGAAACCGATCTTCATCCGCGAGGCGCTTTCAACGGTAGACATCAATATAAAATCAATTATGTTTTTCGCACAAAGTAAGCACACTCAGTGACAGTCGAGTGCATGATCACGTAATTCGAAAAAGTGACGTATACGCCATTTTCCAAAAATGGTGTTAACGAGTACCACTCATCGAGCTTTAACAGAAAAATGAAAACATGCATGTGTAAAATGGCGTACATGTCTACTTTCTAGATTACGGCAGATGAGCTGATGGAGAAGTCGTCTGACATGTCATTCTATGTTTTGAATATATTATATTATAATATATTATAATCATGCGATGTTTGTCACCTGACCGAAGTTCTTCATGAAGATGAATATTTTAAGCTCTGGATAGGTAGAAAAACAATAATGAGAAATTTTTGTGAAAGGTTCACCTTGCACAGTTATGCTTCCAGCTTCCAAATGCATCCGGATGGAAAAAGGATAAGAAGAGCAGTTTCATATTTCATATTTGCGTAAGTGTTCCCTGTCTAAGGGTCCGTTTCCATTTTTTGGTCCATCATACAGAGTGCATTGAAAGCAAAATGATAGTAAATTCGTCTGTGCTGTTGTGGAACCAAATGCAACAAAACTCAAGTAAGGATGGTGGATAACTGCATACATACGTTCAGTGGTTATTTGGTGATAATTGGTCACTAAGTAATATAACTCACTAGTTATCACATATTTACTCAATGTGCTGTCTTTTTCTCAACAGCAGAGTCCTGAAGGTTAAGAGAAACATTGTTTATTACTTGTATGAAGCCCTTATTTGCGTACTATCATCTCCGCTAATCATACCAATACCATTATCTCCCATTGTTCAATTATATTTGATTGATCATCATTTGCGTTGCCTAACTATCTGATTCGATCCACCTGCACATAATCAGGCCACATATACCTTCCATTTCATTTACGCTTCCGCCAAGTTCAAGGTGATAATCATCGAAAACCCTGTCGAAACAATTGCCGCGGCAACATTCTCCCACTCCACTGTTGATTCCATCCATCGCGGTCAGTTAGTGGAAAACCATCACCCAAAACGAGCTGCAGTGTCGGAGCAAAGTGAAAAACAAACACTCCGCAGACTCCGGTAACGTCTTAATTATGCACTGTCGTCTTTTAATCCCAACCCCGAACGCACGGCTCTAGACCACCACCAACACTTCTGATTGTTATTGTTCCGGTTGCCTTCTTTCGTTTCCATGTGGGCTGGTGTTGTCTGGTCACAATTAGTTCGGTCAATATACGATTGGCACGAGTCAGCAGCAGAGGTCGCGGTACCTTACCGGTTGGTGTTTGCAAATTAAGAAATTACTGTGGTCATCCCACGATCACGACGTCAGATCGAGAATTCGACCTCTAATGACTGCAACGGCGCTGGGTTGCTGGCCCATATTGGTGAGTAATGGTGGCTTATGGAAGCGTGACTCTCACCCATTGCGAGCGATGATCGTTGTGTCTTATCTAGAAAGTTGGGTGTTTCGTCCATTTCGAATGCAAATCTTGAATTAGGTAACATGAAGGCGTGACGACATTTACTGATTTCCCTTTCCATCTGATGCTAACTTATTTGCTCGGATTAACAGTTTATTGTTTTTTATAGTGCTACAGCAGAGTCGTAGTTACCGAATATAACAATGAAAATAATTAACTCACTATCATCGTTTAGGATCAAAATCATACATACTCAATCATCGAGCCTCCATTGAGCAAACTCCCTTGGATTGTAATTTCCAATAAAAACCATCGTTCAATTCATTTTCGAAAAAAAACGTTCCGAAAGGCATTTATTGTTAACCTATGCATGATAGTTATATAGGGTAAAGTGACCAATAGTGACCCTCTGCTCATTTTTGATTATTACTGCACAATGTCAACATTTTCTAGAAATTCTATCGGGAGAACCTACCTTCAGAGCGTTAATGAATAAAGCTTCCAATGAATGATTAAATTTGTTATGATTAAATCATTCAACTCTATGATTAAAGATTATGATTAATGATTCAATAATTTTTGCATGATTAATGATTATGATTAACAATTAAATTAATTTCTAACAATGATTAACGATTATGATTAATAAAAAACGTTTGTAGTATGATTAACGATTACGATCGTGATTAAATGCTGACAGCAATATGTGTATGATCAATGATTAAAGATCGGTAGATTAATGAAAATGATTACTGAATAATCAAGTTGAATGGTTTGTTATTGATCAATTATCAATACATTTTTACCAAATTGGCTTTTGAAAGGTATTAATATTATATGATTATGAAAAGATTAATGAATAAAAGCGTATGTGGTGATTAAATTGATGATGTGAAATAAACTTGAAACAAAGAATATGATTAGTGATTAATGATTAAATTTAAAATTCTATGATTAATCGATTAGTGATTATTGATTGAATCATTTTGTATGATTATGATTAATGAATAATGATTATAATCCCATTATTCATTAATCAATGATTAAATCATGATTAATCACTAATGCTCTGCTCTACCTTACAGTCCCTAGGATTTGATTACATGCCTTTGAAATGCTAAGTGGTTAAATTAGATGATATTTATCACACTTCTATAAAATAAAAATAGACAGAGTGTCCATTTAGGAATATTTTGGGGTCCGAATAGGGAAGAAGAACGCCGAAATCGACAGAAATCAAAGAAGTGTCGACTAGGGAAGCATCTTATTATGGACTTCCCTAGGGCTATAGGGCGAATTCAGTTAGACATTAAATGTTAATTTCAACTGAATAACCTCGTGTATTTGGGTGTTTTATGTATGTATCGAAGAGGGGATGCAGAGCTTGTTGTTAGATATCAGCAGAGTTAATATGTTGACAATTTCAAGCCTTTATGACAGGAAAAGCAAAATCGCCATTAGGGGGTCCACTATTGAGCATTTTACCTATTGCTTTTATGTTGTAAAATGTTTTGAAACAGAATTTTAATTCACTACTGTTTTTCATAATATTTTGTAGATATTCGAACGAATTAGTATTAGTCGAATTAAGACGATGTTTTGGTCGTTTGTTCCCTGCCTTGATTTTCTACAGTTCATGCAGATTTTAAAACAATTTATTTTAATAAGAAAATTATTATGAGCATTTATTGGAGTGTCTGACTCAATTCTCTGCATATGTGTGCAGTATAGGTAACCATGTAACAAACTCCATAAACTTCATATGAATTATGTATTAAAATTCATGGTAAAGCTTTCGCCGTTGAGACTCCTTCGGAATCTAAGTTCAGAAATTTTTTAGATCTTTTCAGTTTGCTCACATCACTTTGAATAGTTATTATGGAGCCATGAAAGCCAGAATCAGCGTAATACAGAAACCAATTGATTCGTAAACTGAACACTTATGGGAAGTCAGAATTTATGAAAACTTGATGTGAATCTTCAAAACGGGAACCCATTTTGAAATCACGCTCCTCCCACCTCAATAGTAGTATGGAAATTCAAGAATTGGTTCCACTCATGTACGACGATGTTTATTCGTATCAAGAAAGTTAAGTCACCCATCAGATTACAGTTTCTTATTCAAATTCGCCATCAGTTCATGTTCGCTGACCGAAAGCGAAACATCTGAACTCGCAGCAAACCCCATTTTTCATTTCCCCATTTTTCCTCTGTTTGCAAATCGAGTTGTCGTAGGCCGAAGAAAATCAATTAAAAAGTAGGAAAAATTCCTTTAAAGTTGATTTATGATGACTTATTGCTTTCATGATAAGCAGCGGACCGTAAATGCAGAACGGATTCGTTACACGATTTCCGTGCTTAAATAGTTTGGTCACAAAATAACTTTTTTACGAACGTTCGAAATTTATGTATGTTTTCAATTTAATACAATTCTTCCATTTGCAAGCGTTATTTTCTTTCATTTGTACACACCTAATGTACAAACATGAAAAAATGCTTCAAAAATCAAATTACCTGCTCAAGACGGCCCACATTTTATTTCCAATTTTTAAGGGCATCACGCAGTTTGTGGAAATGAAACCAAAAGATGCGTCGAGGTCGAACAACGATGAAAGGCGTGCAAAGCAGACCACGGTTCGCGGTCGGCTAATTACCATGATCAACCCCGTCCGATAAGTGATCACTCGATTTTTTTTTTGATGCACTGATGACGGTAGGTACCATCTACCAAAAAAAAGATGAAACTGGCGATTTGGTTTCGGATTTTGCACATCTTTAATTTTGGCAATGGGTCATGAAGCATGGCTGAGGGGTAGGAGTAGATTGATCTCCGTCGATTGAATCGGGTGAAAGTTCCTAGTCGGTTTCTTTGTAAAATTCAACGTCGGTTTTCTAGGAGCTATATTACCTGTTACTTATCGGGGAGTCAAATTAAGCAGACGTACGATCTTAGTCGAATTAACATATTGGCCCAATAACTGTTGTCAATTACCTGTAGATGGAAAAAGAAAAGAAAAATATCATTAACAAGCGCATTTGTTTCTCTTTTCAGGTAATTTCTGCGAAAACACAGATAACATGGACTCATGGTTTGTAATTTATCTTAGAAATAACATGTAACATAGTAAAAAATAATAGATGACAACCAACGCTGAAAATGGGGACATTTTCAGGCGTAAGAGTGTTAGCCATGATGCAATATCCCGTGGGGAATGTAATGCCAACAAAGATCACTGAAATGATCCAACCTCACGAGGACATCCAATAGAAGAATCAATCAGCAAACGGTACGATTGTGACAGCAAATTACTGACTACTTGGCACATCCTATCCTAGATTTTGTGCAGTCGAGTTAACGCTGCACAGTAGGCCTGGCCGCTTCTATGTTTGAACTACATTTATTATGTGCTTCGAACATAAATATAAAGTGTTGTGCTTCGAACATAAATAATAAGTGTTGGATGTAGACGAATCTATCACTTTCCATGATTCTTTCACGAACTGGCTGTGTAGGTGTAGACTAGACTAGCCTAGATTAGACACACCGTGGGCTTCAGGCTTGGTTTTCCCGGAACCATCGATTCTACTTCATGCATTCATATAAAGGATGCCCTAAAACTTAGGGAACATTCAGTTCCCGTTTTGATCGCGACTACTCGAGCAGTCCCTGACGGTGGATCAACCCTTCTCTGACGGAGAGGTTTCTGACGTTGGAAGCTCCCCGCAACCGACGAGATCCGTCTCAACGGGTGACCGAACGAGTGCTGAGGTCTATCCAAAGATTCCTAGTGAAGATATTTTCCTTCCGACGACCCGAAGCCGGTGCATTTGCAAACCACGTTTCGCAACTAGTCACCAGCGGTCAATCTAACCTACCTCGAGTAATCGGCTTCTCATGTTTTTAAGTCGTTCGACTCCCAGATTTATCATTGAGCTATGTTGCATCTAGCCGATAATCAACTTCCAGTTCCCTTGAGTCATTTAGCTCTCAGCTTAATCGTTAAGTCATTTGGTTCCCTCCTCGATCGCGATCTACTAGGATATCCCCCGCTGGTGGATCTATCCTACTCCAAAGAGAAGTTCCTCGACAGCGGGAGCTCCTCCGCAGCCGGCCTTGACGCGCTCGCCGAAAGCTAATAGCAGTTGCCAGAAGATGATGGCGGTTTCAATCCCATTCATTTCAGTGCCTGGACCAGCGTGTCAAGAACTAGCTAGTAGATTTTGCTAATTAACGATAAACTGACTACGTATGCTCGAGGTGAAAACAAAAAGGAAGTAGTACAAACAATACCCGAGAACAAGCGAACAAATGCTTTAAGATACTAGAAAACATGCTGCAAAAAATACTAATCAGTAGTGGCACCATATATTCTAGTTTAGGTCATCTGATCGAATGCCATTTGGCCGAAATTGCGTTTGCCATACGCCGTAGGTGAGAAATGAGATGTTCGAAGTTAAAATAAGATATTTCCGTGTCTGTACGTTGCGAGGCTTTACCTGGTTACGCAAACCTTAGGAAGTCCTACTTGCAGCTGCAACTATCTTTTCACCTCGCGACGAGCATCATTATCACATGTAACGTAATATATGAACGAATCGAATTATCTGATGTTCAATTCGGTCCCATCCAACATATTACGAATCAACCTAATAAACTTTGCCGAAATGCAATGTTCTAGCAATTATATGCCACAGAAGTTCCGCGCGATTCCAGTCCATAGGGTGCGGCAGAAAATAACGCAAAAATGTTTAAACTTAAATATTGGGTTAATCTGAGAAATAGTGACTAATTTCTTCTAAAAGTATATTTGTTTATGTTAACTTTCAAATGCCGTACCGAGAGATTGTAATTGCAGAGTGGCCAGTGTGCCGGGAAATCGGGAAATATGCCGGAATTCAAAGTCCATGCGGGAAATGCGAGAAAAAGTCGGAAATTTCTTGAAATTATAAAAAAAATCGGGAAAAAAAAGTCATCAATTGTTCATTTCATTTAAAAAAAACAATTATGTATCCCCCCTCAGAATTTCTGCCTCAAAAAAAATTGAAGGAGGCAACGAAAAAAAAAATTCGAATATTTTTGAGCATTTAAAAAAAATTAATTTACAAATCCGAGGGGTTTTGATTTTTTAAATTTTAATATTTATTTTTTATCACCATCCTTGATCTTTCGGACGCATAAGGACATAATTTTAATTCAATATTTGTAACGGCCTTATTCTAGCGTACAAATGAAAAACATCGTTTTCCATTTTAAATGCATAGGCTTTTTCAATGCATTTGAAACTATTTGAGGAATTATCCGGCTTTGTCAAAAGTATAATGGAAATTATATGAAACCAGATTTTTTCAATGCCCAGTCTAGATTCTTCTCGTTAATGATGATGGAAATCTGCGTACCACCTACGCTTCAAAAAGTTTCTAAGACCAAGTTAATCTCCGAAAGAGAGAGGAGATGCTTGATCGATGTTCTCTTGAAATGGACTCGAGTTTTGTCTGGAGACTTGACGACCGTAGTCGAGTATAGTATATCCAATAATGTTTAATTTCTGGCACATCTCAATAATCTCTGGTCTTTTTTTAAGATATTGATTTTATTAAATGGTAACGCCACAGACAAACAGACATAACACTCGTCAAATTTCCATCGTTCACTGATTTACTGGACAATTCTAAAAACCATTAGTTGGCCAATCGGTCACTCGTGGCACGCGCATCGGATTTGCTCTAGTTTGACGGTTGCTCACTACCGCCATCTGGATCGTGATTTGCCCAACTAACTGAAATCAACAGATGTCGTTAGTGTTTGAACGACGATGAATTTGATGAGTGAATGTTCTATGTGTTATGTCTGTTTGTCTGTGGTAACGCTGTACAGGAGAAGTGATTTAGATTCAAGCACAGTGTTTGTTTGGTTGTAAACCAACATAAGGATAAAGCAAAGATTGGCATAAATGATAAAGTACGATGTTATAATAAGAACAGGATGTGTAGCAATAGTAGAAATAATCAAATCAATAATAGTTCACTGGTCAAGGTAAAATAAGTCTCTAAAATTGAAAATAGAATGAGGAAAAATGCGATATGTAACAAAGGTAGAAGAAACATGAAGGTTATAATTATTATTATCTTTATTAAAGCGATTTCCAATAGGTTAGCTCATCTCTGAAACATGATGGTGTTGGAGAAGATGGATCTCAAAATATTGGCAGATGCAAAAATGTTTATTCGCTCAAAGGATTCTTCAATTAATTTAAAGTAGACAAAGAATAAAACAAAGAACTGGAAAGAATGAACCTTAGTAGACTCACCCTTTTTAAATGTTGGTCTAGAACTATAGATTTTTAAAACAGTTTCCAAAAATTGACCTTAAACTAGTCAAAGAATTAACTGAAACAATAAACTAGATTTTTTTCAGTAAACGTCAATTAAAAAACTTTAGAACAAAATAAAAATCATTCACGTTTTTTTTCGAAACTTAAACATAAATTTTTATTTGAAATTTTCAAAATTATATCGGGAATTTTTCAAAAAATATCGGGAAATATGCGGAAATTTTAAAATGGAAGTTGAGTGGTCACCCTGTAATTGTTGTTTTGCAGGGTTAGGGACAAAAGGTCGAAAAGGACAAAAGGTCGAAAGGGACAAAAGGTCGAAAGACAAAACGTCGAAAGACAAAAGGTCGAAAAGGACAAAAGGTCGAAAGGGACAAAGGTCGAAAGGACAAAACGTCGAAAGGACAAAAGGTCGAAAGGACAAAACGTCGAAAGGGACAGAACGTCGAATGGGACAAAAGGCCGAAAGAAATAAAAGATCAATAAGATCAAAAGGTCAAAAGGCACAAAAGGTCTAAATAGACAAGAAACTGAAACGGAGAGAATCAATCCTGCACCAGAGTTGCCTTACACAATTGGCAAAACTTTGCTTTTTTATTTTCCACAATTTTTAACAATTAAATATAACTCATTCAATGACTACAGATGGATGTTTTAGTTTTCAAAATGTTACTTCGTTCTCTAACAATGGCGCACGCCGTACATTAAATACACCGGAGTGAATTAAGGTTCTCCAAACACACGCGACGAGACAATCGCGACGCTATTCTATTGCTTTAGACTGCGATTCTGTCGCCGTTGGTATGGAAGCGTAAATGGAGCATTGCCAGCTTCCACCCAACGATAGAATTGTGGCAACAAGCTGTCGTCGTCGCGGCGATGTCCTTTCGACCTTTTGTCATAGATTCTGTTTTGAAAATTTGTAAAAATGTTCTCAAAAGAAGTGATTACCAGTTTGTTGCTCGCCCAGAAGACGTCGAATAAGATTTCTATGGTGCTAGGATGTCTTTTGGTTACATTTTATCGCCTTAAAATGTCCCTGCATGATAGGTCTAAGCGCGAAGCCGGAAAGTGGACGTCCGAGCTTTGCACGCATGTCAAACGTGATCAAATCGGCTCGTGGAAAGATTTCTCGCAACCGTGCGTTCCATCAGAAAACTTGCCAAAGAAGTCAAAAATTCTGAGAAATCTATGCGAAAACCATCATAGAAGACTTGCATGTACTTTCCAAAGCTTGACCCGACTAGAAGGTCATATCAAAATTATATCAACATATGTTATTATGTTATCCCAATCAGGGGAGAACAACAAATTTATATCATATTGTGTTACTAAGTTCAACAGTTTTTCTAACACAGGCTGTTATAGACTTGATTCAGGATGTTAAAATAACTAAATTTTCTAACAAAACAATGAAACATAACTCATTCTGTTATAATTTTGTTATGAAAAAATGTGATAATAATTTATCATAACTCGATTATTTCAACGGTTGTTATAAATAACTGATGTTGTTACAATCATGTTATAATCTTGTTTTGCCTTCCTTGTCGGGATACCTACTAAATTTTTCTAACAAAATTTATTAGAAGCATGGTGCAGGATGTTGTTAAAATATCAAAATTTCTATCAAAAATTACACTACTGGAAACAAAAAACTATTAAATATTGTTACAACTTTATCATAAAAATAACATATTTTGATAGAAATTTATAACAGAACCAGATGCAAAATATATTGTTCCTATACAGTTGGAAATTTTTACAGATCGTGATCAACAATCAGAAATTTTTGGTTTTGTCTGAACAAAAGTATTTTTTAAGAACATGAAACTAACAACATTACAAATTAGGCAATTGCCTTTTAACCTTTTTAAATTATATCAGCGTTGTGATATCTATGGCTGGGAGACTTTGCTACATCTATTTTAATTGCCTACTGTTGAGCAATTCGGTGTTGAGCATTTTTAAATCATATTATGATTAAATCCTGTTATAACATTTGAAAGATAGTGGATACTAAGAACAAAATTGTAACATATAGTTATAAATATCACTATATGTTAAAATTGAGTTTAGTTTTTGTTATGCTTTTCTAGTCGGGGAGTGAAACCAACAGTGAAACGCCACTTGATAACGGACCGGATATAGGAACCACGAGTGACTAGTTCAAAAAGATTGCTTTCTTTGTTGAAGAAGGAAAAAATTTTAATCCTTTTTCCGACGCGAAAGCTTTTCAGCCGATGCTGAACCCAACGGCCCCACGGACCGGTTTATTTCACTGAAGAAAATTCCGGATGTTTTGAAGCAAGTGAAGCTTAAATTCCAAACCAATCCAGCGTCATGATGTTTGGCTTGGGGGCATCCAACGGTTTGAAACTGCCACCTGTTTTCATTGAGTTGGATTTAGAATCAATACCGAATTGTTTATTGGTCTTTTTAAGAGCCAAATGCTTCCCTGGGAAAGGCCAAATTCTCCGAGGATCAAAACGTTGTCCTACAGCATGATGGAGCGCCATGTCAAACCTCCAATCTTCTAAACATATTTCAAACGAGTACCTTGTAGTGTTGGCGATATTGAGGAGTGATATATGCACCTCGATAGTTAGCATAATCGAGCCTGTGGTCCTTTCTTGCAGATAGGACATATGAGGCAATCAAGCCAGCTCGAAGACATTTCTTCTCCATTCCTAGCACTTGATAGATTTTCTCGTTCAGTCGGTCATTTTCAAATTTTAGAAGCTCGGCCGAGAATTCGTCCTTCCCAGCGGACTTACCGTTCTTAAGCTATCGAACAGCCTTTCTCACTTCATCTAGCGTTGGTGACTCCACTGCGTCATGGTCATCTTCAATCCTGATTGTTTGTGCCCTCTCTGTTAGCTTCAGAATCGACATACCTATGTCTGGCTTATTGTACAACTCCATAATCGTCGGTTTTGGGCGATGTTCCTCCAGTTTTCCCAAACGTTTAGATCCGTTTCCAACGCAGCGTGTTCGTGGCCTGCCACGAACTCCCGGCCTCTATCCAGTTCTCTGTTGAAGATTGTTTTCGCTATTCTTTCTTCCGAAATTCGCACAAGTGACCACTGACTGAAGTCTAGCGTATTTTATACGATTCACAATATTATCTTTTTTGTACACTTGATATAGCTCGTGATTCATACGTCTGCGCCACACGCCATTTTCTAGTTTCACTTCGAGTATTCTACGCAGGACTTTTTGCTCAAAAACCCTGAAAGCATTTCGCCTCCTTTGCCATCCACGCTTCATGTCCGTTAAGGGCCACTGGTAGAATCAGAGTTTTATGCAGACAAAAAATAGAAGGGTTGTTTACAAGACACGATCGCAAACTTTAACCAAAAATTATATGAAGTGTAAAATATTTATGTTACAAAAAGATCGTAATCTGTTTCAGCATAATTTTTTTCTTCAACCACCGCCGACGGCCATCACAGATGTTATTTGACGGCTACCGGCGAAGAACATCGTCTTCAAGCTTCAGAACGCTGCTTTCCCGCACGCGTTTGCGGTTTTGCTGGACATCATAGTCATCGTCATCAGCATCGGCAGCCTTCAATAGAATTCGTTTCAAAATCTTAGTGAAGCAGGTTTCTCGGCAGTGAGTGAAACATGAGAGAGACAATTGCACGGGAGAACACCACATATGTTGATGCTGGGTCCGCTCAACGAAGTCCGAAGAATCTCAAACTAACTGGCTTGTACGCGCTGGTTGCTGGTTACGATGCTGGGAACGCGTTAGATCCCTCTCTGCGAAATCTCGAACAAAATGGTACGGGCAGCTTTTCTTTGTATCTAATGAAGTAAGTTATAGCTCCGCCCTTCGTTATTCGTAATGAGTGCACACAATTTGCATCCGTAACGATTAACAAAAGGGCGGGGCTCACTACATTGAATACAAGAAAGCAGTTTTCCTGCGCCTCGTGCCGTTTTGTTCGAGACTCCACGAGAGCGGTCCCGCATCGGCATCAGTGGCAGTCGTCGGAGTCTGTTGCGTTCAGGGATTTCGGTCCCAGCATCGGCATCGACAATTAAATCCCAATCGATCCCAACAGCATTAGTGATGGCCGTCGGCGGTTGTTACTGCAGACAATTTATTCGTAGTAAGTAAATTTTTCTCGCAATATTAGGATAATCGTTTGATTGCTGATATTAATTGTAAAGACGCATACATAATTAGAAATAGAACAGACATTTTCTGATGAATCAATTTTACAGGATATGATAAGCTGTTAATGATTGAAAGTTAAGTTTTCTAGCAAGTATCAGACATTCACTCAAGTGAAAATTTGGGGATGTAATCTCAATAAGAAGAAGAAGAAGAAGAACGTAAATAAAAACTCACTAAAAATTAGAAATTTTTCATTAAAAAATAGGAAATTGCCAATAATTCTGGATATGAGACGCAAAATTTAAAACTTTAACGAAAAAATCAATAAAGAGCAATAAAAAGTATGAATTTTTTCATGAAGAGATATAAAACAGGTTAATCCACCTAGCAGTGATGATGCCTTTCTTGTGCATTATAAAATATATTGATCAAAATAAAATAATTAAAAATAATCAATATATCAAAATTAGTTGAAGATATTCATCTTTATTTCAATCATTGAATTGTCTCATGTTAGTTTCTTGTACTTGACCTCGAGTCGAGCCGAGTCAAGTACAAGACACTGAAGACGGCCTTTACTGTTGAGGTCGAAATACTCATCTGTCAGGATACAATTAATGGTGGAATTCAATGGATTGTTCAAACTCGTCTTATGACAGGTGAAAACATTCCACTAAAAAGCTCAAAATAATTTTCTTATCAAAAGATTATTATTATTATTTATTCAGACTAAGTCCGAAGTGGCTGTGCGGTATATAAGAGTCTTCTCCTTTCGGCTCGGTCCATGGACACACGTCGCCAACCACGCAGTCTACGGAGGGTCCGCAAGTCATCTTCCACCTGATCGATGCACCTTGCCCGCTGTGCACCTCGCCTTCTTGTTCCGTCGGATCGTTGTCGAGAACCATTTTCACCGGATTACTGTCCGACATTCTCGCTACGTATCCGGCCCATCGCAGTCTTCCGATTTTCGCGGTGTGAACGATGGATGGTTCTCCCAACAGCTGATGCAACTCGTGGTTCATTCGCCTCCTCCACGTACCGTCCGCCACGTCTGCACCGCACCATAGATGGTACGCAACACTTTCCTTTCGAAAACTCCCAGTGCGCGTTGGTCCTCCACGAGCATCGTCCAGGTCTCGTGTCTGTAGAGGACTACCGGTCTAATGAGCGTTTTGTAGATTGTCAGTTTGGTACTTCGGCGAACTCTATTCGATCGCAGCGTCTTGCGGAGTCCAAAGTACGCGATTTCCAGCCACTATGCGTCTCCGAATTTCTGCTGGTATCATTTTTGGCAGTCACCAGTGAGCCCAAGTACACAATTCTTCTACCAATTCGATTTCGTCACCACCGATGCAAACTCGCGGTGGTGGCTCACATTGTCTTCTTGAACCTCTTTCAATCATGTACTTCGTCTTCGACGTTGATGACTAGTCCGATCCCCTTAGCTTCCTCTTCAGTCTGATGTAGGCTTCTCCATCTTCTCAAAGTTACGTGCCATAATATCTATGTCGTCGGCGAGTCAAATAGCTGACGGACTTATTGAAAATTGTACCACTCGTGTTAATCCCTGCCTTCGTTACTCTTCCAAAGCGATGTTGAATAGTAGACACGAAAGACCATCACCTTGCCGTAACCCTCTGCGGTTTCAGGACTCGAGAATGCCCTTGAAACTCGAACTACGCACCACACGATCCATCGTCGCTTTGATCAACCGTGTCAGTTTATCCGGAAATCCGTTTCGTGCATTAGCTGCCATAGCTGGTCCGATCGATTGTATCATATGCGGCTTTGAAGTCGATGAATAGATGATGTTTGGGCACGTTGCATTCGCGGCATTTCTGCAGTACTTGGCGATTGGCGTGGTGGAGCGTTCGCCCATAAAACTCGCCTGGTACTGAACCACGAACTCCCTTGCAATTGGTGCTAGTCGACGGCATAACATTTGGGAGAGTACCTTGTAGGCGGCGCTCAGCAATGTGATTGCGGTAGTTGCTACAATCCAGCTTATCGCCCTTTTGTAGATGGGACACACGACACCTTCCATCACTCCTGCGGCAAAACTTCTCCTCCCAAATCTTGGTAATGACCCAGTGCAGCGCTCTAGTTAGTGTCTCACCACCGTGTTTAAATAGCTCACTGGTGTTGGTCAACCCCAGGGCTTTGTTGTTCTTCAGCCGGCCAATCTCCTCCTGATTTCTTGAGATCTGGAGCGGTAAAATTATGTCCTGCGCGCGTTCTCCCAGGTCCATCACCATACCGCATCTTCGTCTGCCACATCGCCATTCAGGTGTTCTTCGTAGTGCTGCCGCTACCTTTGGATCACCTCACGCTCGTTCGTAAGAAGGTTCCTCTTATGTCCCACATATCAGGCCGGCACGTGCTTACGTGAACGGTTTAACTTCATAGAAGTACATTCAAAGTTAATTGCCTATATGCGTGGTTAAGCCACCCGGAGTGGAAATTAATTATATGTCTGAAATTTGATTATGCATATGTACAAATGTGAAGATTTAGTTCGGAAAGGTATTGGAGGGTAACCCGTGGGGTTGATCCCACGACCCCAGTTCGCATGACAGGTGCTTTCCCCAGTACGAAGGACCTCCGTCGTCCACGCAGCTTAGCGGGTACTGATGAAACCAAATTCCCAGCACCAGGTACCAGCCGATCTCTCGCAACATTTTCAGAACTAACTCTCTCAAATGTATTTTGACACATGTCAACCAAGAGGATGAGTATTTAGTATTGTCCGGCTTACACACTTGCTTCATCAGCAACGGCGCTCAATGAAGTAGGGTGTGTGTGAGGTGTGCCAGTTTGGTCGTCAGATCCCAACACGACCACAAGCGAAGAGAGATCGCCACTCGAGATCAGTACATTCAAAGTTAATTGCCTATATGCCGGGTATTAAGCCACCCGGAGTGGAAATTAATTACTGTCTCGAAACTTGATTATGCATATGTACAACATGTGATAGATTTAGTTCGGAAAGGTATTGAGGGTAACCGCCCTTCGGTGGGGTTTGATCCCACGATCCCAGTTCGCATGACAGGTGCTTTCCCTACTAAGCTACGAAGGACCTCCGCGATCTCTCTTGGGCTAGTCTACCGTCTTGTAGCCGCCCAATGTTAAGCCGCGGCGTACGACTTCGACGCGTGTTGTACACTGTCGAGAGTTTTGAACGCAGGCATACCTGAGCAGGCAGTGGTCGGATTCAATATTCGCAATGTGGTAGTGCGGACGTTTGTGGTCGAAGAAGAATTAACGTCGATTAGAACGTGGTCGATTCGGTTTTCCGTTTCTTGGTAAGGTGATCTCCATGTAGCCTTATGGACATTTTTGCGGGGAAAGTGGTGCAATTTATCAACAATGCCTGCTGAGTGTGATTCTTTTGTTTTGTACTTTTCTCTGCTCCTTTGCTTTCATGACGGTGCCTTTCAGTCACAACGACAAAGCAGGAGTAGCTTAGCAAACTCGGTTTGCCAACAACGGCTGAAGCTGATGATCATTCGGCACAAATTTCCTGTCAATGTCTTTCAAGTGATAATATTCACCCATGCATTTATATAGCGTTGTGCATTCACACAGCAGCGAGTGAACTGAATAGACTGTCAGTGCAGGCTGTGTGCAATGAGAAGAGAGGTTTTTGTTTACTTTATCTTTGATTGTTGCTGCTAACCATTTTCAGTTTTCACTGCTAGGAAGTGAGTGTGAAGAGGAATGTATCAATATCCAACAAATTTCAGTCACTGAGATTGAGAATTCGCACCACTGCTTCGGACTACCATTCCGCGGTTGGAAGATGGCTGAGTTATTAGTCCATTCTTCCTGACCACATTTTGTGACGGTTTCAAATTTGATTCTGCAGAATGACCCCCCTATGTTTTCCGGAAGGACGTATTCTACGTCAAAAACACATTGGAAAGGTCAAAAAGCTCTTAGGGAACAGATTACATTTTTCAATCATTTTGATTGATTAAATGATTGCCACCATTTCTGAAGAAAAATCGGTTTTAAAATGTTTTCCCTTTAAAAACAATGATTTTTCAATAATTCCGAAATGGAATGTTTGGAGGGTTAATTGAATAGCAAACAATGGAATCGCATTTCCCGTCGAATGCAACCTCTTGCGCGCGCGCAATACACGGCTCTATTTATGTAAAGAGAAAGTGAAGCGGTTTATCAAAAGGTGCGTACCTTACATCAATCTTATGTCCGTCCTAGGGATGCATGAACGGGATTGGTTGGTTCTGATATTTTTACCGGACGGAAAGAATTCAAATTTTCAATACTTTTACGTTGACAATCGATAGTTTTAATACAATTAGCAAATTGATGGAAAGTTTGCGGATTTATTGATATATATTTAAATCTTAAAAACCCATCAAAAGATAAAGGCGCTATTGACTTTGAAATCTTACTTGGTTTCGTGACGGGCCCCAATTTTGAAATTTTTATTTTGCACCCTATATCCGTGCCTTTCCCTTAGACTTAGTATTCGCAGCAGCAATACGTCTTTTCACTTCACGGGAAATTTCAATTACCACAAATCACAAGCGTTCCAAGGTAATAGCGAAATCCAAAATAAAGTACATGACGTTTAGTGATATATGTATTTGCAGATCAAGTCCAATGTCAATCTTCTAATCCTGATTGAAAAACGTTTATAAATCAATCATTATCAGTTAAATCCGATTACCAGATTTCTCCCTGCTAGTAGCAGTTGTCGATATTGGAGTCCACCCACAATAGTGGTTTGAATGGGTTTCAATCGCTCAAGCTTGCCCAAAGGCATCAAAATATTGAAACGTTTCCTTTACGAGAAGCCATTCTGCTGCCAATGGCGCGTGTGTCAGCTCACTCTCTGGGGGAAAACTTTGTCCTTGTAGTCAAACGACAAACTTCTTCAAAATTTATTCATTTTGCCTGTAGTCACTTCACACATGTACGCACGCTTCTGGACGTTATGTCGTAAACCCAACCAGTCAACGGCGATGGTGACTGGTTGGCACTCGTCTTTACAGCAGCCATGCTCAAGACTTCCGTCCTGCCCAAGAGAAGAGATCGCCTGAGGAAGACAAAGGAGGAAACACGTGTTTCAGAAGGTTCAGCTTGTTTTGATGTGGACTTGCACCATCAACTCGGTTTCCGTTGGGTGGGCTTTCACAACATCCAAGCCAAAATCACCTGAATGTCAAACGATTAGCTCAACAATTGATGACAGGTTAGAGAGGTTGTTTGCAGTTGCTGATATTAATTATTTGAGAATTTGAAGCATTTGAGGAATCATTAAAAAAAAAATGATTCATAACAATTCTTTCAAATTTTCAAAATTTCACTTATTAGATTAGAATTTACTGCTTGATGAACATTGCACCCCATAAACCAATATGTTGTGTGTATTCATACCGAAATCTTTGGTATAGACTTTATCAAATTGTTTGATTATCTATCGGTATCAGTAGTAAAAACATCTGTCAACAAAATTAGGTTAGTAAAACTGTCAACAATTTGCTCCCATTTTCATTTTTTTATTACCTACAAATAAAAATTATACCACCTACTATTAATACCAGCCGAGACTTCATTCCTTACCATGTGTCCCATCTGCTCGATAATGAATTAACAATCTGAATCGAATCGAAGCCTGATTTATAAGCGGAAGAAATAGTTGTCCTCTTGTTTGTTTGCCGATTCCCACTTGCTTACGGCTAACTACTAATCCTTCCCAGCTACGCCGGAACGGAATCAGCTCCGGGGCTCACGCGCGGTAGCAATGACAACGGACTACGGAAACAGCAATATCCGAGGCGAGAGATGTTTGTCTCTAATAAATAATAATGCAGAAGGCGGCCGTCGTCCTCTTCAATCCAGCACGACTGACCAGTCCAGCCACCGGCCGGATCTGGCTGCTGCTGCTGGTGCTGGCTTTGGTTGGCTGGACGGACATCATCTTGGAAGATGGCTTTCTTGTCGATGTTCGTCTTGGTTTGGTTGCAACCGATATAGGCCGGAGAGATGAGCAAGAGCATCTTATACCAATTATTTCATGTATGATTAGGGTAATAACAATAATAAACATCGCAAGAATTAGATCCTGTTTGCGGAATATTCCTCCTGCTTCTTCTGGGTGATGAAGAATGGCACGAGCTTGAGCTTTCGCAACAATAGGATCGCCAACCAAGGGGAAGGGGAAAAGGCCGTGGGACATATCGGGAAACTGTCAGCGCCGAAGACCGAGTGCAGATAAATACAAACATATCACTTTCATCTGCTGCTTCCGGTAAGGCTGCAAACCAGCAAAACACTTGGCATAAATTTGTTATGATATGCTATTATTAAATAACACTGTTTATAAATTACTAAATAATTACTACGATAGATGGGAACTTGAAAGAGATTTGACGCCTTCTCGAATCGGTTGGTGGTGGTAGGTCAGGCTGCTTCTGTGGAGGCATTGGCAGACAGAAACGTTTGTATTTAGGTTTGTGCGGAAAACAGGCGGATTTTCTCACACTTAAATCATTGCATCTGGCACCCACCACGCGTGTTGCTGCGTTGTATGTCGTCTACGGCAAATGCAATATTCTCACGCTCGGAAATGGCCGTGGTGCAGAAAAATGAAGCAATATCCCACACACATCGTGGTGGGTACTCGGATTGGTGGCTACGCGAAGAAGTCGCGCAGTGGCTAGCGATGTTTTTATTAACATCGGATCTAAGCAGAATTTTGTTCTTGCGGAAACGAGTGAACATCTGGAGAAATAATAAACAACTTAGAGGCTATAATTATTTGCAATTTTGCTCGTTGCATTAAATTATCTGGACTGGACTGGATATTAGCACAAGGCAATATGTACAGTGCTGATCCGATTTTGTCACTTTCCGATTTAATTACCTTGTCGACCCGATTTTGTCTCACCGTATTTTTTTGATAATTTTATTGGTTGTTTTTATTTCGTACATAATACAGCACACAACAATGATTTTCATGAAATAACTTTAACCACCCGTGATGTATTATAAACAGGGAATTAATATTCGAGCAACGCCTGATAATATAGCCTTTGTCATCAACTGAGTTTGTTACTGACAAACGCACCTTGCAACAAGCCTTTATCAGAACCCAAACACAATATGACGAGAATCATATGCCTTACATGCTTTAATATTTCCGAAAATACAAAGCTATTTTTGTTATTACAGTTAGATTCTCAAATATTTCCATAAAAGCAGAAGCTACGATAGCATAAAACCGAAATTTGCTGTTGTAGAGATAATGCAAAATAACGGAATAAAATGTTAGCAATAAAATTGTTTTTTTTTTGTTACTGACAAAAATGGTCAGATCTTTGTCATTTATTATCTCCGATAAAAACAAAGCTTTGTCACTTGTCATAAGACGAGTTTGTACAATCCCATTGAATTCCACCACTTAATTATATCTTGACAGATACGTATTTCGACCTCAACAACGTACTTGACTCGACTGAGTGTCTAGAGTGAAGTCTAGAATACATTGCAGTTATCGAACGACATTCGCTAAGTGAAACGTAAACATGTTGCAGTTATCTAACGACTAGTGTATTGTCCATAAGAAATTCTTGGGAAATTCCATTGGCTGAAATCAAAATACGGCCGAACTGGTAATTTAGCCGAAAAAGTCGTTTTCTCTAACAGGTCGTCTAACGTTTTCCCGTTTGATAGGTCATCAGCCCGAAAAATGCCATTTATGTATACATGTTTGTATGTATCCATTCTAACCCCCACTGGCTGGCAGTGATGTTATGGAAAAAAGCTGACTGTATTACAATCAGATTTAGTCCGGGAGTTAGAAGGTGCTAATTCTACTACAGCTCGAGTGACCCATTTCAGAGTTCTTCGTATTTCATGACCGAGGTCACTTTTGTTTACAATAAGCCCTGCCTGTTCATGCTACCATTATCAATTGGATAATGGATCCATGAACAAACTTCCGGATTTATCAATCCGGCGCGTATTTAGTTTTTTTATGAAACTAGGCTACAAACAAATCGAAACGATCTCATCAAATTACTGTATATCCGGAGAACTGGGACTTCACGGCAAAAATATTAACCTAAATATAATTCCAAACAGATGGTGGCGCGGTTTTTGCACAATTTGGCACTACTTTAGATGGAATCCTTCCGTCCAAAGCCATACTAATGTCGTTTTCGGTTATTGCTGGGTCGAACCTAGTTCTGCACCGGATCCGCTCTAACAGCTGTCAAAACGTTCGGTTATTCGTTCAGGTTGGATCGCGATCCGCACCAGATCCGACCCAAAATGAATGAGGTTCGCTCTGCCGATTTATCGAGATCCAACATTGGTTCACCAATACATTCAAACGCAAACTGTCAAACTGGTGTTTATGTTTACGCTAAAGGAAAATGAAAACGTAAAAGACACGGATGGGTATTTGATTTTGTTTGTTTCATTTGTTAAATTTATCAATTTTGTTGCTCATCCACGCAAAATTGGATTATTTTAATTTTGTGCTGTCTTCAAATTTATCTGATGGTGAATCGGATTCAGATATCGACACATTTTTCGCTGATTACCTCAGATGATAGCTCCACTATAAACAAAATGAGGGTTGAAAATTTGGTTGAAAATGTTATTTATAAAATGCAGTGACGAAAAGGTAGTTGCTATTTAATCACTATTACGTTGTGTATTCGAACATATGCTTTAGGTATAATTGCTCTATCAATGGAAAAATAGCGTACCAGAGTATCTGCCGCTATGAAGTTATTTATACCAAAATGTTCATACCATTATTTTATTCATTATTGCAGTCTGTGCATAATTTGTTCAAGGTTACGGATTAAAAGAATATAAACATAATGTATTAACCCTGGCATTAACCATTTATAAGACTTTGGCAACTATATCGCCATCAACAAATTTATCGTATTTATTTATAAATGATTATTTATAAATAAATTCAAATGTTTATTTAGAAACAGTTTTTATACGAATTGAGCATAATTTTTGCCTTTCTCGTATACTAAGTATACGTAAAGGCTATATGATCACTCCAAAAACAAACTTTTTATAGACGGCCCTGAGACCCATAGTGTTATATACCGATCGACTCAGCTCAACGAATTGAGGAATCTGCTCAACAGAATCCTGGGTTGACCAGGAAGTGCGGGGTTAGGGATCACCGAGGGAGGCAGGACTACATCCCCGACCCGCTAAACCGTTTCCATTGCCGCCAAGCCCATAGTCCCTTCGGTACAACCAGAAAGTAATGCTTCAAAGGGGGCCAGTGCACAACGCACCCTCGAGGTTGGCTGCGTGTCCTTGCAGCACCGAACATCGTAACTCGCTTTTTTAGAAGAACACCATGGTATCGTGCCAGCGCGTTGCCGGCTTTCCAGGTGGCCTTACCATGCCCTATGTCCTCGGAAGGTGGGAAGGGTCGACTTCGCGCCTGCTTCCCTCTGCACGACTGGTACCAAGAATGATGATGCCGCGTGCACTCCAAATTGACCTTTCTGCAATAGGGCCTATTCGCCAGCACACAGAGGGAATTTCCGACGCGAGGCCTACGACTGCCCCAGCCTTGACGAGGACCCCTTTCCGTCCTCGGGCTCGGAACCCGCCCGGTTGACCGACGCCGCGAAAGCGACGATACCATGTTGTTCTTCGCGCGGTCACTTGTTCGATAAAAGGATCGAGTTCGACCACAAAGCATGACCACCGGTATGACCCATGAAGCCGACTCCGATCCCTTGGACCACCTCTTATTTGCGCTTGAACTAGCCGTCCTTGAGTCCACGCGCCACCTTCTGTGTAGCTCCGAGACGATTTGGGCGATAGCCGATAAAACGGCGTTCCAGCCAACTTCATCTTTACACATCCTCCGAACTAGGTTGTCCGGGGTAGTGTCCAGACCACATGTGGCAAGCATGTGGTCACGGATTGCGCGAAAACGTGAGCACACGAACAACATGTGTTCCGCCGTTTCCTCTAAACCTGCGCACACCAAACACTCGGGCGAGGCCGAGCAAGCCAGCTGCGTTACCTGCACTTTGAATTTGCAGCACGCTTAAACGCCGGGCACATCGAACCCCCATGGGGTGCTTGCTGTTCACAGCTTTGCTGGAACAAATCAAACAATTGGGAGGGTTCGTGCAGCATTGTGCCTTATGCCCCTCCAATCCGCAGCGTCGGCAGAGACTGCTTCTGTCAGGGCCTTTGCAGTCCCATTGCTTGTGCCCCGGCTCCAGGCACTTGAAGCAAACTTCGGGTTGCTCGTATATGCGCACAGGGCATACCGACCATCCCACCTTGACGCTCCCTAACTTGACTACCTTGGAGGCGTCCGCTGCAGATAGCCGAACCAATGCTACCTGCGGTGCGGTGGGCGTCTCCACTTCACACTGTCGCCGCAGTGCCATGACGAGCTCTTCGACTTCGGTGATCTCGTCCAGGTCTTTAACCCTTAGATTCACCTCCGTCGTGAGTGCCCTCACCTTGACCGTCTCGCCTAGGACCTCCTCCGCCAACTTCTTGTAGGCGGCGCCCTTTTGCGAGACGCCCCGCTTCAGCTCGAGTATCATCTCGCCCATCCGGGTACATCTTATTCGACGTACGTCGGCGCCGAGTTCACCGAGCTTGACGTCACTCCTCATCGGCTTCAAAACATCCGAGTACTTAGCCTCGTCCGCCGTGATGACTAGGGCATCGCCCCTGGAGCGATTGGCGCCTACCCTAGACTTCTTGCTACCCTCATTCTCCTGGGCCTTCTTTTCGGCCCTTGACGTCTTCGGTTTCCTCTTGTTCTTGACCAGGGTCCAGAAGGCGTCATCCCCCTCTATTTCCCTGGTCTGGTGCGGCTGAGAACTTTCAGCCTGCTGTAACCCCTTACCACCGTCTTTCCTGAGTGGACGGACCTTTCCAGGTCCTTCCTCCCCCGGTTTTGGAGGTACCTGACCGGGGTTCAGCTTCCCAGCCCCACTACACTTGTTCGGGGTAGTAACCCTCCGCGTTTTGGAGCGGCCCCAGGAGCTCATCCCTGGAGACTGTCTCCCTGTTTTTGTGTCTGCTCCGTTGGAGCAGTCACCCCTGACGTACCCGCAAATACTTGAGCCTCAGTCTGGGTAGACTTTGGCACCACTGTCTTCGCTGGCACGCCTTCGGTCAATTCGACCTTGCCCGAGTCCGCGAATCTTTGGGCCTCAGTCTGGGTAGACCTCGACTCCACCGATTTCACGGGTTTACACTTGGCCGTCCTGACCGCCCTCTCCAGCTTGGCGTCCAGCATCGACTTTCGAAGTTTCTGCAAGCTCCTCTTGAGGTCCTTGCTGATATTATGCTTCGATGACGCAAAGTCGATGATGGCGTCCAGCTGTTCCGTCGCCACCTCGAAGGCCGAAAGCCCATCGCGTTTGCGGTTCATCGGCTCCACAAGCCATGGGCCGTCAATAACCCCTACCGGCGTTTTATTAGCCGAGATGAAAGTTAAGCGACTCACGCTGGCGCTGCGCACTGAGCTGCCGACTATTGCCTCTGGCCTCCTAGGCGGAGATTTGAACAACCCACCTCTTGCGAAGGGGTTGTCGCCTACACTACTACCACTAATTGAAGAATTGACTTGGTTTTCAATTTGGTCCCACGAGTTGCTCGGTAAAAGAGGTCCACCACGCCAGAGCCCAGCGTGACGTGGTAAGGGACAATTACTGTGGAGGGTGCCCAGGTACCCCACAGGCTCCGTTAAAGGCCTAGCTTATTATTTCACCCCCCTGGCCATGCATCCCCTCGGCACGGGTCGCTTGACGCCTTGGGATTAGGGGTTAGGGACGATGGTCCCGGTCTAACTCGCAGTGGCCATGGGGAGAGGTCGTCAAGCCCTTGGACAAAGTCCCTGCTGCCCCCGATGTCTGTGTGTATGTGTGTGTGTCTGTGCGCACCCACACAAAAAAAATGTCACTCATTTTTTCAGGTACTTATCGTTAACCAATTTACTCGTTACTATCGTAACAAGTTGCATTCGACGCAGGATACTCTACCATTGTTTCCTATTGAATATTGGTCAGATCGGACTATGGGCTCAAAAGTAATGGCCAAAATACTATTTTTAAAATGCACGAGAAAGGCATCATCACCGCTAGGTGGATTAATCAGGGTTTTAGTGGAAGAAAGGTTTTTAGTTGTAATTCGTTAAAAAATCGACAAAGACATATTTTATCCTATTGATATTGATTATGTTGAATCTCCTGTTTAGATTATGTAGTGAACAATTATTTGCCTCTCTTGTATATTTGGTTTTTGCAGTTTTGACGAAATCGCAATTTATCCCAAAAGGTCCCCTTTTCTTGGGAGAAAAATAGCAAAAAAAATGCAAATAGCAAAAAATAATGCTGTTCAACTCTTGTACGATTTGATTCTTTGTTTTAAAATAAAAGGCCCCAAATCTCAATAAATGTTGTATTGGATTTTTTACAAAGTGTTTCCATATTTTCTTGTTCTGTTCCATTTCAATGACATAATTGATAATTCAAATTTACTGTAACACAATCACTGTTACCCAAAAAGCCATATAGAATCAGCATAACAGTTTATCGGGAAACACGGATTGGCATAAATTCTTTCACGGCAATCCACATTGCCGTCGTCATTCATCACAAGCTCCTAATCACATTAATTTATTGATGAAATAATAGTCATTTTAGTCATTAAACAATTAACAGAAGAAACGTCTTATTTCCCTCATAATTCATAAAACAAGAAAAAAATAACACTGATAACAAAATTCAATAGATAAAATATATCTGTTTTTGCCAGCTGATAAAAATGCGAATTGAAAATAAAACAGATGATAGGGATTGAGTTCTCACTAATACCACAGACAAACAGACATAACACATTGAACATTCACTCATCAAATTCATCGTCGTTCAAACACTAACGACATCTATTAATTTCAGTTAGTTGGGCAAATCACGAACCAGATGGCGGTAGTGAGCAAACGTCAAACTAGAGCAAATCCGATGCGCGCGCCACGAGTGACCGATTGGCCAACTAATGGTTTTTTGAATTGTCCAGTAAATCAGTGAACGATGGAAATTTGACGAGTGTTATGTCTGTTTGTCTGTGCTAATACCATCATACTGACTCGATCCAGATTCGTTTTTCGTTCGGTTATTCAGAGTCGGGGTCGGACCTGACCCAGATTTAAAACCGAAAACGACATAAATTCAGAACGTCACGGTATATAAACTACTATTTATCACAACGGCGCAGCACATGTTTTGCTTCATCTTTCTACTGCAGCTTATTGGTCTCTTTCCGGCGCATTTATCTAAACCACAATGACCCATGGGTCATGGGTCAACTGCAGTTTTTGCCGTTTTTGGTACTCCGTTACATGAGTACGCTGTTATAATTTTCATGTCACTATCAGCCGGGAGAACACCAAACAATCACTAATAGAAAATCATCCCAACACAAGTCAAGAACACGAGCACTCGCGACACAAAAGCAGAATTAAAAAAAAAATTCACAAGAAAAAAATTATTCAAAATATCAAAATTTTCAACCCGAAAAATGCCATTTGGACGTAATCGACGTTTGACAGAATGGCCCATTTGGCTGACTATGTCGTTTGGCCCAATGTTAATTACAGTATGGTCCATAAAAAAATGCGAAAATATTTTTCAACTTATGTTTTTGTACATTAAAGGGTTATTTCTACTATTCATATATATGTGTGTAAGCAAACGTATCATGAAAAAAACATTTGTATCCAGTGAATGTATTAATGAAAAAAATTGTTACTATGTAACATAGTCTCTCAACTTTGTAACTACGTAACTATAATTTTGATGTTTTCGCATTTTTTTATGGACCATACTGTACTGAACAGATAATATGGTCAAAAATGTCCATCCAAATGACATTTATGGCGAAATAGTCTTATTGTCAAACGACCATGGAACAAAATTTCGTAACCTCTCTATTCTTAAAGTCGATACTGGCCTTCAAGCCGAAAGTCATCTAACCAAATTTTGATTGAGCCTAACTGAACGAATGTCCGAAACTGTTATCAGGTGGAAAATAGTTTGTCCGAAGATGTAGTTTGTCCGAACTGTGAAAATTCTGTGAAATCGGAGATCGGTATATTTTATCTTAGAACTGCTGTAGTACAGAAACGGTAGCACTCAGAAAAAAAATATTGTGTACCTTTTCCTTTGGAAATTTAACGTACTTTCATAAATCCTGTCGATAAAAACGTAAAAAAAATATATTTCCACCATTTTTGAAAAACTAACTAATTTTGAAAAATTATAACTTTTTTATCTATCATTTCTCCATTATGACTTATAGTGCAAAAAAAACATATATTATCTGCTACAACACATAAAAAAAATTGTTGAAAAATTCGTTTCTGAGAAAATCGATTTTCAAATTTTATTTTCAATATTTGAACAATTTTTTTTCGCTTTGTATATTTTTTGCACATAGCCCCATTGATTACCTAAAACATTGCCGAAGACATCAAAACGATCGGACAAGCCTTTTTCAAGTTAAATTTTTTTGAAAGTGTTCAAGGTGGTTTTGCTTAGGCCCTTGTCAAAAGTTAGGCTAGAGTAAAATTGGCAAACCAATGATGCAAATTATGTTTTTTGATCACAAAGAATGTATAAGCAAAATTTCAGAGAAATAAAAAAATAAAAAATTGAAATCTCGAAAAAAAAACATGATTTCACAGAGAATTGCTCAACTACATTCGGGACATTCGGTAGAAATGGTAATTTTGGCCAAAAATCTCAACAACTTTTCAAGGTCCTAAGTAACATTTTTTCATGAATTAATTTGAATAGCGCAATCAACAGAAAAACATGAATTGCAGTACTCAAATTAAATCATGAAAAAAATGTTACTTAGGTCCTTTTGAAAAGTTAAGCGAGAAATCTTTAGATAAAATAGATCATTTGACCGTTAATGCCGTTTGGTAACAATCTGACAAAAAGAGCCATTTGGCCCGAAAATGTCCTTTCTGCAAAACAATCTTTTAGGTCAAAATGTTTTATTTTCTACCACTTTTTGACAAAATAATCAATTCAGCCGAACGACACGTTTCGCAGAAAATGCCATTTGGTTAAAAGGTTGCCTCGAAGAAAAGACCTTTTTGGGCGCCATTTGGTACTTCTACCAAATGACCATTCTTATCATATTCCATTTCTGGTCAAATGATCTATTCGGTCAAACGACTTTTTCGGCCGAACGGCATTTTCAGTCAAATGACCTGTAAGGGCAAACAACCGTTTCACTTGTCATACCATTACCAGTTCAGCCGAATGTTCCTTTTGACCAAACTACATTTTCGGTCAAACCATTTTCGACCTAATAATAGTTTCAGATAAACGTTCAGTTTGGTTAGGCTGAATAGAATTTTGCTAAATAAATTTTGGCTTAAAGGCCAGTGTCGTCTTAAAAAGTAGAGAGGTAACGGAATTTTGTCCATTGGTCATTTGACAAAAAGGCGATAACGCCAAAACGAGTGGCCATGTGTGACCTTATTATCCGATCAGTAATTGATATTATTTGGCCGTATGCCAAATGACATTTTCGGAAAAATGACCAAACGGCATTTCGGCCTAATGACTTCTTTGGCCAAACGGCTTTTCGGTCAAATTAGCAGTTCGGTCGTATGTCGCTTTTGGCCAATGGAATTTCCCAATTTCTAATGGAAAAGAAAAGAAATTTCTTAAAAAATCCGAGCAATTTGAAAATCAAAGATTTTTTTTTGTTGAAATCTACATTTTGAACAATTTTTCGCAAAAACATTGGAAAATTTTCAGTGGAAATTTCAGAGAATTTCTCGTGAAAATTCTAGAGAGTCTCCAGCAGATATTTCGAAGAATTTTCTGTTTTAACGTTGGCATTAATTGGGTCATGAGGCCCTACCTCGTTTATGGCTGCAAACGATAGTTTATAGGTCGAAAATTCATGCACCGTTATCGTAAAAATTCTATAAATCGTTTAAGTTCTCTAATATATTTTTGTGCTTAAAACATTTTAAGAAATATTTTAGGCTGAGCATTCTTTTACTGAAAATGCAACATTTCAGAACGAATGATCCATCAAATCAAATGAAACGTCAGCCCCATATATTAACTGTTAAAAGTTGGAATGAAATTATTTCATCTGCCTCTAAATTTCAAAACAAACAATGTTCAATTTGATTTCTGCATAAAAAAAACCTGACGCGTTTTAGATGATTAGCCTCATCGTATTCTGAAAGAATATCGAATATCTTTTTTTCATTTTAGGACCCAATTAATCAAGATTGGGAAAGTCAACGTTAAAGTACCCTTTCTACCAGTTATAGGCTCCTACAATATGAAGGATTTTCTGTGTAAATTTCGAAAAATACTCAAAAGAAACTTTTAGCGTATATTCCGAATATTTTCCTGTAGAAATTTGGGACAACTTCTCGTGAAAGTTCTGAAGAGATTTTCGATTTGTACGCTGAAATTCAAAACAACTTTCCTTGGGAAGTCCATAGAGCTCTTCTTGGTAATTCCAAAGAATTCTTGAATCTTCAAAGTAGTTCTCGTGGAAAATCTGAAAATAATTTCCAAATGAAAATTCTAGAAAAATTTAAAGAATTTTCTGAGGAATTTGGTCAGATTTTTCTGGCAAAATTCAAAAGTTTCTTTCGTTAATGTCTTGAAAATATCCCAAATGACCAATTCAGCTATTCGGCCAATTGAGCTATTCGGTCAACCGATTTGTTCAGCCAAACTAACTGTTTGACCAAATGTCATTTTTGGCCAAATAACTCCAGGCTAGATAGTCTTATACCAAATGGTCTATTCGAAACGAAATATTCGGCCAAACAAACAGGCTTGTGATCTTCGGCCAAATGGCTTTACTGTCGAACGACCGTTTTTTGTTCAAAAATTCAAGTTCTTTGGATTTCAACGGGAAATCCTTCGTAATTTCCACACGATTTTTTTCTCATTTTTTCGAAATTTCAAAAAGAAATTGTATAGAATTTTCAAGAAAATCATTGGTAACTTCACGAAAAATTCTTTGAAGTTTCAACGTGATGTTGTAGAGATCAACCAGAAAATTCGACGGAAAATTCACTGAAAAACTTCGTAATTTCCAGTGAAAATTCTGCGTTGAATCGGCGTGGAAAATTATAGATCAGCGGCGTGACAAATTTTAAACGACGGCGCGCCGATGCGAAAAAGTCGGCGGCGGCGCACACCTCTACGACGAAGTGACGACGGAAATCGTCATAACTTTTGGCTGAGCGACAATCTTCGTGGTAGGCATGCGGCACGAAGAAACTGAATAGGTGTTGCGTCGTGCAATGTTATGATGAAGACTAGTTTTTTTAGGCTTTCTTCGTACAACGAGAATGTCTATTGGCAGCGCTCCCTCTGAGGATGTGCACAAATCCTTGGTTCATACGTGACAGCAGCCCACCCGAGGAGGGTCGATTCAGTGTTTACAGCTCGCCGGCAATCGAGTTGTAGCTTCAACGGACTTATGAAACTCAGCCTGCTTGAAAATAACCCAACGGCTTCCAGCTTGAGTGGCATTATTTCCTTCCTTGAAGTGCTTGCTGTTGTCGCGAGATAAGCCACTCCGTCCAAACTTTGGCAAAAGGACCAGCACAGACATTAGTCCTTCGAACCGGACCAAACACCCTTGTAAATTTGTAGAAGCGTTTCTAGAAGGAAACTAACAATTATTCTTTGTGTGTGATGAGAGCCACCATCATTTTGAATGTCCCACTATTGTCAAAATGTCTATCCCAGAATGCTTAACCCTTAATTAACCTTTTTTTAAAATGGCTCGCATTCAGCACCTGATCGTCGGAATTCCTTGCGGTTTCGTTTGTGCTCAATGGGAATAGCTATATTTTTGCCCTGATACATTTTAAGATCGAAATTCTTGTTTAGGTCCGAGTTATTGCTAAAAATAAGTGTGCGCGAGAGTCTTTTTCCCTGTAATTTGAACATCAACTCAATGTTCTGGCCATGTTAACGTCCGGAATTTACAAATCAACCATCAAACCATTTCTAACACATATTTGACAAGAATTCTAGTCGATTGCGATAGTTTCACCAATTCAATAGAACATGGTTGATTAAATTCAGGGCCGGATTCAGGGGTCACAATGGTGTAGTGTGGGATACAAAACCAATTACAATGAAACATGCCTGCGGGAATTGACATGCAGCTATACAAGCTTTACAAATCAGGAGTTTTTAAATTTCCATTTTCAATTGAATGTGATCTTCTGAAATTCTTACCAGGGCCGGATTCAGGGGTCAAAATGGGGGACAGCAGCGGCCATAACACCAATTTCAATGAATCTGGCCATGCGACTGCTCAAACTTCATGAAAACACATCAGGAGCTCAATGAATTCTGTTTGCAATTGAAATTGAGTTTCTAAAATTTCGACCAGGGTCGGATTCAGAAGTCAAAATGAGGAAAGCTGGGACATAACACCAATTACAATAAAACTGGGCACGCGACTGCTCAAACTTCAAGAAAACACATCAGGAGCACAATTAGTTCTGTTTACAATTGACATTGACTTTCTCAAAAATTTGTACCAGGGTCGGATTCAGGGGTCAAAATGATGAGAGCTGAGGACAACACCAATTACAATGAAACTGGGCATTCGACAGGAGCTCAATGAATTCTGTTTACAATTGAAAGTGAACTTCTGAAATTTTGACCAGGGTCGGAATCAGGGGTCAAAATGAGGAGAGCAGAGGCCATAACACCAATTACAATAAAACTGGGGATGCGACTGCTCAAACTTCAAGAAAACACATCAGGAGCACAATTAGTTCTGTTTACAATTGACATAGATTTTCCTAAAAGTTTGTTCCAGGGTCGGAATCAGGGGTCAAAATGAGGAGAGCAGGGGCCATAACACCAATTACAATGAAACTGGGCATGCGACTGCTCAAACTTCAAGAAAACACATCAGGAGCTCAATGAATTCGGTTTGCAATTGAAAGTGACCTTCTGAAATTTCGACCAGGGTCGGAATCAGGGGTCAAAATGAGGATAGCAGGGGCCATAACACCAATTACAATGAAACTGGGCATGCGACTGCTCAAACTTCAAGAAAACACATCAACAGCTCAATGAATTCGGTTTGCAATTGAAATTACCTTCTGATTTACCTCTCCAAGAAGATACAACACTACTAGCGGATAATCGTCCTACTGCTCTTCGTCAGTTCCTGATGATTGAGTTCGTTGATGCGAACAAGGCATTTGAGTCTTTGCCCAGGAGATCGATAAATTCAAACTATTGTAGTGCACAGCCATCTACAACAATAACTCCAGAGCTCAAACTGTTCGAAGTTGTTGTGCGGAAAAACGAGAGAAAAATAAGTTCCAATCACGCAATCTAAGTGATTAAAACCCGTGGACTCGCCTGAGGTCCGCAATTCGATGACTTCATGTTCGATCAGATTTCTTCAAACACATACAACCTTTTCGATCCATTGCAATGATTACGAGAAAGTGTTAAACTAACCTAGAATCCCGGTGCGATCGTTGCCTTCACTACCAGTAAATTACAATTGCTAATTAATTATCGTTCGATCTCCCAGTTCTCCTTCACGCTCTTAGTTTGTTCAATGTCACCTAGCAAGTGCAAGTGGTGGCAGGAAAACAACAAGTCATCAACCAACTTCAACTTTACTGTTCTCAGTCAAACTGCCACGTCGTCGGACGGACGAACGACAAAACAGTGGAAAACTTTTGCATACATAAAACGCATCATCACGAGACGAGCGCACACGACAAAAAGCTCGCCAAAAGAGAGACCTCAATTATGCTAACCCCGTTTTTACATTGGTTTTACAATTGTCAACAGTGCAGCAAGTGGCGGGCAGTAACTTTGGAAGCGACACACTTGCTGCGCATCCATCGGCATTGGCGCACAATGCATCCGTGAGAAAGAGCCGGCACTGAGATGGTGCTGGCTGGGAAGTGATGCACAGAAGCTGTAAAGTTGTCTGCCAACTTCTCGGAAGCAGCACGATATCGTTCCGTTGTCGTTGCTAAGATGGGCGTGAGGGTTGACAAACTTTTGGACTAGCTTGAAAGCATTATGGCACTGCCGTCGATGTTCATGCATGGTAGTTTTTTTTTACATCGATGCAGATCAGATAAGTTTTCTCGCATTTATCTGCTCCGTCAGGTTGTTGGGAAAGTTGTTGTTCGTGAGAGCGAAATATTATTTGCAATGAATAACCAATCAAATTGCTTTTTTATTTCGATTCGTATATTCATTATAGCGGCATCTATGCCTATCACCAAGAAGTTTATTGTGAAGGACACTGACAAGATGACATGGTTGAACCATACGTTGAGCTTCCGTTGTATCGTGTGTAACACGAGAGATGTTTTCTCCTCTAGCTAGATAACAGAGAAGAATTGATCCACTTTGCATATTTTCAATAAATGGAATGAGCTGTTGAAAATAAACTCAAAAGTAGTCGTGGGATATTGATTCCTTGTCAAGAACATGCAGCCTCTGTTGTACTCTGCGCATTTTAACCGTGTGTTATTTAAAAATTCAATGGATAATGCATATTTCAAATAAGGAAATATGTTTTTTCGTTTTACAATTTGTCAATTATATGTCCTAGATATTCGATTACAATGCTTTGATTCATAATTGTAAGAAAATCTGGCATTCTTCGCATTGGTTGGATGGACATATTTCTACGTAATACCATCTCCAGTAGTTCATAACTCTCAATTTGATCTAAATATGTATTAGGTGCATTCTCACGCAGCTTTAAAATTAATCCGCACTGATCGCTGAAAAACCCTATGTCATAAGCTCGCCCCCAGCATACGACATATCCCATCCACTCTTAAAGGTCAATTGCCGTAACGACCGACACGATTTGAACCGGCCACCTAATGCCATGTGGAAAACACAAGCCGCCGCGCAGCGTAACCGCGAATTTTACGCACGCAAATTACCTTCAATTTATGTTGTTTGTCGTACGCAAACAAATTCAAGCGAGGGCTGACTGACGATTTGTCGGCTACTTTGGATATTTGCTCACACGCTTACAAAATGTGGCGCTGGATGGCGGCGCATTGAATGTGATCTAGGTTGTCTATGTTTTCGATTTGGTGGCGATCAAAACAAATTTGGAGGCTAATTTAAGCCTCCGAAAAGCCACCGAATCAAGGAAGGGAAGAAATCTATTGTATCGGTATGTATTAGGTAATGCAGGGCGATTTTGTTTTGCTTTTGTGCTTCCCACGGCGACAAATCAGTAAAGAACTACCGAAATCGACAAAACCAAAAACGCACTTTGGAATTAAAGTTGGTAGCCGAAAGGTTTTGCGATAATAAGTTTGCTCATTAATGATCTGTGCATCTATGTCGATATCGGAGCTTGATATCACCGTCTGGTGCCATTTAACAGTGAAGACAAGATTTTGGAAGCATTCAACATTTTCCACTGGCCGTCCACCTACTAGGTAGGGTAAGTGTACCGGTTTTGGCCTCCTTAGTGCCAAATTTGACCATCATTATCTTTAGGATTCAATCCCTGCTAATAATAATTACAGTCGACTCTCCACATCTCGATGTTCTATATCTCGATATCTGTCCCTATGTCGATGATTTCCTCAGTCCCTTCGATCTACATATATTTGGGCTTTCTACATCTCGATAACCTCCCTATCTCGATATCTCTATATCTCGATGGGTTCTGATCATATTTTGTTCAGGATTCACTTTCCTTATGTCGATATGGTCAGATTTTTAGGCTACTAGACCATCTTTGGACAATAACAAACACATCAACAACAGGAAACGACATTTGGTTTGTTGTCGTTTTTCATAGCAACGAGCTTTTTTGGATCTAGTACCCATTTCAATTTTCCGTCCATTCCTCGATCTCTCCCTATCTCGTCTCGATGGTCCCTTCAATATCGAAATGTGGAGAGGCGACTGTACTAGAAATATGCAAACACGTAGATTTGGCCTATATGAATAGACTCTAACACGACTCGCCTTTTCTGAAATCTGGACGATCGGGATGGATTGAACAACAACATTATTTATCAACAGTTTTAGATTAAGGAATACACTCGTTTTCTAATATTTTTAAAATTTTACATTGTTTAGAGGCAAAAGCCGCACTTCAATGGCAATGTTTTAAATTTAACATTCAACATAAGTGTAGTATATGAAAAAAACCTTAAGGAATCTTGTCATAAATGGTTTCCTTTCAAACAATATGTTCAGAGAATTGTTTACATTTTACTTTACATTTCTTCATTATTTTTTAAAATGTTCCTTTCGACATGCAATTAATAGTTAGAATCGTTTTGCAAAGAACGATCTTCCTCCACAGACATGTACAGAAATGTTTTAAAAATCCTGTCTTTTTTCGCTTCGCTTATTTGGCGCAAATTGAGTTTTAGATCCCATTGCACGCAAACGTTCGGGGTGTGTTTTGTGTTGATCAGAAAATGTTTCGTATGGAAATAAAAGGCCTACAATATAACATCATAACAAACCAAAAACTAATAAATGCTCTTGATGCTTTAATCCAACGGTAGGGGAAACTGGACACACATGATCCCCGGGGACACAAGATCCCCCCCTGTTTTCTCTAAAACTAATCACATTTTTATACCAGTGATATGTGCAAACGGATCCGTTAGATAGATAATTGAATCTGAGTAACATTTGATATTAGTTACTTTATGTATATGGGTTTTAGAGAGGTTTTATTATTTGAGCATTCTCAATCCTTTTTTTCTTCAGAAGAGAAAAGTTCAATAACTTTGAATATGTCCAACCAAAACGTACCAAATTTTTACTGGACAAAGTTTTATTGTTGTAGAATTGAATAAATTCATTCAATTAACTATTGCTTATTTTCTATTGAATACTAAAAACAAAACAAGATTAATACTCAACACGGACACACTTGATCCCCCACAGTTTGGACACACTTGATCCCGAAATTGCATATATTAAGGCGTTTGTTGAATACCGTTGCATATTATTGTATTGTATGTAACTAATTGATCTGTTCAAATTCTTTTCTAGTTAAAAAGTATTAATAAATTTAATTTCTCTTTAATTTTGTCAATCAGACGATACAAGCGCAATTTGAATTTCTCAATAGCCTTATTTCATTAACCAGAACAAAATGTAATTGAATATACTTATTTCTAATAAGTTTTATTAAATGCATTTTAACATTATTTTCTATGAAAAAGTGTATAAATTAGGCTTTGAAAATACTCAACAAATCACAGGGATTAAAATCAGTATTGTATGATCTGGTACTAAATTCTTTCCGTTTGAACTAGTAGAAGTTTGCTTACAATCACCATTTATTTGTAAATCTTCTTGAAGAATTTTTCAATAATAGGCACATTCAACAACTTTTAGTCAGTTGTTTAAGAGAAATCGCATTTGTGTAATAATAACACACACTACAAAAATGATGATGCGTGACAGTTCCATATTGATGTATGAAGTCACCATCCTGGTATGATCACGGTTGTGGTATTGGTAGTAAATAGTCTGGCGATCTCGATGTATCACAAGTTTTTTATTGATCTCAAAACAGGTACTCAGGGATATTTACCTTCGCAGTGTGGTCAATTTTCAGACATTTAATAAAAAAAAAAATAGATTCTAAAATTACAAAGATATATTTATGTATCGATCAACCATTTTTGGAATCATAATTGTATCAATCTCAAAACGAGATCCTCTTGGTTTGCAGATGAATCATCATCACTATGCCAATTTTGTTGCTATAGCAGACATTCTATCTGTCACTTTTACTCTATTCGAGAACCAAAATACTTGCCTTACTTAAAACCAACATTATTTAATTTTCGCACGACTGCTATTACGACAGACTATGAAGAATTGCTAGGATTTGAGGCTAGACCAATTCGTCCTTTCATTAGACTCGGAAGAACCTAAACATGTTCAGCTCATAACGGGATCAATTTCCCCCTATATGGGGATCAAGTCTCCCGCAAGTTTTGAAAATGCCAAATTTTCTATCTTTCAGCAAAATCGATTTTTTGATAACTTTCATGAAAAAATAATTGCTTCCAATGACGTTTTTGAATAGCTTATAAAATTCTTTATCAAGTCCATCAAGAAGCGTGCAAATCTGTGCATGTTACATCGAGAAATATGCTAAACAAAAAGTGGGGATCATGTGTGTCCAGTTTCCCCTAATTTTTCCTTCATAAAGCAGATAACTGTTAACTGAGTTAAAAAAACATACGTTTGTAGTTTGTAGAAGTTGATTGCTTTTATGTTTTTTTTTTCTCGCGCGTTGGCTTCAAGATTCGGGCACATATTTCCATAAAGCACAGAGAAGAACAACTGTTTTGCAGCTAAATTTGCAGAATTTCAAGACTTCTTGAATGATAAAAGTTATTTAGTTTCTTGAAGCCGTGGATTTTTCTCGGGATTCGGCTCTCTAATATCCTGTTATAGCTTTTAAAACCCTCGAAAATTGCTTTATTTTAGGAGTTATTCGAGAAACAAGCCAAATTAGGAACATTGCCAAAACTGGTACAGTTACCCTACACATCTAGAAGTTGTCACTGTGTTACCATCCAATAATATAGTTTTGTGGACGTTGATGATCAAACTCGGCAAGCTCGGCATAGGCTCACACAACAAGATTACTTTTGACAGATATAAAATTGTTTTTGACAAATGTCTTATCGGGCTTGTTGGAAAGCTGGTTTACCATTTCGGTTTTGTTATCGCATGGCGCAGTTAATCAGAATCATTAAAATGGTGCAAAAATCTGATTTATCAAGAAGAAAACGAATTATTGTTCGATTGGAGTAATGGTTCTCCGTGGTATTTATTTTTTGTTTTATGCTGGAGCAGGTCTCCGAGAATGCATTCCGGATAACTTTAATGTCTGTTTCCAGGTGGTTCGAATTCATTGTTTATGTAGGAGTGGCAGTTCTCCAAAGATCACTTACGGAGCGATTCAAGTGATAGGGTCTCCAAATCAACTAATTTTATATAGTGCATATATTGAGGCGACAGATTTCCAACGCATTTTAAAAAGCGACTGGTCTTCAAGGTTATATTTTGCTTTTCTCGTCAAGTCAACTAAATTGATCCCTTGGTAAGATCTATTAGGTTCTTCGTTCTGTTCAATAAGCAATCAGATCTGATCTTTAATTTCTCAACTTTTGCAAACATTTGAATTTAAATATGGATTTGATGTGATATGATTGTGATTGGATGTTTTGAATAGAGCTGGATTTATATTGAATTGGATTGCTTGATTCTGCCTGGTTTCTAATTAGATTTGAAATACATTTTAATTGATTTAGAATTAGATTTGAAATAGATTTGGATCCAATTTGGGCTTAGACTTAAATTAAATTGGGCTTGTAGTGGTTTTGGATTGATTTTCGAAAGGATTTCGATGTGTAATCGATTTTTGTTGGATTGGTTTTGGATTGAATTTGGATGTAAATTGGATTTAGTTTAAATTTGTTTTGGTTTGGATTGGATTTGAATTGGGTCTGTGTTGGAATTGGACAGGATTTAGATAGTAATGCAATTAATTTAGATTGAGATCGAATTAGGACAGCATATGGAATGGATTCAGAATAAATGTGGATTGCATTTAGATGGAATTTGAACTCGATTGGATTTATAATTAGATTATATTTGAATTTAATTTTAAATTATATTAGAATTGCATTCTCTTGGTGTATGATTTAGACTTCGATTGGATTTTGATTGGATTTGGTTCTGTTTTGGATTTTATTTGAATTAGGTTTGGATTTGATTTGAATTGGATTAGGATTGAATTGGATTTAGATTTTATTAAGGCTGGATTTGGATTGGAATTGGATTTGGCTTGTACTTGGATTTAATTCGGATTGGATTTCGATTGTGTGATGGGATGGGGTTGTATTTGTGTTTGATTTGAATTAGACTTGGATAGGATTTGGATTGGATGCAGACTTGATTGGAATTGGATTGACTTTGATTCTGATTGGATTGAATTGGTTTTAAATTAGATTTGGATTGAACTTGGATTGGATTTGACTTTGACTTGATTTGAACTTGATTTGGCTAAGATTTGGGTTGCTTTGGACTTGATTTGAATTGTATTTGGCTTGGGATTCGATGGAGACTAGATTGGGATTGATTTGTGATTGGATTTTGATAGAATTTGGATTGCATTTGGATTGGTTTTTTATTGGATTCGGATTGGAATTGTCCTAGATTGGATTTGAATTCGATTTGGTTAGGCTTCGGGTTGGATTTAGATTGGATTTAGACTTAATTGGAATTGGATTTGGATTGCATTTTCATACTCGATTTGATTTGGATTTATTTTAAATTTTATTTGAATAGGATTCGGATTGGATTTGGATTGCTTTTAAATTAGATTTGTATTGAATTTCGATTGGATTTGGATTTTATTTGGATAGGATTTGGATGGGACTTGGCCTTGACTTGAATTGGATTGACTTTGGATTGCATTCGGATTGGATTTTGATTGCATTTGGACTGGATTCGAATTGGTTTTACATTCGATTAAATTTGAATTAATTTCAAATTCGATTGAATTTTAATTAAATTCAAATTAGATTTGGATTGGAATTAGATAGGATTTGGTTTTGATTAGGATTTGAGTTGGTTAGAACTTGATTTGAATTGGATTAGGATTGAATTTGGATTGAATTTGAATTGGATGTGGATAGGATTTGGAGTTGATTTGAATTGGATTTTGATTGAATCTGGATAGGATTTGGACTTGTTTTGAATTGGAATTAGATTAGATTTAGGTTGGATTTTGATTGAATTCGGATTGGATTTGGATTTTCTTTGAACTGGATTTCGAAGTTATTTGAATTCAATTGGATTTTATTTGAATTAGGATTGGATTGAGTTTGGATTTTATTTAGATTGGATTTAAATAGGGATTGGAATGGGATTAATTTGGGATTCGATTTAAATTGGTTTTGAATTGCACTTTGGATTGGGTTTGGATAGAATTTGTGTTGGTTTGGACTTGATTTGAATTGGATTTGGATTTAATTTGGATTGGATTGAGACTTGGATTTGGTTTGCACTTGGAATTGGATTGGATTTAGGTTGGATTTGGATTTTAATTGGAGTCAGATTTGATATAATATTTTTTTAATTGGCTTTGTATTTGATTTAAATTGGATCCGGATTGGATATGGATTAGAATTGGATTTGGACTCAATTTGGATTGAAGTTAGACTGGATTTGTTTTGGACTTGGACTTGATTAGAATTGGAATTGGATTGGTTTGGATTGGATTGGGCTCAGATTAGATTTTTTTAGATCTTTATTAGTGGCTCAGACTAGATGTGAATTAAGATTAAATTGTTGTTGATTGATTTTAGATTGGATTAGATTTTAATTTGGGTTTGAATTATATTTAGACTTGATTTGAAATGGCATAGGACTGGATCTGTATTTGCACTGGATTTGGCTGGCTGGATTTGATTCAGATTTCGATTGCATTTAGAATTAGGGTTGGATTGGACTTGCATTGGATTTGAATTGGAATTGGTTTGGGTTTGGATTGGATTAGGATAGGATTTCGATTGGTTTGGATTCGGTTTTTAATTTGAATTGGATTAGGATTGAATTTGGATTGAGATTGGAATGTAACTAGATTGGATTTAATTTGGGATTGATTTTTTTTTTGGTTTGGATTGGTTTTGGACTAAATCCAGATTGGATTTGTCTTCGATTGGATTTGGGTTTATATTAAATTTGGATTAGCTTCGGATTGGATTTGGACTTGATTGGGGTTGGATGTAGATTGGATTGTATTTGGATAGGGATTGGATTTGAATTGGTTATGGACTGCATTTTTAATTGGATTTGCTTTCGATTGAATTTGGATTGAATTTAGATACGATTTGTGTTGGTTTTGATTTGATTTGAATTGGATTAAGATTGTATTTGGATTGGACAATTCAATTCAATTGCACAATTCAATCCAAATTGGACTAGATGTGGCTAAAGATGAGATTGGAATTGATTTTTTTTAAATTAGATTTAGACTTAATATGGATTTGACTTACACTCGACTGGATTTGAATTTATTTTAAATACGATTTGGATTTGGATTGGACTAAGATGAAGATGTCGATTGGGTTGGATTTGGATTGGATTTGGATAGGATTTAGGTAGGTTTGGAATTTGGTTGGATTCGGATTGTAGAATACAAACTATTTGAATTGGTTTTGGATTTATTTTGAATTGGAATCGGATTAGATTTTTATTGGATTTACTTTCTATTAGATCTGATTTGATTCTAAATTAGATTTTGATTGGACTTGGGTTGAATTTGAGTTAGATTTTTATATGATTTCCCAGTCAACACAAACTCGTATATGATGCCACAGAAGATGCTAAAGTGGAGGTGATATACGTACAAGTTGTATGGGGAAGTACGTATATCGCCTCCACTTTAGCATCTTATATGACATTATATACGATCTTGTGTTGACTGGGTTGTACTGACTTGACTTGATTTGAATTGAAATTGGATTGAATTTGCCCGCAATTTAATTTGGATTGATTTAAAATTTTGATTTGGATTTGGTTTCTTTTGAATTGAATTTGGATTAGATTTTGTTTGGATTTGGACTGGATACGGATTGGATTTGCTTTCGATTTTATTTAAATTTATTTTAAATTAGATTTGGATTTGAACTGGACTTGATTGGATTTGAATTGGTTTTTCAATTTGATTTCGATTTATATTTGCATTTGGAATGGATTTTAAATTGGATTTGGATTGGTATGGGATTGATTTAGACTGGACTTAAATTGGAATGAGTTTAAATTTTGATAGATTTGGGATTGAATCTGAACAGGATTTGGATTTAGAATAGACGTAGACTTGGATATGGATTGGAATAGGACTGGATTTGATGATTTACTTTGAATTTTCTTGTTTTGAAAAATTATTTTAATGTGTATTTTATGTGGAAGATTTTGATTTGAAAAATGTAAATGAAGGTACACTGACCCCACAATCATGGGTCACACACTAATATGAGTCATTTCCATTTAATCAACATGCAAAATGGAGTGACTAATTATTGTTACAAAGTGACCCATATATGTGGGGTCAGTGTAACCCCTTTCCTTCGATAGGACTCGAACCCATGAGGGTTCTAGTCCCATCGAAGGATAGTGGTTTCCTTTAATACATTTTTCAAATCAAAAGTCTCCATATAATATACATATTCACATCGGAGTTTTTCAGAATATTGTAAATTATTGATCATGTCGGGTAGTCAATACCCGAAATATAGGCAATCTTTGATTGAATTGGAATTCTTATTAAATTTGGGTGATATTTGATTTGTAATTGGACCTTTTTTTTATTGGATTTGTTTTTTTTATGAAATATTATTGAGAAGAACGCTTCTTTTCTCAAAATAATGGAGAAATTGCAATTTTAGTATTGACATCAACTTTGAGCCTTGTACGCAAAAATATTGCAAAACCAATTGAAAAAAAAATTGTCTAAGGTTTCTAAATTGTGTGTTACACTTTCGATTAAACTTTTAGGTAGTGTTAAAATCTCGTTTAGAAGTTATTGTGTTTTGACATTTTTTTTCTCCAAATATAATGATGAATGCCAATGCATTAAAATCACATCACAATTCATTCCCCGTGGTATCTATTTCAGCGTGCTCTTGATATGTTCACAAATACATTCGCAGGTTTTGTTGGAAAACCACTCTAATATTTTAAAAGAATCGTATGTTTTATTTCGAAAACGTAGTTGGTAATAAAACCGATGTTCAAAATTTTGACCTTTATTTTCTTTTAATTTGAAATTTTATTAAACATGCGGGTTTTCTGTTGTTTTTGTTTATAATCAAATGCTGATCCTGTAAATAGAATGGTTTACATTGAAAATTTGTTGTTGCATACATTATTTAAAAAAAATAACGGTCAAAAGCAATAAGTGTAGGTTTATTGTTGGTGTTCTGTTTTCTTTAGTAATGTAAAACACATTGGCATGAGTTAGTTATTACATATAAGCTATTTATTTATTATATGAGCAAATTTCGTTTCTTTTACCTTTGAAAAGAAATAAATTCACCCCTACAACACTCCAGTAAAATGCTAATATCTTTGCGTAATAAACTCTAATCTTCTCGCGGTTTTCAGCATAACATTCTGTATTTTATTTTACAAGAACTGAATGATCATCATGGCTCTTGATCGTAAATTGTGCCGTCCAACTGCAAATCACTGTTTTTGGATGTTTCTGCATACATTTGTCCATATAAACTTCCAACGAGTTTGGCACTGCCCAAACGTTGACCGATTTATCTGAAATTTTGTCCAGAGCGTCAGGGCATCAAGTGGAGCCGAATGGGAGGGCGGCCCATCAAAAAATTTGAAAAAGTGTTTTTTGAGCCACCCTAATATACACACATACATATATACACACATAACCAAACTTATATACATCATACATAAATACGCACACGATTTTTATTATATATTAGGTATCTATATTATTGGAAGCGTTTGGTACGGGAGGTCCACGCTTTCTTCCTTTCCCCTCGATTCCAAGCTATTAAGAGACTTTAGGTATTCCTGAAGTCGCTCAATATCTAGGAGTCATCTCTGCGGTACATACTGCGTAGTTGGCCTGGCCATATGAAAAAAAAAATGACGGAATTCAGAAACCGTCATTTTCCAGGATGCTTTCAAGTATTGGCTACGCAAGTATGAGATTAGATTAGATTAGACATATAAGCTATTTATTTATTTATATTTTTTTATTTATTTATTTTGCTTATTTCATCTGACTGTGTCGTCTACATGAAAACTTAAAACTAAAGGTCAGTTGATAAAATATCTGTTTAGCCGTTGACGAAACGCGGATGAACTGATGTTGAAGTCGAATTGGTCCGACACCTCGTTGAAATGGCGGATCATAGCGACAAAACAGCTATTGGCAGCATAATTGGTGTTATGCCTTTCTTCGAAAAGCAAAACTCTCGTTCGAAATGATTGTGAGGGTGCATACAATGGAAATTTTGCCAACAAATCTGGCACGTCGTACTCGGATAACAGAAGTTTGGCGATGAAAACGGCTTGCTTTTTCCGCTTATCCAGAGTATCTAGCCCCAACAGACTACAGTGATCGGCTTACGGTGGTAAATTCAGCGGGTCCGTCCATGGGAGATGGCGCAGGGCATATCGTACGAACTTGCGTTGCACAGCTTCAAACCGAGCAGTCCAAACAGCTTGATGTGGATTCCAGACAGCAGAAGCAAATTCGAGTTGAGAGCGTACCAATGAGCTATTACTACTTCAATACTTCAACTGCATGATTGGTACATCAATGATAAAGACATTTTTTTGTTCGCAAAAGGGTAATTTCCTAATGGTAACCATTCTTAACGACCCTTTCAGTGTATCATCCAAAATCCAAAAAATGTAGAGGCAATCGCCAAAATTATTTGGTTTGGTACAATTGCACGCAAAAAAAGCGTTCATGAATTCGTGAACTAAAGAGTTCACGGTGTATTTTTTCGGGAACAACAGTCACGGATTCGGGAACACAGTCATGTTTTCTGGAACGTTCTGGAAAACGTGACTGGTGTTCCCGAATCCGTGAATTGGTGTCACGGTGTATATTTGCTGGTTCACGAATTCGCGAACGCTTTTTGTTGCGTGTGGTGTATAATTTACTACGATACCATAATAATATGTATAATTGAAAATTCGATTATGTACTGGAAAAAATGATGTTTGATATCATTCTATGCGGGTCGCATCAAGGGGAGGTAAGAATATGAATTGCTGGGTGAGAGACTAAGAGCCACTTAATAGGGACTATGTAGTAAGTATGAAACGATAGAGGCGCTGTGAGAAATGTTGATAAAAACTTGGTTGTGCTATTCAGATTCCCCCCAGTGTATAATAATTCTCCGTGAGCTTTACACATATACATATCTGTAGGCAAAAACTATTAACTAATTGAATACAACAATCCTCTTTACGCGATAAAAGGTTCAATTTTATCATCAATTAACTGCAATTACGCTTTCCAAATATGAATTAACTAATTTACTCCGCATTCAATAATGACTTTCACTTTTACAACATTGCATCGTAATCTTTCTTCAGAGTTGCATAATCACAGCTGTTACGCATTGACAAAATAAACATACCCCTTTCAGATCTATGTCACTTTCCAACGCACGCAACGAAATAAACCCTTCCAAACAATCACTTTGGCCTTGCTCCGAATGCACCCAACGGTCCCTAGATTCTTCCGTGCAGCCAGCACCCTATCAATCATCTCGAACAAATATTTGAAACAGATACATTCGATCGGCAACCTGCCACACTGCCAGCTGTTTCAGGGAAGACGCCAGTTAAGAGTTATGCTCCATCCACCATAATTGGCGGCAACCGACGAACTCCTCTAGTAAGTTCATTATCTAATCATTTCCCTTTCGACTGGGTGAGCTTTGGCCGCCCGGTGGTACCGAGGCGCGTCAAAAGAAACACTCTAGCTATAGTAGGCAGCAAACAAATGGAATCATCTGACAACAAGCAGTTCGCGCTGCCCTGCCGTCGGACGTCTCTCGAGTGCCGGAACCGCACTCATTATAGATAGTTACCGCAGCACGTCCTTCCTTCGGATGGATGGGCTCGTTCATATATCTCTTCGATCTGCTAATAGATTTTACAGCACGATCTATTGATCCGGCGCATTTCACAGTACACCAAATGGCACTCATTTTGTAGTCTTATTATCCGATCAACAAATGCCGTGGCTACCGACACTACGACGATTATCATAACACGAGCACTAGCGCTTCGCTAACTCGCACTCCAATGACATAAAATTGAAGCATACCTGTAAGAGACAAGGTGGATCTACGAACGACGTGATCTGTTCCTTTATCTTTAATATTGAACGGAAGCATAGAGTCTGTTCATAGCGTATTGCGAGTCCATTTCGCGGAAATGAGACGCATTTTTGGTTGCTTTTTCAATAATTTGTATTTCTCTACGGTCTCGGAAATCGTATCACCTGTTCACAAAACCTTTCACTTTCAATCTGGAAACATTGTTCCGAAGCACGTGCTATAGTAGTCAATGAACAGCACTTTCACTTCTTTGAGGCAGTAAAAGATTTCCAATAAAATCTCATATAGAATCATTAAACTCAAATTTCCTTCATCATGTTTATCCACATTTAATACACTGCACTGCCAACTAGCAAGGGAAAGAATAACTGTTTACCGTTTCCAGTACACTTCCCAGGGCACTATGGAAAAGTTTCGCATACACAAGGGATAACATACAGAACCTCCGCACTTACCCTCGTGTTCCATCTCAGCGCTATTGTGCGCCATTGAAACAAAGTTTACATTAGTCACAGAATTTTCTGGCCAAAATTTTCCAACCCAACCCCAGATAGGTGGGACGAGGGCACTCAAGACCCAATCATTGCCATCAAGGCCAACTAAAGCCATCGACCGCGCAAGCTGGGTTGGCTGGGCTGGATTGGTAGACAGGAGGTCGGAAGGAAAGTTTTTGGAAAAGTTTGCCACTGCGAATAACCACACTGGTCGCCACCACAGTTGGTAGCCGCCGCACCACCGATCGCCCTGCTGTGCATGCTTCATCTGGATGGTGGCTAAATCATGCGACTTAGTAGTGTAAACCATACAACATGGTTTGTGAATTTGGTTCTCGAATGCTGTTGTATTGGGCTATGCGGAAATGCATGCTCACATTTGATAAATTGAATTAGAAAGTTTTGGAGGGATTATGGACGATTGGTATTGAAGAATGGTTTAGTGGGTTTAAAGTATGCTTGTCAAAGAATCAATCCAATTATTGTGAAGGTGGCATCATATAATTAGTTGTACTTGTCTATCCCAGTTCTATTGTCGGGTGGGACTCGAAACAAATCTGACATGACGAACCCCCGACGAGACAGCAGGTTTACGCACAAAAATCAATCTGTAAGGGCCGATTTCTTCACCTCCGCTTAGTGCTTAAACCCGGTTCAAGCGTATGTGTGTGTAAGCAACCGCTTAAGAGTTAAGTGGATGTGAAGAAATTGGCCCTAAAACCCATTATTACGAACAACGTAGAACAAGATAGGTAAGCCGCGATATGATCGACAACAAGCTTACACAGATAGAAAAATCCACTGAAATCTTATATATAAAAATGAAATGGTCTGTGTTCGTATCCGCATAACTCGAAAACGACTGGATGGATTTTTTTCATTCCTTCAGCAGAAACATTCGTTATAGTTTCCGAAGGGTTTATATGATATTTCCTAATGCGAAAATTACGAGTAAAGTTGAGCAAACCGTGAAAAACTAAAATTGTGATTCCTATGCGAACTTTGCATGGGCAGGTCGGAACCCACATTCTCGCCTACTATGCAGGACAACGTCTGCCGGGTCAACTAGTTTACGATAAAAATCATGCACATAAATGGAACGTCATTATTAGCGTACTTCCACACGAGATGTAGCCAAAAGGTATAATATATTTGACGTGAATCGTCAATATTGCATACAAGTTGTAAGCAATCTTGTTAGGAAGAAGGTCATTTCAACGTAAAATAGCGTAAATTTTTGCATGTCAAGTTTTAGGTGCAAGCCAGAGTAGACGCGACGAGCGATGCGACGCGACGCGACTCACGTAAAAGAATAACAATCATTATCAACAGGCTGTCAAATTGCACTGTCGCGTCGCGTCGCATCGCACGTCGCGTTTACTCTGGCTTGCCCCTTACGCGCTGTTTATTTTTCATTATTTTTTTCTGTGTAGTGACAAAGAAGGCTTTGAACACGGAACTGTGCTCGGATTCACAAGCTGCAACAGGATAATCTACAACGAATTACATCCCCGCAATTTTGCGGTTGTGATAATACAGTAAAATTGCTGGATTGGAGAAAAAGTTTCAAAAAGTGGGCATCAAGTGACTACCGTCTACGATAGTTGTGGCACAACAAACGAGTTCTAAACCGCCTTTATACTGGGTTCGCTTTTTACGCGATTTGTCTTTCATTATTTTTAGATTTTTCAAAACATTGAAAAAAAAATCGAAGAAAAGTCAGGAGAGATGCTAATACGGAATGCGAGGAGAGTTTATTGGGGTTTGGTATTGTTTGGAAGACAAACGATTGAGTATAACTACTGAACTCCTTGATCCAATTCCATCAAAGTTGAGACACATATTATCTATCCTCAGCAGACATAGAGAGGATGGGACGGTCAATGTGAAAAAGGGAATATGTGTGGGCGTGTTGAATGCGAGGTTATGCATAAGTCTGTGTTTAGTTAAGGCGACGTTCTTTACGATTGTACATTTCTCCGAATACCAATTCCCCAAGAATATCGAATCCTCGAAAATAACATTTTTTTCGCAAAATTGCCATTTCCCCGAACATGAATCTGACATTTTCCCGAAAATGACATTTATCCAAAAACGATATTTCGACATTGTTGTTTCATAAGGACGAAAGTCACAAACGTAAACCATGGAAAAGCCATAATTTTCAGGAAATCAGCGAATGAAGTCAATGTTTACGTTTGCGATATTCGCCTTAATGAAATAACAATGTCGATTTTCCTTAATATGACATTTTCCAGAATATGACATTTTGCCAGCGAAGTTATTTCCTCAAATATGACATTTTCTCTAAAGTCTAAAATAATATTTCCTTGGAAATGTAATTTGTCCGAATATTACATTCCCTGAAAATAAAACATAATTAGTTGTCAGACTTATTTCCAGTAGTGCCGGCACTGTATCGAACGATCACTAACCTAAGGCTGATGACATACTGGGAGCGAAGAGAAGCGAAGCGAAGAGGTTGGTGATAAGCAAAGCGAAGTGAAGCGGCGATCAAAGCGAGCAATGACATACTGAAAGCGTTTTTCGGAGTGTTGATTTCGCAACAAATACAAGTGTAAAAACATGGATTTCCTCAGATGTAGAATATTTTGCGTCTCCAAGCATATTTAGCACAAAGAGAAGAGTGTTGGGGAGATTTATAGAATGTCGCAATTGAAAACCGATTTTATGATGTGAGCGATAGATTATCACCACATACAAACAGACGTAGGGCGTAGCTATGGTAAAACTTTTTGGGCCATGTTTTATTCCTATTTTACGTTTGCTCCTATGGAAGATCTATTAATTACGTAACGGGAAATTTTCAACCCCCCCCCCCTACGTAACACGTTTTGTATGAAACATCTGAAAATTTTGCATGGATCGTCACACTTCGCCGACAACACCCCTCCCCCTTCAAGCGCTACGTAATTTATGGATGTTCTTCTTACAACATTTCTCTACAGTCTACACTGAAGTTGATTTCTCGGGAGATACGCACATCATGAAAACAACTTCCACAAAAATCGTTTTGTCTCGGCAACCTTTTTGATAAACGGCGTAAACAAATGCAAATCCCAAAAATCCGCAGAAAAAAGGGAAACCATTTCCCACCAATGGCCGGCAAAAAAATGGGACAACAATTTCCTTATCTATCGGATTGTTTCCGAAGTTTTAATATGCGGACATGAGCGAAAATTGCGCAAACCCGAAAATGCGCAAACAGCAAAATACGTGTTTTTTTATTCAAATGTACACAATTAAATTTTTCCACCGATCTCGGCTGTGCAAATCTCGGTTTAAGTTCGTTTGCTGGAATATCGGCTGAATGAACGTATGTTTACGGTGGCTCCTTTGAGTGCCGCAGTAAACAAACTAATTTTTCAGCTGAGATATCAGCAGAAAGTCACTAACCGAGTGCTCGGCTGTGCGGATCTCGGCAAAAGAATCAAAATATGCCGAGCTGAACTGAGTGTGTATGGACTGCACCAGAATATTCCCAATTTTAATGAGTACCGCTACTATGAAATACATCATGTACATGTAGCTAAAACCATACCTATTTTAATGTTTTCATTAACCAAATTAACAAAATAAACAATGTTGCTTTCCTCTCCCGCAATACTTTTCACCCACAGCCATTTTACACAACTGCGAACGAGGGTAAACTCAAATCAACAAACATACAGAAGTGATCCTTTGCGATCTCGCGCGGCAAAGCACTCTACGAACTGCTTCGCCTCTTTGGCTACCGCATCTCGCCTCTTCTCATCGCTTCCACTATGACAGGTATAAGCGATTTCCATATATCGCTTATTGAGGTAGCTTTCACGCGGACGCTTCGTTTCCCTCTGAACTCTTCTAATCGCTTCTCTTCTCTCCCAGTATGGCATCAGCCTAACGTATAAGAAAGAGCAGTCAACGATAGCGACAATATCAATGATCTATGGAAGTCAAACCATCGGTGAGCACAACAGCACAAGAAGTTGTAGGCACTGCGCGGAGCCGACCCAGGACGGGTTGTTTCGATGTGGAGTATCTGAGATTTACATATGAGAAAAACGTTGCCAGAAGATGGATGTTGGTGTCGGGTACCCGGTTGAAAAGATATCGGTACAAGTAAGCAAGTAAGCCGTAGACTTCGTGGAAGGCCGCGTACACGGTGGCTTTCTGCAGTTAAAGAGCGGAGTGGAGGAAGCGTAGACTCATCGGGAAGGAGCTGTAGTCCATTAAGTATCAAATAAGTACAAGGCGCAAGAAAGAATGGAGCAGAACGATATGGAAAGGTTTCATTAGACTGTCAATGGTGGCGGAGGAAGACAGCGCACTCTTCCGTCATGCGCAACTTCGAGGCATTGTTGAACGGTGGGTGTGACCGTGCATTAGCGAATTAGCCAACCATTAGCGATGATGGGCAACACTAGAAAAGGTTAGAAAAACCATTAAAGAGCTGAAAACAATAAGACTCTCAGCTTTTGCCTCATTTGCCTCCTATTCCTATTTACCCCCTTGTTAAGTTTTGTGTAAAGCGATGAAAGACACATTTCCCCAAGAATGACATGTTTCCGAAAATAACATTTGTTGAAAATGACATTTCTACAAAAATAGCATTTCCAATATGGTCCATGATACAGATTTACGCGGAAAGGTGGATTTTACGCCAAAACTATATTTTTAAGAAAAATTTTTTGTTCTACAAATTTGTTCGGAATAGTAAGGCCATCATTATGGTGCTATCAAAAATAGGGTGGCCCATTATATAAAACTTTTTTTTTTAATTCTCGGAATACTGACATGTAGCGTTCAACAAAGTTGTAGCGCAGCTTATTCAAATAGGGTAAAATGCTAAATAGTGGACCTCCAACCAATAATGAACCCTCCAACCATTTTTGCATTATTACAGCACAATGTAAACATTTTGCTATGAAATTCCATCGGGAGAACCTACCTTATAGTCCTATTATTTGATTACATGCATTGGAAATGCTAATTAGAATTGGAAAGTAAAATTAGATGATTTTTTACAATTCTATAAAAAATAAACACGAAAGTGTCCACTATAGGAATATTTTGGGGGGTCCATAATAGGGAAGAAGAACGTCCCGAAACGAAACATGCAAATCAAATGAAGTGGCGACTATAGGGAAGCAATTTCCTATTATGGACCCCCAGGGGGTCTACTATAGGACGAGTTCAGTCAGACTTTGAAATGTTAATTTCAACGAATAACGTCGTGTATTTGAGTGTTTTACGTATGTATCGTGAAGAGGAGATGCAGAACTTGTTATTAGATATCAAGCAGAATTAATATGTTGAAAATGTCTACTCCTTATGACAGGAAGAGCAAAATTTCGCTACTAGGGGGTCCACTATTGACCATTTTACCCTAATTTTTGCTAAAAAAGCTTTTTTCTGTAGCTCTTAAGTTGACTGATTTAGAGCAATTTTACCTATTTGGATTAGGGTGTCCCTCAAAAAAACATCTACTTTTTTTGTTTTCGATTTTTCGGAAAAGTCGTTTTCGGGTGACTTTTAGAGCTAAAAAAATGCATTTTTTTATGGATAAATGTGCTTAATATCTTTTGGCGATCAAAAGTTAGATTCGTTTTTCTGTCAAAATAACACTTTTTTCAAAAGTTGATGTCTTCGACTAGAGCCAACCAAAAAGTATGTTTACACGGCATGTGAAAGAACAATTCATATTCTTCATTGTGTCAAAAATTGGAGATAGTTTTTTTTTATCTCAAGTTTCACCAATTTTACTAAAGTCATTTTTTTTTAATAAATTGATATAACTTGACAACGGAAGAAGATACAGACGATGTTCTTATGGCAGGACACGTGTTTTAAAAAGCCCCAAAAGTTTTCAGAGAAATGAAAAATGAAAAATCTATAGCTTTTACACTTTTTATAAGTTCTATCATTATAACCCTATTGCAATATTAACGAGAAAATATGCATTTTCGGCCTAAACCATACTTTTCAGAAAAACATATTGCTTTACAAAGTTGTTCTGGATACTTGGGCCCTTATTATAGAGTTATCGAAAAATAAAGTAGGCCTTTTTAGAAAAATGTAAAAAAATATATTTTATGAGTTTTGGCGTAAAATGTATCTTTCTGCGTCTGTATCTGTATCCTGGACCATAGTGGCATTGTACGAAATGCCAATCACCTTGCCTAATAACGAGTAAGCTTCTGAATCAAATCTAGACTATGGCACTAATACTTGCTTTTTGAGGAGTTTTATGCCGCAAAATATTTCGAGGAATTGTTTCATTCAAGGAAATAACTATGACAGAAGTTACCAAACTTTTATGCGATGTAAAAAATAAAAATAAATAGAGATAGGTGGCGGCAGCACTACGAAGAACACCTGAATAGCGATGTGGCAGACGAAGATGGCGGTATGGTGATGGACCTGGGAGAACGCGCGCAGGACATTACTTTACCGGCTCCGGATCTCCAGGAAATCCGGGAGGAGATTGGCCGGCTGAAGAACAACAAAGCCCCTGGGGTTGACCAACTACCAGTAGAGCTATTTAAACACGGTGGTGAGGCACTGGCTAGAGCGCTGCACTGGGTCATTACCAAGGTTTGGGAGGAGGAAGCTTTGCCGCAGGAGTGGATGGAAGGTGTCGTGTGTCCCATCTACAAAAAGGGCGATTAGCTGGATTGTAGCACCTACCGCACAATCACATTGCTGAACGCCGCCTACAAGGTACCCGATCAATAATGCATAACAAAATTATAACAAGGGGAGTTTTTATTTCAGAAAAATACTGTAACAAAATGTGTTATAAATTTTGCTGGTTAGTTGTTAAAATAACAAAAAATATATCAAAAATACCTCTAGCCGTAACACAATTAAAACAGAAATTGATACCTTCATATCAATATTATAACAAACGTTGATATGATTTTTCTGTGCAAAAATCTACTTTCAAAGTAATTGCCTACATCACGGATAGTAATCTATACGCTACCACGACGGATTTCCATCCATAATGTAGGCAATTAACTTTGTTCTAGCTATGTATTAATATCGAGCGGGTTCAATTTATACCGAAGATGATTACCTCCGATTTTTTTCCAATGTCTACAAAAAATGTAGGCAATTATTTTGTGAAAATATTCAATACTAATGTTGTTATAATTTTGATATGAAATACAACTGGCCAAAGACACATTTTTATCGAATTATCTAATTATAACACACGTAGTTTTAAATAGCAACGATTAATAGAATTGAGTTATAATTTTGTTATGCATTCCTGATCGGATACACTCCCAAATTGTATGCCGTCGACTAGCACCAATTGCAAGGGAGTTCGTGGGGCAGTACCAGGCGGGTTTTATGGGCGAACGCTACACCATGGACCAGGTGTTCGCCATTCAATGCCGCGAACACAACGTGCCCACACATCATCTATTCATCGACTTCAAAGCCGCATATAATACAATCGATCGGGGCCAGCTATGGCCGCTAATGCACGAACACGGGTTTCCGGATAAACTGACACGTTCGGTCCAAGCGACGATGGATCGGGTGATGTACGTAGTTCGAGTTTCAGGGGCATTCTCGAGTCGCTTCGAAACCCGCAGAGGGTTACGGCAACACTCGAACTTTCACCTACTCAGTGACTGAGTAAAATGGTATTGCCATCTCTTAATTTCCCACGGAAATTTTACTCAATTTCCGTCAAAAGCAGGATTACTCATAGTTTTGAGTTGTCCTGCTTTTGACGGAAATTGAGTAAAATTTCCGTGGGATAGAAAGAGAGAGCAATACAATTTTACTCAGTCACTGAGTAGGTGAAAGTTAGCGTGAAGGTGATGGTCTTTCGTGTCTGCTATTCAACATCGCTTTGGAAGGGGTAATACGAAGAGCAGGGAATAACACGAGTGGTACAATTTTCAATAAGTCCGTCCAGCTATTTGGCTTCGCCTCGCTTTGAGAAGATGGAGGAAGCCTACATCAGACTGAAGAGGGAAGCTAAGTGGATCGGACTAGGCATCAACACGTCGAAGACGAAGTATATGATGGGAAGGGGTTCAAGAGAAGACAAATTGAGCCACCCACCGCGAGTTTGCATCGGTGGTGACGAAATCGAGGTGGTAGAAGAATTTGTGTACATGGGCTCACTGGTGACTGCCGAAAATGATACCAGCAAAGAAATTCGGAGACGCATAGTGGCTGGAAATCGTACGTACTTTGGACTCCGCAAAACGCTCCGATCGAATAGAGTTCGCCGTCGTACCAAACTGAAAATCTACAAAACGCTCATTTGATCGGTCGTCCTCTACGGACACGAGACCTGGACGATGCTCGTGGAGGACCAACGCGCACTTGGCGTTTTCGAAAGGAAAGTGCTGCGTACCATCTATGGTGGGGTGCAGATGGCGGACGGTACGAGGAAGAGGCGAATGAACTACGAGTTGTATGAGCTGCTGGAAGAACCATCCATCGTTCACACTGCGAAAATCGGACGACTGTGGTGGGTCCGGCACGTAGCCAGAATGTCGGACAGTATCCCGGTGAAAATGGTTCTCGACAACGATCCGACGGGCACAAGAAGGCGAGGTGCGCAGCGGGCAAGGTGGATCGATCAGGTGGAAGATGACTTGCGGATCCTCCGTAGACTACGTGGTTGGCGACGTGTAGCCATGGACCTCGCCGAATGGAGAAGACTCTTATATACCGCACAGGCCACTTAGGCCTCAGTCTGAATAAATAATAATAATAATAATAATAAAGATAGATTTAGATCGGATTTGTACTAGATTTCAATTAGATTTGGATTGGGTTTAAATTGCACTTGGATAAGATTTAAATTTTATTTGGATTGGATTTGGTATTGAATTGAATTTGGATTGAATTGGATTGCATTTTAAGATTGGATTCGGATTGGATGTGGATTAAATTTCGATTGGATTTGGATTAGAATTGCATTAAATTTAAACTTTATTTGGATTGGATTTCGAATGGAATAGGATTTGTATAGGATTCGGTTTGAATTTGGATTTAATTCGAACCGGATTTATATTGGATTTGAATCTTATTTGAATTGGAATTGGATTGGGTTTTGAATTTGATATGGATTTGGGTTGGATTTGGATCTGAATTTTTTACCATTTATTGCCAAAATATCAACAATTTTTGATTATATTTCGGAGTATCCTCAGTTCAGTATTTATATATTCACCTTTTTCTGATAACAAAAGAAGACTATCGACCTCGTAAAATTGGTTGGTCTCTAGTCTAGTTAGGGTAACCGGCGGTAATGTTGGCCCTGGATGTAACATTGGCTCATCACGCAAATTAATCAATATTTCAGCGATAATACGTCGATTTGTAGAAAGATATTAACCACTACTTCTTAAGAAAAGTGTATCAAACATACATCTGCTTCATAACTCTAGATTTATACACTTCTTAAACTATTAAAAGCAATTATCTTGCGTGAAAAATCACTTTGACTCGGTTTTTTAGCAGCCATGTTTCGTTGACTTATGCAGGCTGGCTGTGTTAGAGTTTTTCTTTTGCCCCATAAAAGAGTTTTCTGAATGAACATACCTGCTTTCGCACATCAGATGAATGGATAACAACCACACTATGTCAGCTATCATTTTTATTTCACAATTTTCATTAGTATAGCGACATAATTAACCAAAACTTTTTTGGACAATACTGGGGACACCCGTAGCCAAATGGTGGCATGCGCTTTCGATTTGTAGCACTACGTTAGTATAGGTGAAACTCTGAAATCAAAACATTCTCACCAATAACCCGTACTGGAGAAAATAACTGAAAGCTGCAGATAGAATATCCGATGCTTGCGATTAGGATGCCAAGAATTTTTAGTTTCATTCGCAAATTACATAACGTTAAACTCAACCCAAACCAAGCCTCTAGTAATGCTTCATGTATGGTAGGGTTCTAAAATTTATAAAGTCCTTAACACTCAGACAAGAACCTTCCCACAACCTAAAACGTCACGTAGTAAATGGGCCCTCATGATGCTTTTCTCGAATCACGATATAATCGCTTTCATTCGCAGAACATACCAACAATAATTGCCTACCTTACGGCTTCCAAACACGATTCAAGCAAAAGCGATTCAAGCATCAACCTTTCTTGGTTCGATACATCATTTTCTTCATAATTTCGTAAATAAATGATTCAATTAGTGTGAGAATATTTAGTTTTATCATCTTTCGCACGAATCCTACAAACATTTTCTCATTTAATAATGGAAAGATACAATGGATCATATGTTTCATTAGATAAACTTTCAACGTCATTTCATGAAAATAATTTGAAGTCAAATTACTTGACAAATACCTTCATCATTAGGTTTATTATTGCTTGCAAAAAGTATTTTGATCTGTAAAATGATACCGAAAAAGTATTCTTTTAACTCGGGAAGTTGAAACACGTGAGAGTTTTGAGAGGATTCACAACAGCTGATCGATATAGAGAGGAGTGGAATCAAACGCACGTACCAATCATGAAATTTCAATGCAGGCAGAGTTAAAAACAAGCATCCTTTAATTGTATTTATGAATAATTGTGTAATAATATCAGGTAGTTGGCACAGTTATAACTGTTTATGCACAGTACAAAGCAAGGAATTGCCTAGAATAAGTTTTACAATTGGCTTTCTTCAATAGTGCGTTATGCACCATCCCCACCCAAAGCATTGTTTACGTTTTGGAAAAAAGTTTCTTTGAGAGTATCGCGAGAGCGAGAGCAACACCACTGCCATGATTTCAACTAGCAGTAAGACTCAAAACTATGCGGCAGCCAATAATTAACGTATGCAATTTGTTTGAAGGCACAACATGAGGGCTAGAACATGTAGCCTTTTTGCAATTGCAGTTTTTAATACAGTTTTCATTTTTCTAAACTTCTTCACTTGCAAATATGGTAAATATTTGGGAAATAAATGATTCATATAATAGTATTTTCGTTAGCATGTCCTTGGTAAGCGTGCTATTGGGGGAATCTGAAACGCACTCTCGCAATAGTGTGGTGTGGTAGTATTTTACATGCAACCAATTAGAATTCACGCTCAATAAGATGATTTGATTTTCTCTATTTGTTTGCATGCTGCCTTTATTCAACGCAAGCAAAATGACTGGTACTATAAACAGCAACCTATCTTTATCTCTCGTATGTTCGAAATCAACAATCACTCGTCCCAAGTGGGCTGAAAAATTATCCACCTGATAGGGACAAGGATGCCGACATTTTGTCCATTTCTCTCGAGACTTTCACTGGTTTTCATGAGATATTGCGGACTTTCATCGTCGTTTTTTGCTATTTGGCGTCAAAACCAAATGTAAGCAAGCCGGCTGGTGGAATAATTCTGGTTGCAAATGCAATATATAAAGATTTATAACGATAAATGTGCTCAACCGTAGCATAATGGGCCAAGGTTTGAGCCGTTACCCCTATTTATTCATAACTAAGATCTGAAAGCGGCTACAAAGAAAGATGGTAGCTGCCTGGATGGGTTCGATTCCCGGTGTCGGTCTAGGAAATTTTCGGATTGGAAATTGTCTCGATTTCCCAGGGCATAAAAGTATCATCGTGTTAGCCTCATGATATACGAATGCAAAAATGGTACCATGGCTTAGACACCTCACAGTTAATAACTGTGGAAGCCCTGAATGAGCACTAAGGTGCGAGGCGACAATGTCTCAATGGGGGATGTAATGCCAAGAAGAAGAATAATAAGAAGAAGATCTGGAAACTGATTGAGAATTTTGGGTAAAATAGGGACTACAGTATGAAATAAGGCTTTTCTTTCGCGACCCACAGTTTAAGAAACCATGAACTATAACAATTTAAAAAAAATCAAGGAAATAGCTACCAGATGAACTACTTGAACACAGTAGGTATTAACAGGAGAATCGCACTGAGTATTTATTCTAAGATTTGTGTCCCATCAAGTGTCCCATCTCCAAAAAAAATGATAGACGAGAAAAATGATAGAATGAGCAGAAGGCAGGGTAATCAACGAAGACAATATACAATTAGAACACAGTAATTCAGATGGAGAACTGCATTGATGTTTCTGATGGCAGCATTGGCAGCACTTCCAAATTTGGTTACGATGTTTCATTTCATTTACCTGAAAATAGAAAGAAAAAAGAGTTAGTTATAGTGACAAAGATAGAATCATAATCAAGTCTACCAAATAGAAGCGTAAATCTTGTTAGAACAATTTTTGCTGTAACAAGTTTTATTTTTCTGCATGATCACCCACGACCATCAAACGCCCATGCCGTCGTCGTCGTCGTCGGCAAGACATATGTTTAACGATCAAGTGCAAATTACCCATTGTGTTAGTGCTTCTTTGTCATCGGTAACCGCCTCACTGGGTTTGACGGCCATCGACAGCCAAAGTTAGACGGCACCGACGACAAATCCGAAAGGAGGAACAAAAAATGTTGCAAACATGGTACTACTAATTAAACTCGCGCTCCGATGGCCATTTTTAAGTGACTGCAGTCATGATCCTCGCCGCCCGCCACACGGTGCTGCGGTGTATTCATCGATGCTGATCGTCAGGTCGTTTTTCATATATGTAACACCGCGCGCCGTCCCTGTCAGTTGGATAACCTTTCACCCGGCGTCGTTCATCGGGTTTAAGCGGCGGTGCAGTTCTCTGTCTGCCGAGCATCTCAAATAAATGCTACCGTATCGATGAAGTAACCACGATTGTTACGGTTTCTAGTTTGTGTTGTAAATCACACGCAGATCTAAGCTCTGGCGAATGCCCATAATGAATGAACGCACTTTAGTCTTCCAAGTCCAACGCGCATTTCTGGTACGGTTGCCGATGTGGATGCTTTATGGGAGCCCTCAATTAGGCGTCGAATGTCAATCAATCAGAAAATGTACGCACAATAAACTCAAGAGTTACGCACGTCGTCAAGGTTGAAATCCGACGGGTTTTCTAATTTACACATCATCGAAGGCAACACTTGAAGGGAAATTGATTTTTTCTCGCGCTCGCTCCTGCAACAATTCAAACGAATAATAGATTTTCAACCGAGGGGAAACCCGGAGTTCAAGGTTCCATCAAATACGCAAGAAATGGCTCGATCACAATCAAAGAGCGTTACAAAAAGCAAATTAATCATTAGCAAATCTATTATTCCGATCTCAGATCAACGGATAAGTTCGTAATTTTCTTAAACCCATATTTACATATTTGATGCTATTCCCAGCGCTTTCAGGGGTAAGGTTTTCCACAATTAATCTTCGGTAGATTCTCAAGCCCACACCTCTGCAAAAAAGGCCGCCCACCAGAGCAGCTACTTCCCGCTGGTAATTGCCGCCACAATCACGCTAAATTGTTTCATTCGAAACTCGAGCAAACCCTGCAAGCACGAACTTATTCATGACTCGCTTACATATTTCTGCAAATGCTCATAAGTTGTATACGATACGAGGGCAATCTGAGGCTGGGAGCATAACCAAAGAGCATTAGAGCCAATTATGACCCAACGCGAGCGGAATCGTGTCGGCGTGGATGGCGCCCCGATATAACTACAGAGCGGAATCAGCATCGTCGCCGTTCGGTACCGTAGGATTCGGAGAGGTCGGCAGGAACTCTTCCATAATAGCCACCCGCATGTGTGAAACTTGTTTCGAACCGTATGCGAAGCCATATTGGTGTCTTAGCTTGCAAAGATGCAATGTAAAGATCATGATTTTCATAATAACTCACGCAACGACGACAGTCAACATCAGAGGTATGAGATTTGGCGTTCGGAAATATGTTTGTTTTTATTTTCGGGCTACGCTTCGAACGCGATCGCGACATTGCGACTTCTGTACAGCGACTGCACGGGGTGGCGTATGCAAATTTTAGCTGACTGTAAATTTGGTAATGGTCCGTAATATTGTGTCACTTTTCACAGAATTGTTGACGTTATTGTCAACAGTTGTTGGTTTCGGAATGGCCGTCATTATTTCTTAGTCATTTCGACTGATTCCGAACTCAAAAGTAATTTTTAACATTTAAAGGTGTCCTTTCATTCTTTAAACAAATTCGTATATAGAATTATTTTTGTGGCAGAATTATAATACTTCTGTTTTTTTTTATACGAAATATTTACAGGATTATGATATCAATTAATTTAAGATTCTATTAGAAATACTCTCATTATTCTAAATTAATGATTTCGTGTGTGTACCTTCTACGTGAAGTTAAACGATTTACAATGATATGGAAATGCTAATATCATCTTCCAAACTTGGACGTATGTACATGTTCATGATAGCATTAGAGGCGAAAGTATAGAATTGATAGTTCCGTTAGGATACGGCAGGCATGAAGAATGTATTTATAGAAGTCGATTTGAAAGCGAGCGGAGGGCAATATTTGTGATGGCAATCATATGATGGCAGAAGGAAGGTCGTGCGATATATGCCATCACAAATATTGCCCTGCCGTATCCTAACGGAACTATCAATTCTATACTTTCGCCTCTAATGCTATCATGAACATGTACATACGTCCAAGTTTGGAAGATGATATTAGCATTTCCATATCATTACTCTCATTATTATTATTATTTATTCAGACTAAGGCCGGTGTGGCCTGTGCAGTACATAGAGGTCACCTTCATTCAGATCAGTCCATGGCTGCAACAACGCAGTCCTACAAAGGGTCCGCGAAACCTCTTTTTTCATGATTCACGGAATACATTCATGGTTCCCCAAATTGTTTCCAAAATTCATTCCGACTTCTGTTTATATTTCTCAATTTTCCTTCATTTACTTATTTGCTGAAATTCGTTAAATTACACAAATGGACTCAATATCCGTCTCCTCTACTGCTGGATTGTTTTTTATGTCATATGCTTTCTTTTAATATATTTCCAGATATTACTGTGGCAAAGTCAGGCATAAACACTAAAAATGTCCAACCGAATACAAATCTAATCCAATTTCAATCAATACAAGTCCAAACCAAATCCAATCCAAATCCAATTCAAATCTAACTCAAATCCAACCCAAATCCAATACAAATCCAATCCAAATACAATTCAAGTCCAAATCCAATCCAATTCGGATCCATATCCAATCCAATTCCAATTCAACTCCAATTCAAATCCAATTTAAATCAAATCTAAATCCAATCCAAATTCTATCCAAATCCAGTCCAACCCAAATCCAATCCAACCATAATCCAATCCAATTCCAATCCAAATCCAATCCAAATCCAATCAAAATCCAATCAAAATCCAATCCAACTCCAATTCAAATGCAATCCAAATCCAACCCAAATCAAATCTTAATTTAATACAAATCCAATCCAAATCCAATTAAAAATCCAATCCAAATCCAATCATAATCCAATCCAAATCCAATACAAATCCAAACCAAATCCAATCTAATTTCAATCCAGATTTAATTTACTTCCAGTCTAAATCTACATCCAATTCAAATCCAATCCGAATTCAATCTAAATTCAATCCAAATCCTATGCACATCCAATCCACATCTAATCCAAATCGAATCCAAATCCAATTCAATTCCAATCAAAATTTGATACAAATTCATTCCAATCAATCCAAATCCAATCAAATTCTAATCCAAATCCAATCCAATTTCAATCCACATTCAATTCAAATCCAATCCAAATCCAATTCCATTCCAAAGCCAATCATCATCAAATTTCAATCCAACCCAATTCCAATCCAGATTTAATTTAATTCCAGTCCAAATCCAATTCAAATCCAATCCGAATCAAATCTAAATCCAATCCAATTCCAATCCAAATCCTATCCACATCTAATTAACATCTAATTCACATCCATTTTCAATCCAAATCCAATTCAAATCCAACCTTCATCCAATCCAAATCCAATTCTAATTTAATACAAATCCAATCCAAATACAATCCAAATAAAATCAAAATCCAATCCAAGTCCAATCCAAATCTTATCCAAATCCAATTTAAATCCAACCCAAATCCAACCCAAATGCAATAGAAATCCAATCCAAATCTAACCCTGATCCAATCCCAATCCAAATCCAATCCAAATCCAATCCAAATCCAATCTAAATCCTATCCAAATCTATTCCAAATCCAATTCAAATCCAATCCAAATCCAAATCCAATCCAAATCCAATCTAAATCCATTCTAAATCCAACCAAACCAATCCAAACCAACCAAACCAATCCAAACCAACCAAACCAATCCAAACCAATCCAAACCAACCAAACCAATTCAAACCAATCCAAACCAATTCAAACCAATCCAAACCAATCCAAACCAATTCAAACCAATCCAAACCAAACCAACCAAACCAATCCAAACCATCCAAACCAACCAAACCAATCCAAACCAACCAAACCAATCCAAACCAATCCAAACCAATCCAACCAATCCAAACCAATCCAAACCAATCCAAATCAAATCCAAACCAATCCATATCCAATCCAAACCAATCCAAACCAATCCATTCCATTCCAAACCAATCCAAACCAAACCAAACCAATCCAAACCAATCCAAACCAACCAAACCAATCCAAACCAATCCAAACCCAATCCAAACCAATCCAACCAATCCAAACCAAACCAATCCAAACCAATCCAAATCCAACACAACCAATCCAAACCAATCCAAACCAATCCAAACCAACACAAACCAATCCAAACCAATCCAACCAATCCAAACCAATCCAAACCAATCCAAACCAATCCAAACCAACCAAACCAATCCAACCAATCCAAACCAATCCAAACCAATCCAAACCAATCCAAACCAACCAAACCAATCCAAATCCAATCCAAATCCAATCCAAATCCAATCCAAATCCAATCCAAATCCAATTCAAATCCATTCCAAATCCAATCCAAATCCATTCCCAATCCAAACCTAATCCAAATCTAATCCAAATTCAATTCGAATTCAATTCAAATCCAATTCCAATCCAATTTAATTCCAATCCAAATCCAATCCAATTCCAATCCAAATTCATTCCAAATCCAATTCAAATCCAATCCAAATCCAATCCAAATCCAATCCAAATCCAATCTAAATCCAATCCAAATCCAATCCTAATCCAATCCAAATCCAATCCAAATCCAATCCAAACCCAATCTAAATCCAATCCAAATCCATTCCAAATCCAATCCAAATCCAATCCATATCCAATCCAAATCTAATCCAAATTCAATTCAAATTCAATTCAAATCCAATTCCAATCCAATCCCAATCCAATCCAGATTTAAATGAATTCCAATCCAAATCAAATCCAATTCTAATCCAATCCAAATCCAACCCAAATCCAATCCAAATCAAATCCAAATTCGATCCAAATCCAATCCAAATCCAATCCAAATCCAATCCAAATCCAATCGAAATCCAAACCAAATCCAATCCAAATCCAATCCAAATCGAATCCAAATTCGATCCAAATCCAATCCAAATCTAATCCAAATCCAATCGACATCTAATTCAAATTCAATTCAAATTCATTTCCAATCCAATCCAATTTCAATCCAGATCTAATTTTATTCCAATCCAAATCCAATTCAAATCCAATCCAAATCCAATCCACATCCAATCCAAATCCATTCCAAATTCAATTCAAATCCAATCCATACCCAATCCAAATTCAATCCAAATCCAATCCAAATCCAAATCCAATCCAAACTCAATCTAAATCCAATCCAAATCCATTCCAAATCCAATCCATATCCAATCCAAATCTAATTCAAATTCAATTCAAAACCAGTTCCAATCCAATCCAATTCCAATCCAGATTTAATTTATTTCCAATCCAAATCCAAATCCAATTCAAATCCAATCCAAATCCAATCCAAATCCAATCCAAATCCAATCCAAACCCAATCCAAATCCAATCCAAATCCAATACAAATCCAATCCAAATCCAATCCAAATCCAATCCAAATCAAATCTAAATCCAATCCATATCCAATCTAAATCCAATCCATATCCAATCCAAATCCAATCCAAATCCAATCCAAATCCAAATCCAATCCATATCAAATCTAAATCCAATCCATATCCAATCCAAACCAGTCCAAACCAATCCAAATCTAATCCAAACCAATCCAAACCAATCCAAACCAAACCAACCAAACCAATCCAAACCAATCCAAACCTATCCAACCATCCCAAACCAACCAAACCAACCAAACCTATCCAAACCAACCAATCCAAACCAATCCAAATCAAATCCAAACCAATCCACATCCAACCAAACCAATCCAAACCAATCCAAACCAATCCAAACCAACCAAACCAACCAAACCAATCCAAACCAACCAAACCAACCAAACCAATCCAAACCAACCAAACCAATCCAAACCAATCCAAACCAACCAAACCAATCCAAACCAACCAAACCAATCCAAACCAATCCAAACCAATCCAAACCAATCCAAACCAATCCAAACCAATCCAAACCAACCAAACCAATCCAAACCAATCCAAACCAATCCAAACCAATCCAAACCAACCAAACCAATCCAAACCAATCCAAACCAATCCAACCAATCCAAACCAATCCAAACCAATCCAAATCCATTCCAAACCAATCCAAACCAATCCAAATCTAATCCAAACCAACCAAACCAATCCAACCAAATCAATCTGAATTCAATTCAAACCAATTCAAACCAATCCAATTCCAATCCAGATTTAATTTAATCCAACCACATCCAAGACCAATCCAAACTGAATCCAATTCAAATCCAATCTAAATTCAATCCCGATCCAATTATAGTCTAATCCAAATATAAATCCAATCCAAATTAAATAAAAGTCAAATTAATTTCCAATCCAATTCCAATCCAAATCCAATCCACATCCAATTCCAATCAAATTCCGATCCAAATCCAATCTAGATCCAATCCAAATCCAATCCAGATCCAATTCAAATCTAATCTAAATCAAACCAATCCAAACCAATCCAAATCATTTAAACCAATCCAATTCAATCCAATACCAACCAAACCAATCCAAACCAATCCAAATCTAATCCCAATCCAATTATAGCAATCCAAATATAAATCCAATCCAAATTAAATAAAAGTCAAATTAACCAATCCAATCAATCCAAACCAATCCAAACCAATCCAAATCCAATACAAACCAATCCAAATCCAACCAATCCAGATCCAATCCAAACCCAATCTAAATCTAATCCAAACCAATCCAACCAACACCAATCCAACCAATCCAAACCAAACCAAATCCAACCAATCCATGTCCAACCAATTCAATCCAAATCCAATCCAATTCAAATCCAATCCAATTTCAATCTAATTTCAATCCAAATTCAATTCAAATCCATTTCCATTCCAAAGCCATTCATCATCAAATTTCAATCCAACCCAATTCCAATCCAGATTTAATTTAATTCCAGTCCAAATCCAATTCAAATCCAATCCAAATCCAATCCAAACCTAATCCAAATCCATTCCAAATCCAATCCAAATCTAATCCAAATTCAATTCAAATGCAATTCAAATCCAATTCCAATCCAATCCAATTCCAATCCAGATTTAATTTAATTCCAATCCACATCCAAATCCAATCCAAATCCAATCCAATTCCAATCCAAATTCATTCCAAATCCAATTCAAATCCAATCCAATTCCAAATCCAATCCAAATTCAATCCAAATCCAATCCAAATCCAATCTAAATCCAATCCAAATCCATTCCAAATCCAATTCATATACAATCCAAATCCATACTAAATCCAATCCATATCCAATTCAAATCTAATCCAAATTCAATTCAAATCCAATTCCAATCTAAATTTAATTCAATTCCAATCCAAATCCAAATCCAATCCAAATCCAATCCAAATTCAATTAAAATCCAATCCAAATCCAATCCAAATCCAATCCAAATCCAATCCAAATCCAATCCAAATCCAATGCAAATCCAATTCTCATCCAGATTTAATTTAATTCCAATCCAAATCCAAATCCAATCCAAATCCAATCCAAATCCAATCCAAATCCAATCCAAATCCAATCCAAATCCAATCCAAATCCAATCCAAATCCAATCCAAATCCAATCCAAATCCAATCCAAATCCAATCCAATCCAAATCCAATCCAAATCCAATCCAAATCCAATCCACATCCAATCCAAATCCAATCCAAATCTAATCCAAATCCAATCCAATCCAATTCCTATCCAGATTTAATTTAATTCCAATCCAAAACCAAATCCAATTCAAATCCAATCTAAATCCAATCCAAACTCAATCAAAATCCATTCCAAATCCAATCCAAATCCAATCCAAATCCAATCCAAATCCAATCCAAATCCAATCCAAATCCAATATCAATCCAAATCCAATCCAAATCCAAATCCAATCCAAATCCAAATCAAATCTAAATCCAATCCATGTCCAATCCAATTCCAATCCAAATCCAATCCAATTCCAATCCAAATCCAATCCAAATCCAATCCAAATCCAATCCAAATCCAATCCAAATCCAATCCAAATCCAATCCAAATCTAATCCACATCCAATCTTTATTCAATCCATATTCCATCACAACCTATTCCAAATCTTATCCAAATCCAATCCAAATTCATTCTATATCCCATCCCTATCCAATCCGAATCTAATTCAAATTCAATCCAAATCCAATCTTTATCCAATCCGAATACAATCCAAATCAAATCCATTTCCAAGCCAAATCCAATATTTATCGAATCCAAATTCAATCAAAATGCAGTCTAAATTCAATAAAATTTCAATCCAAACCCAATCCAAATCCAATTCAAATCCAATCCAAATCCAATCCAAATCCAATCCAAATCCAATCCAAATTCAATTCAAATCCAATCCAAATCCAATCCTAATTCAATTCAAATTCAATTCAAATCCAATTCCAGTCCAGATTTAATTTAATTCCAATTCCAATCTAATTCCAAATAATTTCCAATCCAAATCCAATTCAAATCCAATCCAAATCCAATCCAAATCCAATCCAAATCCAATCCAAATCCAATTCAAATCCAATCCAAATCCAATCTAAATTCAATCCAAATCCAATACAAATCCAATTCAAATCCAAATCCAATCCAAAACCAATCCAAATTCAATCCAAATCCAATGCAAATCCAAATCCAATCCAAACCCAATCTAAATCCTATCCAAATCCATTCCAAATCCAATTCAAATCCAATCCAAATCCAAATCAAATCTAAATCCAATCCATGTCCAATCCAATTCCAATCCAAATCCAATCCAAATCCAATCCAAATCGAATCCAAATCCAGTTCCAATCCAAAGTGAAATCAGTCCAAATCGAATAAGAATGCAATCCAATTTTTATCCAATCCAAATCTAATCCACATCCAATCTTTATTCAATCCATATTCCATCACAACCTATTCCAAATCTTATCCAAATCCAATCCAAATTCATTCCATATCCAATCCCTATCAAATCCGAATCTAATTCAAATTCAATCCAAATCCAATCTTTATCCAATCCGAATACAATCCAAATCAAATCCATTTCCAAGCCAAATCCAATATTTATCGAATCCAAATTCAATCAAAATGCATTTTAAATACAAAAATTTCAATCCATAGCCAATCCAAATCCACTCCAAATTCAATCCAATCCAATCTTTATCCAATCCGATTCAAATCCACTCGTTATCCAAATCCAAATCTGGACTCTGGAGTCCATTGTTTTCCTTTGATTAGTCGCCCTTTGATTAGCTTTGGGATAAATCTTCAGTATAATGTTTGTTCCATCGGTAAATCCATTCAATATCAACTAACACAGAATAATGCATCCGTGTGAAAGCACATTTGTTTCATGAACTTAGAAGCAAATCCAAACACATGCATCCACCAGAAATTTGTGAATTAGGTTCTGCAGCGTCTGTAACTAACCTCAAACTGATGACTGATTAGTAGTACTTCGCGTTGGACTCGGGGCAGCAAACCAATCACGAACTCGATCCTTGTCGGAGTCAGTGGAAAGTACTACTGAACTGTCAAAAAAGTTCATTCGACGAGGACCGAATTCATTCGTGACGTCCCTAGCAGCACAATTCACGTAGATTTGGTTGCAATAACTTATATATGACCAAATTTGGTCATATATGAGTATCATCAACTGATTTACAACATGTGTGTTGCTCGGGGTCATGCTGCGATTAAATGTATATGCAACCAGTGGCGACCACAAACCAGCCAAAACAGTATCGAAATCGATGTCGTTCCTCCACAATCGAAAAGCTTACAAAACTACTCGAAAGGTAATAAATTCTGAACAATGTGATCGTCATGTCGCTAGTGCGTGTGTGGTTCGCCCTGTACCGAGCGGGAAAGTAAGGACGAAAGACTCCCTCATGCGTTACGTACTACCGATCGACGCAATGGCAGAAGTTTGGCATTTGTTGCAGGGAAAATCATATCATCGATTAAACTTAATAGAGCATTTGTGTCGGGATCAGTTTGTATACATTTAGAATTAGCTGAAAACTCGGTTCTTATGTGAACAGTAGCGGTGCGTCTCCTGGTCGGTAATGATTGAAGATTGAATTATAGTGCATGACCTTTATAGTGATTGCAATATGAGATTTTTAAGGATTGAAGAATATAATTACTTTTTTTTCAAATGTTTTTGGTTCTAAACTAATATAACTAAACTTGATTGAAAAATCATTTATAATAGAACACCTCCGATTTTCATCGGAAATTCAATCTATTCCTTTATTGACTGTTTCTTGGATTTCCCTCCGTGCATCTCCACTTTCCCGCTAATTTCGCTTTCCACAGCTTCACAACAACAACGGCAGGGTTATCTATGCAGTGATTTGCGATCTTGCCATTCGGACTCGCATCTGGTCATCTCTCACCCACATGGAAGTAAACGGCGAACGCGTGAAAATCGCACTTTTCATCTTGTTCATTCTCATGCACGCGACTTTTAGTGCTGCAGCCGTATGGTCGATAGCCGTGTATACGAAGCTTGTTGAGCAAACATGAGCACCACCATCGTCCTCCGCTGTGGAGAACCGGTTCTCGCGCGTGTAGCGCTCTATTATTTTAGATTTTGTGATATCGGGCTGGTAATGAAGTACCAGATTTTAAATTATTGAGTTAATGCTGCGGTGTGGTTTTCGTTCAGAGAAATAATTCAATAGCAAAAAGCAACAGATTGTACGGTCTCAAGCAGTGAAGGTCCTGAGACTGGAACAACAAGTTGGTAAATGGCGAACAGCATCAGCTGTTACCTTAATATGAGGGTTCATGTGTTCAAATTATTTAGCAAATTATAGAATTGCGGCAAGAATCGTCATTGAATTTGATTGCATACGCTTCGGTGTTTTGCAGTGACGTTCGGATTTTCGTTTTGCCAAGTGGACTCGGAGTATCTCAAAGTGGCATATGAATAATGATTGTGTGGATGATTTACTATAGGTTGCAAAATGATAAAAAGCTATAATATGAGAAAGATCAAGCTCAGCCTAAAATTGCTACTTCTATCAGAGATTACTTTCTGTTGTCATTAGTCAGTACGTGGGTAGTTATCAGACTAGTTTTAAGTGGATACGGCTTTCACATTAACGCACCCCTGAATGGTTAGTTAAAATATCAATGCCACGAGCACCAGCGCTCGCTAATCAAACAGAAAATTAATATTTTCTAACCAAGACTAATTAACAAGAAACATTAAATATTAATTAAGGCCGAGCACTAGTTTAATGTGCATTGATGATCGTCCAAACTTCCGTCCCAGCCGAAAACCAACGTCGCTCCAAATCGCATTCGATTAAAAATCAAGGTGTCTATCGGGGGGTTTCAAATTTTACGCGCGCCAATAAACCACCAACCTTGCGCTCACCGTTGAACTCCTTTCCCATTATTATGTGCTCATTTTCCCGTCAGTCAGTTAGTCAGTCAGCAGCGGTAGCAGCGAAAAATCACCTTCATCATCTTGATGGTATGGGATCACTTTGGTCAAAATAGCGCATTCATAAATTAAATATTTGTAATTGAGAGGCCCAGATTTCACGCACAAAATGGTTTAAGCCCGCCAGTCATGACGGCATCATCACGGCGGCGGCAAGCGAGGGTAGATCACAAGATCACGCTGCTGGCTGGCATGGTAATTAAATAATAATCCCTAACTATATACGTAAATGACCGGCAACCGCGCGAACAAGTAAAGTAAAATTGAAAGCGAAAGCCCCAGTTTTGGGACGGCTTGACTTGTCTGTTTCGAGAAGGCACTGACTGCTAGTCGTGCGAAAATCATAAAAGCACTTCTAAAGTGGGGTCAGTGAAAATGATAAGAAGTTTAATTGATCCAACTAGCTGGAATGTTGTTTTTGTTAAATATATGAGACTTCTTTATAATAGCAAAACAGTCCTCCAACACAGATGTACAAATATTAACTAATAGGCTTTTTGAATAGTATCAGAAACCTAGGTTGTTAAATATATTTCAATCCTGATGCACCTTGCTTTTCGATAAACCAAAAAAAAATCATTTTTGATCTCCGGCTTATGTTTGGGAAGCCCGCCGTTGCTTGATTCGCATTCGCATCAGTGGGTACGTGCGTCGACGAGTATGAATTGGATATGCTCAAGTGCTCTTCTGTGCACTTCAGCAGTAAGTAAGGCACTCGTGTAAGAAGCCGCGTCAACGACAGTCATCATGAGGAAATCTCGGCTCGTTTCTGTCTCTGCCGGTTTGTGTGCTCCTACGCTGCGCTTGTTTGGTAGAATTTTTTTTTCGACCAACCTTGCACTGGTGATCGAGTACACAAATCATCATCATCAGCGTCGTCATTGCGAAGGTATAAACAAGCCACTTTATGTGTGGGTAAATAATTGCAACTCCGATGGATTTATTATGCTTTTTCGAGTGTCCATGTTTCTTGCAGTTTACGCGGTTTGCGATTACAACCATATTTGAATAAGCTTCGACGGTCTCGTTTCTGCAACGCAACAACGAGCATAAGCAGTTGGACCTTCAGCAGAATTTAGTTCACTGTGTAATCGTTCGGCAATTACCATGGGTGGAGATTTGAGGGTGTTTCAAGAAAATTCGTTAGGTTCACAGAAAAAAATAATGAAAAGTAATCAGCACGTAAATAATAAAGACGTGGAAAATTACACTATTCTGGGCGTACATGCATCTTTTCCAACAAGTTCGCCCTAAATGTATGCAATTTACATAGCATTATGACACTTATTCGTATAAAAAGTGGCATAATGCAATACAAATTGCATACATTCAGGTGATAATATCGTTTAAATTTACGCTCTTTTTGGCATTCCCTTTATGTGCATTACTTTCGTGTAAATTTCAACAACTTTTTCTATCTGTGTTGTCTATACGGCAAAGGCAATTTTGAAGGATGGGTTTACCAAAACACTCACAAGTTTATGTGTTTTACGATATATTTGTTTTTATTCTACGAGACGCATAGTTGGTTCAAAACTCCTTCTACCTCATTCGAAAACTGTCGAGGAAATCCCTAGAAAAAGCTCGGATTTGCTCTTGAAGCTGCTAAAGCCCTCAGAATACTGTTTGGCATAATGACAAATATTTGTTAAGTCAGCCTGAAATCTATGTCGATTTCTTATCAGTCTGATAGATGTCCGGATAAACTTGACAAATATTTGACTACTGGCTGCATGTACCCGGCCTTGCTTGGTATTGTTAGTTTGATTCGCAGTTTACAATCGGAAAATGATAAAATCTCTTCGGTAACAGGGTAATTCTGTTTTGTTATTTATGCTTCATCATTTGATCGAAAGTAGGCAAACTTCACCTTTGAAAACATTGATGTATTTTGAAGAAGGGATCAAACCCCCAAATTGTCACAATCCACTTATTCCGGGCAAATGCTTATTTCTAAAGATGGCAAACGCCTATTTTAAAGAAGGGATCAACCCCACCATTGCCTAATTCTTGGCGTTCTTTTAAAGAAGCAATCACATCCACCATCCTGAAGGAAGGAAACACATTAATCATTGCTTTTTACTTGGCGTTCGATTCCGATGGAAGGGTTATAATTATCATTGCTTTATACCCAGCTAATGTATCCTTTCTACAAAAGGATTATATGTTTAATTGTATTACCGACAGGAGTTATTTTCACCATTGTTGCTTTATTCCAACACCATTCAGTCAAGTAAATATTTAAGTTAATACTAAAAATACTTCAAAAGTCCGTCATGCCAAATGATCATCACTTTTGATGCTGTTCATAATTATGCCGAATGCCCACCATGTCAAATAAATTATGTCTAAGTGGTTTAGAAGTTATACTGAATTTGTCGTTTTCTAAACAATACCCAACCCTAATAACCATCCCGGATTTCAAATGACCCTCCCAACGTCTCTATAATCGTTTTCTTTGGATAGATAATACTTGTTCCAAACTTGGTTTAAATCGACTCATGCGACAAACCTGTTTGTTTCCTAAATCTGTCCTCCCTCTAATTCATCTATGACATTTCCACCCATTCTGATGTCGTCCTCCTTAGAAGTTGGTGGTAATTGGTAGAGGGGTTTACTGCCCATGATCGCATATTTGTAACATCTGCATTTTGGTTGATTTTGTAAATCGTTTGTCAATCCACCCCACAAACTTAATCATTTCCAGCTGACCACAGATAAGCAAGATAATAAAGCCTATTTTACTGTTGTGGGATTAGATGCAATAAATTGAGTTTTCCGATTCACAGGCTTTTTACAAAATGAAGTGTTACAAATATGCGATCATGGGCAGTTCAGGAGTGAATTGATCGATTACAAAACAATACCTCTCCCTCAGATTCTCCCCTTTTCCAATGACCTACCCGCCTTAACTTAAATCGTTTCCTTAGGACAGAGAATATGTGTTCCAAATTTGGTTGAAATCGGCCAAGGGGTTCAGAAGTAACACTTAGTTGAGCAAGTAAGACAAATAAGACAACTACACACTTAATTTTTTTCACCGATCTCGGCTGTGCGATTCTCGGTTTAAGTTCGTTCACTGAAATATCAGCTGAATGGACGTATGATTACGGCGGCTTCTTCGAGTGCCGCAGTAAACAAATTATTTTTTCAGCTGAGATATCAGCAAAAAGTCAGGAACCGAGCGGTCGGCTATGCGGATCTCGACAAAAGAATCAAAAAATGGCGAGCTGAACTGAGTGTTTAAGACAAATTAGACAAAATAAGACCAGCAATTCCTTCATATGTTTCGCCAGGAGTTTCTCCGGATATTTCATCAAGAAATCTTCCCTAGGAAACCTTAGAAAATCATCCGAATGTTCCTCCAAAAGTTCGTACATTTCTTCAAGAATTCTTCCGGATATTATTTTAGGAATTCTTCCGGGTAATTCTCCAAATATTGCTCCAGGAATTTCTCAAAATATTCCTCCGGATATTTCTCGAGGGATTCTACCGAATATTCCTCCACGAATTCCTCCGGATATTTCTTCATAAATTCTTCCGGATGTTTGCTCAGTAATTACTCCCGATAATCCTCCTGGAATTTCTTCAAATATTTCTCCAGGAATTCCTCCGCATATTTCTTCAGGAATTCCTTCGCATATTTCCAGAAATTCTTTTGAACAATCTCCGGATATTTCTTCAGATATTCTTCCGGATATGTTTTCAAGAATTCGCCCGTATACTTTTTCAGGAATTCCTCCGGATATTCTTCTAGGATTTTTTTCAAATATTTCGCCAGGAAGTCCTTTAAATAGTCCGTCGGGAATTCCTCCAGTAATTCTTACAAATATTCTTGGATCCAGTGAAATTCCTGGAGAAATATTCAGAGGCATTCGTGTAGGAATATCCGGAAAATATTCTAGAGGAATATGTCGATGAATTTCTGGTGAAATATACGGAAGAATATCTGGTGGGATATCCAGAGGAATTCCTGGAGGAATATCTAGAGAAATATTCAAAAGAATTCCATGTGGAATATCCGGATGATTTCCTGGAGGAATATCTGGAGAAGTATTTGGAGGTATTCCTGGAGAAATATTCGAAAGAATTTCTGGAAAAATATCCGAACGAACTCCTGGAGATATATCAGGAGGAATTCTGGACGATGTCCTGGAGAAATATCCGAAGGAATATCTGGAGGAACATTCGAAGGAATTCGTGTAGGAATATTTGGAATAATTCCTGGAGGACTTTCAGGAGGATTTACACTGGAGGAATATCTGAAGGAATAGTGTGAAGAATTACTGGAGGAATATCCGGAGACACTCGTGGAGTAATATCCGGAGGAATTCCTGAAGAAATATCCGGAGGAACTTCTGGAGGAATATCCGAAATAATTCTTGAGCGAATATCCGGACAAGTTCCTGAAAAAATATCCGAAAAAATGTTTTGGAGGAATATTTGAAGGAATTCCTGGAGGAATTATCGGATGAATTCCTGGTTAAATATTATGAGGAGTTACTAGAGGAATATCCGAAAAAATATCTGGAAGAATATTCAAAGAATTCCTGGAAAAATGTCCGGACGAAGTCCTGGAGGAATATCCAATGGACTTTCTGAAGGAATATTCTTAGGAATTCCTAGTCGAATATTCGGAGGAGTTTCTAAAGAAATATCTGTAGGAATATTCGAAGGAATTCCTGAAGGAATTGTTGGAGGAATACTCGAAGGAACTCCTTGTGGAATATCTAGAAGAATTCCTGGGGGAATATCCGGATTATTTCCTTAAGGAATATTCGCAGGAATTCCTGGAGGAATATGTTGAGGAAATCCTGGATGAATATTTGAAAGTATTCCTGGACCTAAGGCTGGAGAAATATCAGGAAATAATTATTTGGTTTATTTGTCTTATTTATCTTATTTGTCCCTTTCCCAATTTGATTTCATTTTATATATTTGATAGTTTCGTGTTTGCAAATGTAAATGCGCTATTTTCTAGTGTCACGCTAGATACAAAATTGATCGCTCTCATCGCTCCTTTCCTGCCGTGCGCCACGAGAAAATATGCTGTTGGCTGCTCTACCAAACTGGTAATTAGGGTAAAATGCCCAATAGTGGACCCCCTAGTAGCGAAATTTTGCCCTTTTTGTCATAAGGAGTAGAAATTTTCAACATATTAATTCTGCTTGACATCTAATACCAAGTTCTGCATCCCCTCTTCACGATACATACATAAAACACTCAAATACACGACGTTATTCGTTGAAATTAACATTTTAAAGTCTGACTAAATTCGCCCTATAGTAGACCCCCTGGGGGTCCATAATAGGAATTTGCTTCCCTATAGTCGACATTTCATTTGATTTTTATGTTCCGTTTCGGGACGTTCTTCTTCCCTATTATGGACCCCCCAAAATATTCCTATAGTGGACACTCTCATGTTTATTTTTTATAGAATTGTAAAAAATCATTTAATTTTACTTTTCATAGCATTTCCAATGCATGTAATCAAATCATAGGACTGTAAGGTAGGTTCTCCCGATGGAATTTCATAGCAAAATGTTTACATTGTGCTGTAATAATGCAAAAATGGCTAGAGGGTCCACTATTGGTTGGGGGTCCACTATAGGACACTTTACCCTATTGTATGGAATTTTGAAAACTTTTATCTGTTAGGTTTTGCAAAATTCGGTTCCTTTATGCCTCAAATCATTATTGGAGAGAGGTACTGAGAAGCAAAACTTTCAGTTGTACAATAGATCAGTATTTAGAGCTGAATACAAATTTGGCAAATGGTAGGTCCACGAAATTTTCTAGGACATTCTTTGATAAATTTCAAAGAGTTTGGGACTGGGATATGCGAAATTCTTCCCCAATTTCGAGTTATAGGCATTTGAGTAATTCTCGCTGAGACCGGGCCACTATTTGCTCGAGGTTCTCAAAAATGCCCTAATTTGTATTCATTCGACAGCTTTTGGCGAGCATATGAAGGACCCGAGTTAAATTCTTCGTAAATATGGACCCCTCGTTAGTTATGCATGAAATCATGTTTATGGACCCCTCGATTTTCGTCAATTCTTGACTCACTAAAACTGCCATATCTCAAACATTTCCCAACCGATATTATATGTTAGCATATGGTTAGAAAGAGGGTTTGAAAGCTTGACCTGTATTGTGTTTTGTGTCCAAAAATCTCAGGTGTGTATTTTTCCAATCCAAAGTTATGTACAATTTACCAAAACATTATGTTTAAGACCCATATGCTCAACGAACATTATTTTTAAGGCTCATATGGTACTACGAGATTATGAAACTGATGATTTCATACACTATTCTACATTATATATGATTATTGAATTGTAGAGCATGCCTAAAATAGTATTTTGTTTTGAAGGCTCAAGATTTTTGAGCATAACGGAGCCGTATTCAAGCTATTGGATTCAATAAATCAATAATCTTGCTTTTGGTTTTATTAAAACCATATCATCAATCAAAAACACGAAAATAATAAAAATGAGTCCTGCTTGTTTGGAGTGAAAACACTCCAGTGAATTTTCAATGCTTGCGCTCGTGTGTGTTTAGACGTTGAAATATCAAAGGGTAGACATTTTTGTACCAAGTGTAGGACAATACTATGATGGTATGAAAAAATGAAGAAACAAAAAAACATCTTTTCCATTGTTGCTGGGATATGAAACTGACAACGACTAATAATCAATAATGAAGATAAACGAAATTGTTTACTTCAGTTATTTAATTTCAGTTTATAATCTTAACTCGATACATATTTGTTGAATCTAAAATAATATTCTCTTTATGGTGGAAAGAAAGACACGTGTTGCCGGAATAGTTTTTATATTCATATTTTGCTTAACTCATCTTAAACACATTTAAAATCGAATGAAAAAAAAACTTTGTGAGGTATTGTTCTATTGGATTTTAATCTTATGATAAATGTAACAAAAAGACGTTTTGCATTTTATTTTTCGCTTTTTATTCTGGATTAGATTATGAAAGTATTCATGGAGTTAAAATTATATAGTTATAAGTTCTAACACAATCAAACAAACAATTTAACGAACAAGATTTTTTTTATTCTATTAATATAATTACAAGACTGAAAGAACCATTTCGATTATTGCCTTTTTACTTATAATATCCCAGGATTTATCTTCATTATAGAAATGGTCAATCATTATTGTATGTTTCATCTCCCGGAAAATAAAAACCTTAACTATGGAAAAGATTGCTCCTTAATCTTTTACGCTAAACAATCGAGTTAGAGAAACTCCCTTTCAATATTCTCGCCTTTTTCATTGATGATATGTTGGAAAAAATAAAATCAAAATAATCGAAATTTTCTTTATTTTTCCTTTATATTGCCAATAGATTTATTAACAATCTTGAGCCTTCAAAACAAAATACTGTTTTAGGCATGCTCTACAAATGTAATAGTGATATATAATGTAGAACAGTGTATGAAATCATAAAACTGACTTCTAAGTACCATATGAGCCTTAAAAATAATGTTCGTTGGGCACATGCCCCTAACATAATCTTTTGGTCAGTTGTACATAAATTTAGATTAAAAAAATATACACCTGAGTTTTTTGGACACAAAACTAGACAAGCTCGGTGGTCTAATGGCCTTATAAGCAGAAGATCGTAGGTTCAATTCCAGGCTCGTTCATATCCTACTTTGTATTTCTATAGGGGGCCCCTTCTTAGCCGTGCGGTAAGACGCGCGGTTACAAAGCAAGACCATTGTAGTGGTCGCAGTGCCGCGGCTGTTCCTGGAGGATTTTGCAACGGATGGCTTACGCGCCACCTCCGAAGAGGACCACCCGTCGGGTTAGTTTGCCCGGCTATAGACTGGTTAATGAACCAGTCCGGAAATTGTTCAACACACCAGGAACACGCGTAACCGACCACCCACACTCAAATTGTCTAACCCACGATACCGACAACCAAACTCTTACAATCCTGACCAACGAAACCCAGCACACTCCCAAATCCTATCACGTGTCCACAGTATAAAATTATCATCACTGGTAACAATCTTCCCACCCCATCTTTCCCTCTCGCTTCGAAAGACGAACAATTCGGATCAACATACGCGGACAGACAATACTAACGCGGAACGTGAAATACCCTCCAGACTCTCTCAATCACATCTGACTAACTAGGAACTACAATTTACAGAAACAAAAAACATAGTTTATTTCGGTAGGACATTTTTATAATTCGCTTCAAATCATATCTCTGGGCCGGCCTACTTAGTCCCCTTCTCTTCCCTAGCTTGTGCGGTCTTCTACTACTATCTCTAACTCTAGCGCTTCTCGGTGTAACGTGTCTTGCTTACAACGACTAATTCAAATTGGCCATTTCAGTCACTGTGATGGGCTCCGACTGGAGTTTACGACGGTTCGCCTATTTTCGCTGACTACAGCACACTCGGAACCGCGAACGGGTCCGGAAAAAAGGTTTGGAAACACTTACGGTTCGGGCCGACTCAATCGGCCGGGGTTTGACTGGGGGTCGCCGGTTGGAGTGCAGTTAGACGGTTGCTACTCCCTTCCGCCTTCGTCAAGGCGGGGAACCTTGAGTCCAGAGCGTGGCAAGGGTTGGCGATGGCGACGAGCAATGGTGATGGCGTGCAGGCGGTGGCTTTGTCGTTCAGGGCTGTTCAAAAATAAAGACAGCGAAGGTCGTTGACCGCACAGATAGGTCATTGACACAATTAGACTACACTAATGACACTCAACTCTGGGTCTGGTTACCTTTAACACACAAGACAGTCGCACAGCTCACAAAAACTCTACCGCACAATTTACAACTAGGCTAGCCTATACGGGGAACACAGAAAAGATTAATTAGCCTGTCGAAAACTTCACGTTTAAATTCACGAACCAATTACACCACGGAACAAACTAAAGGATCGCGCCCTTCTTTCACCACGGTCAGGATCAAAGTGAACGAGTCGATTGCAAATAATCCTCAGATTAACGTTCTTTGGCAATGTAACCTGAAATTGAAGCGCGACGGATTACGTTGACCCTGATTGTAAGAGATAGATTGTAAACATCTCCCTCCCATTCGAAGCGGTTTGGTCTGCTACTCATATTGCAAGTCGAACCCTTTCTCATTGCTCGGACTTTATGTAACGGTGTCACGAATGGTGATCCGCTTCAAAGGCGCTTATGCGTTTCAGGCGTAGCAACTAACCTCTTCACGCAACGTTCTATTTAAATTGCATGAAAGTCTGCACCAGCCACACGGTTCGTTTTAATTGGTATTCCATGTTGTGTTGTATCGAAATTTACGAATTTGAATTAGGTCTAGAATAATTATTAACATTTAACAAAGAAGTATATATTTACAGTTTTAGATATTTATATTTACAAATTTAGAAACTTAATTTACAAAGAATTTCAAAACAAATATTGACTACCGTTACACCATGCTGAGGGTGGCTGGGTTCGATTCCCGGTGCCGGTCTAGGCAATTTTCGGATTGGAAATTGTCTCAACTTCCCTGGGCATAAAAGTATCATCGTGTTATAGCCTCATGATAAACGAATGCAAAAAATGGTAATCTGGCTTAGAAACCTCGCAGTTAATAACTGTGGAAGTGCTTAATGAACACTAAGCTGCGAGGCGGCTCTGTCCCAGTGTGGGGATGTAATGCCAATAAGAAGAAGAAGATTTCTATCTTAGTTTTTTCTATGTTTTACGTTGTACCAAAACGATTCCTACTGTAATAAACTTCCACACAATCCCAAAACCTTTTGTGGCACCTATGGGAGGTCGTAGAGTTCTCTACATTTTTCTTAAGTAGGTGTTCAACTAACCATCCTTCTTCTTCCTCAGCATTCGCAAGGAGGTGGCCAGGACAGATCTCGACTATTGGAGAATGCATTGCTTCCATCTAACTTACTTACTTACTTACGGATCCTGTACACCTCCGGTGGTGCAAAGGGCCGACTTGAAAGATCTCCATCCTGAGCGTTGCCCGGCTATCGCTTTAACCTGTTGTCAGGTTAGATTTCGGTCGACTTCTTTTATTTCTTTATTGAGGCTTCGCCGCCATGAGCCTCTGGGTCTGCCTCTGCTGCGATGTTCCGCTGGGTTCCAGTCTAATGCTTGTTTACAGATTTCGTTTCCGCCCCTACGTAGAGTGTGGCCGACCCAGCCCCACTTCCGATCCCGAATTTCTGTTGCTATCGGCCTCTGGTGACAACGACGATGGAGCTCATTGTTTGAGATCCAGTTGTGAGGCCACCAGGCCCGAATTATATACCGCAGGCATCTGTTAATGAACATCTGTAGCCGTTGAGTGTTCTCCACTGATACACACCATGTTTCGCTAGCGTATAACAGCACAGATTTCACGTTAGAGTTGAAAATTCGTATTTTGGTGCGTTCACTTATCTGCCTGTTTTTCCAGATATTTCTTAAACTCGCAAAGGCAGCCCTTGCTTTCTTGATCCGTGCGCCTATGTCGATCTTGGTACCGCCGTCTGACGCCATTTGGCTACCAAGATATTGGAAGCTTTCAACATTCTCCACTGGTTGCCCGGCTACTGTGAAACTGGAAGGAGTCGCCGTGTTTACATCCAACGATTTGGTTTTGTTGACGTTGATGACTAAACCTGCCGAAGAGGAGGTCGTTGAGCTTACTCTGCATATCAGAGCGCCGTTGCGCGAGGAGTGCAACATCATCCGCCAATTCGAAGTCGTTTAGGTGCTCCATGGTTATAGGCTGCCATAACAGCCCGCGGTTTGGTTCACGGTCAATCGCATCTACCAGAATCTCATCGATTACGATGAGGAACAGTAACGGTGATAGAATACATCCTGGCCTCACACCAGCTACGACCCGGATAGGGTCGGACAGGACCATTGTGCAGCACTCTACACGAAAAGGCCTCGTACTGTGCTTCGATGAGGCCGATGATTTTCTCAGGAACTCCCTTGCGTCTCAGGGCGCCCCACATATTCTCGTGATTGAGACGGTCGAAAGCTTTTTCGTAGTCAATGAATACCAAGTAAAGGGACTCTTGGGATTCATTGACCTGCTCCAGAATGATGCGGAGCGTGACAATATGGTCCACACAGGATCTTCCGGCACGGAATCCGGCTTGCTGCCGCCGGAGAGTCGCATCGATCTTCTCCTGAATCCGGGCTAGGATAATTTTGCACAGAACTTTGAGAACGGTACACAGCAACATAATGCCTCGCCAGTTATCGCATACAGTCAGGTCACCCTTTTTGGGCACCTTTACTAAGATACCTTGCATCCAGTCGACCGGGAAAGTTGCGGTGTCCCAGATATTATGAAATAAACGATGCAGTAGTTGAGCGGATGTCATGGGGTCAGCTTTGAGCATCTCGGCTGATATGCGGTCGACCCCTGGGGCTTTATTCGATTTCATGCTTTGGATGGCTGTTTGAATCTCTAGCAGTGATGGAGCTTCGGTATTGACGCGTGTTATACGTCGGATCCTAGGCAGATCATGCCGAGGTGGTGATGGCCTGGCTGGCACTTGAAAGAGTTGTTCGAAGTGCTCGAACCAGCGTTTCAGCTGGTCAGTTGGGTCGGTCAATAACTGATCATTCGCGTCTTTCACAGGCATCGTTGCATTCATCTTCGTCCCGCTTAAGCGTCGTGGAGATATCGTAGAGGAGGCGAATGTCCCCGGTTGCGGCGGCTCTCTCTCCTTCGTCGCCAGAGAGTCTGCCCACGCTCGCTTGTCCCGTCGACATGAGCGTTTTACTTCCTTCTCAAGAGCCGCGTATCGTTGGCGGGCTAAGACTTTGGCTCCTCTGGTTTTGGATCGCTCTATCGCGGCTTTGGCTTCTCTTCACTCCTCTATCTTCCTCCAGGTCTCATCGGTGATCCATTGTTTTCTCTGGGTGCGTAGTTCGCCCAGATTGTTCTCGCTGGTGGCGATGAAGGCATTCTTGATGGCGGTCCATTGGTCTTCCACGCTGCCACCTTCCGGAATATCTGCAGCACGCGTCTCCAGTTCTTCAACGAAGGACCGTTTCACCGTGGCATCTTCCAGTCGGCGTGTGTTGAATCGTCGTCCAACTCTTTCCTCCTGCCGACGAATCCGCGCAATGCGCAGGCGTATTTCGCCGATGAGGAGGTGATGATCAGACGCGATATCGGCACTACGTTTATTCCGTACATCAAGAAGGCTCCATTTCCATTTTCGGCTGATGCAGATGTGGTCGATTTGATTTTCTGTAAAGCCGTCACGGGAGACCCACGTGACCTTGTGAACCGGTCGATGAGGGAAGAGCGATCCCCCGATCACCATGTCGTTATTACCACAAAATTCTGCGAACAGCTCTCCGTTTTCGCTCATTTCTCCGAGACCATGGCGTCCCATAATGCGCTCATGGTTCGAGTTGTCGGATCCGATCTTCGCATTGAAGTCGCCCAAACAGATCTTGATATCACCCTTCGGAATTCTATCTACGACGGCATTGAGTTGACTGTAAAAGTTCTCTTTGTCTTGCAGATCGGCAGCATCGGTTGGCGCATAACATTGGATTATAGTAAGGTTTCGGACCCGTGTTCTAAATCTGGCAACGATTATCCTTTCACTTATAGGTTCCCACTTCATAAGCGCAGAGTGTGCCTGACCAGTACCTCGTAAACTAGAGTATAGCAGAACTTGTCCCGACGGCGTTCTGTGTTCTCCAAAGTTTGGCCAACGGACTTCACTCAGTCCCAGGATCTCAAGCTTCATGCGGCGTGCCTCATTGGCAAGTTGTGCCAATTTACCCTGCTGGGCTTGGGTTAAAACGTTCCATGTTCCTATTCGTGTCCGTTGTTTCGCGCTAAGAGTCGTCGCCTCAAAATCAGTCCGTATTCTTTCATTATCGGATTCTCGAACAAATTGATGTTTCGGGAACAGTAGGTTGTTGGCCCAAGGTTCCCTATCCACCGGGATGGGGCTGCCATCTTAGGTATAGCTTCCGGGGAATAGCATTTCATATTCAGCCGCTGGATGCCAGAACAGACGCTGTTGGAGCCGCACCTCCTTGGTGGACAGACGCTCGATCATTCGGGTCAAATTTGTTTAAAGTCCTACCCAACACCAGGACTAGGCTAGTGCGCTTTGAGCGGCACACGGTCGCTTTGATAGGGCCTGCTTGGGGACACATGCAGCTTTTCATAGAAGTTCAACAGAGCCCACTGTCGAACCCCACCACATCCTAGGCAGACCCCACAGGACGCACCCTCTCACTCTAGCTGATGTCAAAAGGACAACAGTGCCCAGGCTGCACTACCAGCTAAGTACGCAACCCTTAGCTGGCGGTCAAATGTCATCGGAAGACCCGTGGAAGCGTGAGTATTGGAACGAATCAATATCTGTGGTAACGGATGAAAGTGATGCTACTATCATACAATAGTCTTGGCTTGTACCACCTACGAATTTGTGCGAATTGCTCAATGCTAATGGTAATGCTACCTGAGATTTTTGGACGCAAAACTCAATATAGGCCAAGCTTTCCAACCATATATTAACTTTTAAAATCGGTGGTTGCGAAAAATGATTGTAGGCAAAAAATCTAGGATGGAGCCTAAATTCAATATGCCCGCAAATTGAGGCAACATTCTCCCCCTTTCTAACCATATGCTGACATGTAAGATCGGTTGAGAAATGTTTAAGACATGACAGTTTTGACGAAAATCGAGGGGTCCATAAACATAATTTCATGCATAACTATCCAAGTAACCATCAGCACTATATTACGCCAAACCCCCATATAAGGCCACTATACGTCTTTTTAAAAACTTATAAGCATTAAAGTAGCACTATATGGTCGATTTGGCGAAATACAGTGCTTACTGGTTACTTGGGTAACGAGGGGTCCATCTTTACAAAGAATTTAACTCGAGTCCTCCATATGCTCGTCAAAAGCCGTCGAATGGATACAAATTAAGGCATTTTTGAAAACCTCGTGCAAATAGTGGTCCGGTGTAAACAAAAACTACTCATTTAAGTTCGAAAATAGCACTCTACCGCAAGAGCTTCCCTCAGACCTTAATATAGAGAATGTGTTTTCCGAATTTGGTTGAAATCGGTCAATGGGCTCAGAATTTATGCTGGTACATACATACAAACATACAATCATTGAGTTTTATATATAGATAGACTAGCTGTATGAACCCGGCCTTGATATTGATACTTTATCATTTGATATGACAAACAGACTTCATTTTTTAAAACTTTAACTGATTTTGTGATTGACTTTGATTTCTTTAAAGAAGGGATCGAACCCACCATTGCCTAATTCCGAGAATTCGGCTACTTTTAAAGAAGGAACCGCATCCACCATTGCTTTATTCAGGGAAACGCTTATCCTCAAAGAAGGGATCAATCCCATCTTTGCTTTATTCTGGGCAATGGTTATGCAATGGCTTAATGCCAATAGCCCGCGCCCTTCAGGGGTATGTCATTGTCAAGGAAATGTCATATTCAGGGATATGTCTCGTTGAAAAGTCATTTTTGGGGAAAAGGTATTTCCGGGAAAATATTATTGCTATTTTTGAGGAATTGGGCTATTAGTTTTCGGAAAATTGTACAATTTCAAAGAACCACGGATGTATTAAAGAATGAGGCATTCATACCTAACGTTTATTATGCCTTACATAGGGAAGATCTAATTAATTACGTAACGCAAAAAATGTCCATTTTCAACAACCCCTCCCCCCTATGTCACAATTTTGTATGAAGCATTTGAAAAGGATCATCACATTTCAGGCAACCCCTTCCGTTCTCTAAGCGTTACTTAGTTTATGGATGTTCCATACATTTGCCCAGCGTCATTATGTATGTTTAACCTACTCATTAGGGTGGACCACACGTATATGAAAAAAAAACAGAACCATTTTTCCGAGGCGTAAAATAAAGTTTTTTGTTTCCAGAAGCCACTGTAAAAATTTTAGCCAGACCCGTCAAGTCTAAGTGGGTGCGGGTCCTGAAAGGTTAAAGATAAATGTTTCCCAAACTGTGGGTCGTGGCATGATCAATGGTCTGATCAATCTTTTGTTATTCGAGATTTTGCCAAATACAATGGAGCCCATTTCAATGTAAACTAAATCCAAATCCAAACAAATTTTAAGCTAAGTCCAACACAAATTCAATCAATAATCCAATCCAAAATAATTCATATTCAAATCCAATCCAAATTCGATCCAAATCCAATCAAAATCTAATTCATATCAAAATCCCATCCATATCCAATCCTAATCCATAACAAATCCAATCTAAGTCCAAACCAAATCCAATCCAAATCTAATCCAAATACAATCCAATCCAAATCAAATTCGAATCCAATTCAAATCCAAACCAAATTCAATCCAAATCCAATCAAAATCTGATTCATATCCAAATCTAATCCAAATTCAATCCAAATCAAATCCAAATAAAATCCAAATCCAATCCAAATCCGATATAAATCTAATACAAATCCAATCCAAATCCAATTCGAATCTAATCAAATCCAAATCCAATCAATTTTTAAAAATCAAAGTATTTGGTACATAGTGGGTCGCAAGCAATATGGGATTCTACAAAGTGGGTCACAGATCCAAAAAGTTTGGGAACCTCTGTTCTGGAGGTATGCAGGGAGAAGCATCATCAGTTCCGGATCATCATCAAGAACGCCAAGAAAATACAGTGGGAAGAATTGTTTCGGCTCAGTGATTGACCATCCCATTAGGCAGTCGAATTGTGGAGAAAAATCAACGCGTTAAGTTACTGACACACTCGGAGCATACTTTGCTTTCTTGGTTTCGGCAAATGGATACTCTGCCTTCCATCGCCGCCAGAATCCTAACCATGGCATTTCCCCGCCCGGGAAGCATCCAAATTTTGTCTAAGCTTGCTGACCTCCTGTACGTATTAACCCTTATCCTCCCTTGATACTTTTTAGGCACTAAAAAATGACTTAAAAAAATCATAACTCCGTTGATTCTCAACCGATTTTGACGATTCACCTACCAAACGAACCGGTTAGGTCTCTAGTTTTCAAACCTGAGAAGAGAATCGGCATTGGCCACCTGGTTCCGGAATTATTCCGGGGTCGAGTGGGGTACCTTTTTTTCCAAATCAAAAGACCATGCTAAAAGTCTTAAATCTAATTTTTTGATGTGTCCCACTTCATGAAATCACGAGACATGTTCAATAGTGCTTGTTCCAAGGTTCCCTGGTGGGTTTGGACAGGTTCTGCGGCATTCCGGGGACCTGGTTCCCCCGGGACGTGGCCACTTTTCGATTTGATTCGAAACCCTCTTGCGATGTCTCAAACTTCATGATTATGCGCAACAAGCTCAATAGAGTCTAATTTGAGGTACCTAAGTGGTTCTGGTCAGGTTCCGTGGCATTCCGGGGAAGTGACCACTTTTTGATTTGATCCAAAACCCTGCTTGCGACGTCTCAAACTTCATGATTTCGCGAAACGAGCTCAATAGAGTCTAATTTGAGGTACCTGAGTGGTTCTGGTCAGGTTCCATGGCATTCCGGGGACCTGGTTCCCCCGGGAAGTGGCCACTTTTCGATTTGATCCGAAACCCATCTTGCGACGTCTCAAACTTCATGATTTCGCGAAACGAGCTCAATAGAGTCTAATTTGAGGTACCTAAGTGGTTCTGGTCAGGTTCCGTGGCATTCCGGGGACCTGGTTTCCCCGGGGAAGTGGCCACTTTTTGATTTGATCCGAAACCCATCTTGCGACGTCTCAAACTTCATGATTTCGCGAAACGAGCTCAATAGAGTCTAATTTGAGGTACCTGAGTGGTTCTGGGCAGATTCCGTGGCATTCCGGGGACCTGCTTCCTCCGGGCAAGTGGCCACTTTTCGATTTGATCCGAAACCCATTTTGCGACGCCTCAAACTTCATGATTTCGCGAAACAGGCTCAATAGAGTCTAATTTGAGATACCTGAGTGATTCTGGTCAGGTTCCGTGGCATTCCGGGGACCTGGTTTCCCCGGGGAAATGGCCACTTTTGATTTGATCCGAAACCCTTTTGCGACGTCTCAAACTTCATGATTTCGCAAAACGAGCTCAACAGAGTCTAATTTGAGATACCTGAGTGGTTCTGGGCAGATTCCGTGGCATTCCGAGGACCTGGTTCCTCCAGGCAAGTGGCCACTTTTCGATTTGATCCGAAACCCATTTTGCGACGCTCCAAACTTCATGATTTCGCGAAACGAGCTCAACAGAGTCTAATTTGAAGTACCTGAGTGGTTCTGGTCAGGTTCAGTGGCATTCCGGGGACCTGGTTTCCTCGGGGAAGTGGCCACTTTTCGATTTGATCCGAAACCCATTTTGCGACGTCTCAAACTTCATGATTTCGCAAAACGAGCTCAACAGAGTCTAATTTGAGGTACCTGAGTGGTTCTGGGCAGATTCCGTGGCATTCCGAGGACCTGGTTCCTCCGGGCAAGTGGCCACTTTTCGATTTGATCCGAAACCCATTTTGCGACGCTTCAAACTTCATGATTTCGCGAAAAGAGCTCAATAGAGTCTAATTTGAGGTACCTGTGTGTTTCTGGTCAGGTTCCGTGGCATTCCGGGGACCTGGTTCCTGGGGAAATGGCCACTTTTTGATTTGATCCAAAACCCATTGTGCGACGCCTCAAACTTCATGATTTCGCGAAACGAGCTCAATAGAGTCTAATTTGAGGTACCTGAGTGGTTCTGGTCAGGTTCCGTGGCATTCCGGGGACCTGGTTCCCCCGGGGAAATCGCCACTTTTTGATTTGATCCGAAACCCTTCTTGCGACGTCTCAAACTTCATGATTTCGCGAAACAAGCTCAATAGAGTCTAATTTGAGGTACCTGAGTGGTTCTGGGCATATTCCGTGGCATTCCGGGGACCTGGTTCCTCCGGGCAAGTGGCCACTTTTCGATTTGATCCGAAACCCATTTTGTGACGCCTCTTTCGAGAAATGAACTCAAAAGAGTCTAATTTGAGGTACCTGAGTGGTTCTGGTCAGGTTCCGTGGCATTTCGGGGACCTTGGTTCCCCCGGGGAAGTGGCCACTTTTTGATTTGATCTGAAACCCATCTGGCGACCTCTCAAACTTCATGAGTTTGTGTAACGAGCTCAATAAAGTCTAATTTGAGGTACCTGAGTGGTGCTGATAAGATTCAGTGGCATTCTGGAAACCTGGTTCCCTTGGGGAAGCGGCTACTTTTCGATTTGATTCAAAACCCATCTTGCGATGCCTCAAACTTCATGATTTCGCGAAACGCAGTCAATAGAGTCTAATTTGAGGTATCTGAGTAGTGCTGGTCAGGTTATGTTACATCCTTTGAACCTGGTTCTACCAGGAAGTGGTCCCTTTTGATGTGATCTGAAACCCATTTTCCGTCGTCTCAAATTTCAAGATTTCACGAAACGAACTCAATAGATTCTATTTCGAGGTAGCTGAATGGTATTCGTCAGGTTCCGTTGCATTCCGAGAACCTGGTTCTCTTGGGGATGTGGGCTTTTTGTAGTGATCGGAAACCCATCTCTAGACAAACTTCATGGTTTCACAAGACATTTTCAATAGAGATTTTTTCAAGGTACTCTAGTGGTGCATGTTATGTTCCGTGGCGTTCAGGTTTACCAGGCAGGTTCTTGATGCATTTTTAAACCCTTCCTGAATCGTATCACTTTTGTCAGGTGGAAACTATCCAGAAGTACAAAATTTCTCAGAATACTCGAGAGCATGTACAACATTTTAGAATTTCATGTTTCGTTGTTCATGTTACAGATTACATGATTCAGGATTCAGAATACATAGAGCAGTTAAATTATCCCCGAGGACACCAGGTTACTGACATAATGAGAAACGTCTTCTTGTTTCGCGAGATCATGAAGTTTGAGACGTCAAAATATTGTTCAGTTCAGTTCACATTAAAAAATGACCACATCCCTGGGAGAACCAGGTCTCGCGAAGTCATGAAGTTTGAGACGTCGCAAGAAGTCGTAACCGCAAAAAGTTGCCATTTCTCGGGGGAACTAGGATCCTGGATGCAACGGAACCTGACTAGCACCACTCAAGTACCTTTAAATTGAGCTCGTTCCGTGAAATCATGAAGTTTGAGTCGTAGCAAAATGGATTTTAGATCACATCAAAAGGACCACTTCCTTGATGGACCCACGATGCCACGTTACCTAACCCGCACCACTCAGGTACCTCAAATTAGACTGTTGAGCTCGTTTCGCAAAATCATGAAGTTTGAAAACGTCGCAAGATGGGTTTCGGATCAAATCCAAAAATCAGCGACTTCCCCGAGGGAACCAGGTCCCCGAAATACCACGGAACCTGACCAGAACCACTCAGGTACCTCAAATTAGACACTATTGAGATCGTTTCGCGAAATTATGAAGTTCGAGACGTCGCAAGATGGGTTTCGAATCAGACCGAAAAGTGGTCACTTCCCCGGGAGAACCAGGCCCCCGGAATGCCACGGAATCTGACCAGAACCACTCAGTTACCTCAAATTAGACTCTTTAGAGCTTGTTTCGCGAAATCATGAAGTTTGAGACGTCGCAAGAAGGGTTTCAGATCAAATCAAAAAGTGGCCACTTCCCCGGGGAAATCAGGTCACTGGAATGCCACGGAACCTGACCAGAAGCACTTAGGTACCTCAAATTAGACTCTGTTGAGCTCGTTTCGCAAAATCATGAAGTTTGAAACGTCGCAAGATAGGTTTCGGATCAAATCGAAAAGTGGCCACTTCCCCGGGGGACCCAGGTTCCCGGAACGCCACGGAACCTCACCACAACAACTTAGGTACCGCAAATTAAACTCTATTGAGCTCGTTTTGCGAAATCATGAAATTTGAGGCGTCGCCAGGTGGGTTTCACATCAAATAAAAAGTGGCCACTTCCCTCGGGGAAGCAGGTCCCAGAATGCCACGGAACCTGACCAGTACCACTCAGCTACCTCAAATTATACTCTATTGAGCTCGTTTCATGAAATCATGAAGTTTGAGACGTCGCAAGTAGGGTTTTGGATCAAATCAAAAGTGGCCACTTCCTGGGGAACCAGGTCCCCGGAATGCCACGGAACCTGACCAGAACCACTTAGGTACCTCAAATTAGACTCTATTGAGCTTGTTTTGCAAAATCATGAAGTTTGAGACATCGCAAGATGGGTTTCGGATCAAATCGAAAAGTGGCCATGTCCCGGGGGAACCAGGTCCCCGGAATGCCGCAGAACCTGTCCAAACCCACCAGGGAACCTTGGAACAGGCACTAATGAACATGTCTCGTGATTTTATAAAGTGGGACACATCAAAAAATTAGTTTTCAGAGTTTTAGCATGGTCATTTGATTTGAGAAAAAAAAGGTACCCCACTCGACCCCGGAATTATTCCGGAACCATGAGGCCAATGCCGATTCTCTTCTCAGGTTTGAAAACTAGAGACCTAACCGGTTCGTTTGGTAGGTGAATCATCAAAATCGGTTGAGAATCAACGGAGTTATGATTTTTTGAAGTCATTTTTTAGTGCCTAAAAAGTATCAAGGGAGGATAAGGGTTAAGCCATGAAGAGGTCGCAAGGCAACCGTCGTCTTCGGATAAAGTTGAGAACTGTCTGAAGGATGGGCTTCCGATAACATGCGCACCGGCTATGATATGGAACAAGTATTTCACTGTATTTTCGATTACATTTGGGAACGTTCTCACCTCCAATCGGCACTTCCTCATGGTAGACTTTTTCAGGGTCCTAATAGGCAACGAAGAAACCATATCATACAAAAGAAAAGAGGCGGGTGTTTCCAGAGTCGATCATGTCAGTCACATTATTCCAGGTCTCCATAAACAGTGGTCTTTCGCCATCTGCCGCCAAACATCCACATCTTGATTTGACCCTACGACGTTCTGTTGGTATTTATCGGCGATACGCCAGGTCGTACTCGAAATAGGACTCTATCTGCAGTCAGTACCTACCCCACCAGCGATATGAGAAGCTCTTGTTTACAAAAATAAACCATCAGCCCGCATAGCGTATTAGAATTCGTTATTTCAGACTACTTCGAATTGCGACACAAATCTCTGGTCGATTACAAAAAAAAAGTATAAGATTTGATCAAACTCGAACCCAGGTTCGAATGTTCAACAGAGCTCCGAATAGAAACAATAGTAGGCAGCAGTTTGTGAAATTTTTGATCAAACATTTCGGTAGGTAATTTCCACATTACCAATCCCCTAATGAATAAAACACACGAGATCGGTGATTACTGGCGGAATATCACAAACAAATAGCTTGAGCCATAAATAACGATCAATCAATTTGCGTAAAAATTGGCCTTTCAATGCCAAATCGAATCTGTTGATTTCGGTTTTACCAGTGCTGACCGACACAATTGTGATCAATCAATCCCGTCGTCGTTTCACTTTCTATACTGTTGTCTTATATTTACGCATCGCCAAGTATCAATATCAACTACTGTGCTGTTTCGGATGCCGATCACATTTTTCCCACAAATTTCGGTCAGTGAACTTGAAAAAAAAATCGAATTTCCTCTAATTTTGCATCGGCTTTATATAGGTGCTAAGCGGAACTTGAATCGTCACAGTTACGCTTCCCCCAGATACAGCTCTGGGAAAGCTGATATCATTTGTCTTCCTTTCATCTTATTCCGTCGCGCCACCGCCCAGTAGAAATCGGTCACGTCTTTTGGACACCTATCGTGGACCAACACAACAACTTAATTCAATTTCGACAACAATAACAATTCAATTCCGTTGACGAAATATTCCTCCCGACGGATGCTGTCATTCGCGCGCCGTTTCACGGTTTTTACACTTGTCACTGTCTGCGCCGTATTTGAGCAAAAGTTTGACAATAAAGTTTTTATTTGAGATATGTAAGGAATGGTGAATTTTTAGAAAGAATTATAATCATGAATATGGTTACTATCCCACCCAGGTAACCAATAAGCATTAAAGTAAGCACTATAGTAGCATTATACTGGCATTGCATATGCTCCATGCTGTAAATAAGCATTTCGAAAACTTGGCTGTTCTAAATAAGCATTTTCAAAGCAATCATGAGAGGCATAGTCTTAAAATAGCATTTTGAATGCACAATGTTGTTTTTCGTTAAGTGCAATGGAACAGCTACATTAGTGCCACTTTAAGGCCTGTAGTGTTCATACGTCAAACGTTTTCCAATATGAAACCATATAGCGGGAACTATTTGTCCAATGAACTTACATTTGAGAATAGAAATCGGTACGTGCAGAATGTTTTTTTCATTCCGACCATTGACAGGAGTACTTGTCGTTAACCTAACCCTATCACTAATTACATAATTTAGATACATTTAATTATTCCATTGCACTATTTTCGATGGATGCATTAAAGCAGCACTACTGTAGCTGTTTCATTGCAACTGGGTATGACGTTTGTGACGGTTGAATTCTGAGATGAGTTAGATTAAGTTTCAATGTTCCTGAAGGAGCGTAGTGTTTATGTTGGGCAACATTATACCATTACCATCTATCTCTTATGGCTCAGCTGGTAAAGGCGATGACAACAACAGCGTCTGGTGACAAGAGCGCGAGTTCGAATCCCGCTCGAAGAAAGTAAAAAATTATGTTCCATTTCAAATATGAGAAAATACAATAACGATATAATATGAAAAAAAAACTATGTAAAAAAAAAGAATTAGAAAAAAATGCCAATAAAAAAACCTTTTTTCTTGTTTTTAAAATTAAGCATTAATTCAGCATTTCGGATGCTGAATAAATGCTACTCAGCAAAATTTCTACTTTATCGATAAAGTAGGATTGAGCATTTAAGCAGCCATATATTGGGCCAAAACCTGCATTAAAATAGCATTAAAGGCGACTAAAGGGCTTATTGGCATTTAAAGTTTTGCAGTAAAGGCGCATATAATGCCACTTAAATGCTTTATATAATGCTTACTGGTTACCTGGGCAGGTTACAATCTTTGATCAAGCATTTTTATTCTTCTTCCAAAAAAAAACAGAAAAATAAACAAATAAAAATCAACCGATTTTTAAAAAATTGCTAAAAATAATTATGTGATAAGTTTCTGTAGAGTGTAGAAAAAAACTGTGAGAGATAAAAATTTAAACATTTAAACACAAAATTTAAAATCGTCCAGCTTTTAAATGTTGTATATTAAACTCGTTAAACATAAATTCAACTTTACAACTTTACAATGATTTTCCATAAAATAACCCAAAAATCATCATCAGCATGAAGGTTTAATAACTGTACTCTGTGAATTGAATAACAATGATTCCTTATTTGTGTTTGTTTAAAAAATCTCATAATTTAGGTCCTTTAATAGTGTTTTCAATTTCATAAATTTAGGATATTTTTCTAACTTTTGAGAAATGTTCAAATATTTTTAATTGTTTCTGAAAATATTTCTACGTTAGTCATTTTGCAATTTATATGGATGATTCTCAATTACTTATGCTACGTACATATTCCAGCCTGTCATAAAAGTTTTGTCACTAATCGATCTTCGCTTTCTTTCTTTTCCTTTCGCAGGTGAGTGCGCGGATTTGCCGGTTCCTCAGGTGTTTTTCAAACCGCGGGCTGAAGTACTGCATCGCGAACGATCGAAAGTAAGAGACGATCGCATAAGGTTGGCGACTGTTGTTACACTTATCGCCGTTTCGTTTTAATTTTCAAATTCGGCTATCACGCGCGTGCCTGCCACAACATCAGAAGCGACAGGCGACAGAAAGCACCGATATGGCAATGGCATGGCATGACAGAAATCGCGATGCACCCTCTCTTTTGGAATCGCTTTTGCTGGTAACTGCACTGCAATACATATTGGCATTGGCGAACACGCGTCGTCGCGGACGGATTGCGGAGATGATTCGATTAGTATTTTACTGACATTCGTGCGCAAATGACTTTGCACATGTTTTCCATACTCTCTGTCAGGGCTGTTATCTGACCGTCAACTGCGCTAAGAGCTTTTTTTATTGCCAGTGCGTGGTCTGGTGCAGTAGTTACCTAATCGAAATGCCTCTCGTTGACAGCAGCTTTGTCAGCGAATTGATAACAAGCGGATGTGATGTGGCCTAAGGCGACGGAACTTGCAATTACTTAATATGGGGGCAGATTTATGTTTAGTTTTGATTTTAGTTTTTCACTTATTTTTATTGGTATATTTTTGGAATTTATTGTGAACAATTTCTGTGTCGAATTGGGTTTTAATGGTGCAGACTGTTCGACTGATGTTGGTGTATCGGAGCTACGCCGTTAGAAGTAGGTTTATGAACTACACTTTTCGTAGCCGTTCTTCGCTGCAATCCACTTATGCATATTCTATATTTGTTTTAATGGATTCAGGAATTCAGGCTCTCAAATTGATTGTTATTTATAATAGGTATACTGGAACTGATTTGCGATTGATTTGTAAACACACATTCGAAGGCGAATTTCTGCTAAAGCAAGCACTTTCTGAGAAAACCACGGTATGGATCCGACAGAATAAGCCTTCCACTGTTAGAGAGACTTAGTGTTGCATTCTACGGAATTTATGAAACTATGTTTGTTTACAAAATAAGTTACGCTCAAATCGGTCCCGATATGTCAGTTTTCTAGTTCAAATAATAGTGTTTTTTCTACTTATAAAATGTGTGGAAGGGAAGTACTACAAGTGTGGAGGAAATCATGAAAGTCGACCTTCAAAAGCTAGTCGGCACCGCTAAACTGCGCCCAATTAATACAAAATCAAATAGAAAAATGTTTGATAAAATCGAAAGCATTACATTAGCATTAGCTTTGATTTCAAACTAAGCCAAAAATGACAAATTAGCACCAAAATTGCATGGTTATGTTAACATGCTGGACACACGAGCTCATAACCAATTATTTTCGATCGCTTAACTATAAATCAGTAATGTACAACTAGACACATGGGAGGTGACCCCCATAATACATGTTTCGTCGATTCTACGGCGCCTATGAAAAACGAAGTCAGATGGATATGCAAGCTGTAATCAGTAAAAGTATTTTTTAAGCAACCATGTTCGATCAACACCCGTTTCAGGTGTAAGTTTTCCTTACATTGCAATGGTTTCTATTGATCCAGCTTGCACATGTGGAATCAGCCTATGGGTCCATCTTTGTTTGACGTCGTCCTGACATGCTGCCATTTGTCACGCTCCTTTGTGGCACGCCGGACGATCGAAGCAATCTACCGTTTTGACTCAAATTCCGAACACTCGCTTTTAAATGGCCGATTTAACTTATTCGTGTAATTCTTTCCATTGGATATTGAATTTGTTTGTAATCTTGATCCTCCAGCCTCTTGGAAGGAGGCTTCCAAGCCTGTTGAAAGGAGTCTTCCAAACCTCTTGAAAGGAGGCTTCCGAGTCTCTTGAAAGGAGGCCTCAGAGCTTCTTGAAGGGAGGCCTTCGAGCTTCTTGAAAGGAGGCTTCCGAACCTTTTGAAAGGATGCTTCCGAGCCTCTTGAAAGGAGGCTTTCAAACCTCTTGAAAGGAGTCTTCCAAACCTCTTGAAAGAAGGCTTTCGAGCATCTTGAAAGGAGGCTTCCGAGCCTTTTGAAAGAAGGCTTCCGAGCCTCTTGAAAGGAGGCTTCCGAGCCTCTTGAAAGGAGGCTTCCGAGCCTCTTGAAAGGAGGCTTCCGAGCCTCTTGAAAGGAGGCTTCCGAGCCTCTTGAAAGGAGGCTTCCGAGCCTCTTGAAAGGAGGCTCTGAGCCTCTTGAAAGGAGGCTTCTGAGCCTCTTGAAAGGAGGCTTCTGAGCTCTCTTGAAAGGAGGCTTCTGAGCTCGTGAAAGGAGGCTCTGAGCCTCTTGAAACGACGCTTCTGACCCTCTTGAAAGGAGGCTTCTGAGCCTCTTGAAAGGAGGCTCTGAGCCTCTTGAAAGGAGGCTTCTGAGCCTCTTGAAAGGAGGCTTCTGAGCCTCTTGAAAGGAGGCTTCTGAGCCTCTTGAAAGGAGGCTCTGAGCCTCTTGAAAGGAGGCTTCTGAGCTCTTGAAAGGAGGCTCGAGCCTCTTGAAAGGAGGCTTCTGAGCCTCTTGAAAGGAGGCTTCTGAGCCTCTTGAAAGGAGGCTTCCGAGCCTCTTGAAAGGAGGCTTCTGAGCCTCTTGAAAGGAGGCTTCTGAGCCTCTTGAAAGGAGGCTCTGAGCCTCTTGAAAGGAGGCTTCTGAGCCTCTTGAAAGGAGGCTTCCGAGCCTCTTGAAAGGAGGCTTCCGAGCCTCTTGAAAGGAGGCTTCCGAGCCTCTTGAAAGGAGGCTTCCAAGTCTGTTGAAAGGAGTCTTCCAAAACTCTTGAAAGGAGGCTTCCGAGTCTGTTGAAAGGAGGCCTCAGAGCTTCTTGAAGGGAGGCCTTCGAGCTTCTTGAAAGGAGGCTTCCGAACCTTTTGAAAGGATGCTTCCGAGCCTCTTGAAAGGAGGCTTTCAAACCTCTTGAAAGGAGGCTTCCGAGCATCTTGAAAGGAGGCTTCCAAGCCTGTTGAAAGGAGTCTTCCAAACCTCTTGAAAGAAGGCTTTCGAGCATCTTGAAAGGGCGCTGCCGAGCCTTTTGAAAGAAGGCTTCTGAGCCTCTTTTAAGGAAGCTTCCGAACCTTTTGAAAGGAGGCTTCCGAGCCTTTTGAAAGAAGGCTTCCGAGCCTCTTGAAAGGAGGCTTCCGAGCCTCTTGAAAGGAGGCTTCCGAGCCTCTTGAAAGGAGGCTTCTGAGCCTCTTGAAAGGAGGCTTCTGAGCCTCTTGAAAGGAGGCTTCTGAGCCTCTTGAAAGGAGGCTTCTGAGCCTCTTGAAAGGAGGCTCTGAGCCTCTTGAAAGGAGGCTTCTGAGCCTCTTGAAAGGAGGCTTCTGAGCCTCTTGAAAGGAGGCTTCTGAGCCTCTTGAAAGGAGGCTTCTGAGCCTCTTGAAAGGAGGCTTCTGAGCCTCTTGAAAGGAGGCTCTGAGCCTCTTGAAAGGAGGCTTCCTGAGCCTCTTGAAAGGAGGCTTCTGAGCCTCTTGAAAGGAGGCTTCTGAGCTCTTGAAAGGAGGCTTCCTGAGCCTCTTGAAAGGAGGCTTCTGAGCCTCTTGAAAGGAGGCTTCCGAGCCTCTTGAAAGGAGGCTTCCGAGCCTCTTGAAAGGAGGCTTCCGAGCCTCTTGAAAGGACCCAAGTAACCAGTAAGCATTATATAAAGCATTTGAGTGGCATTATATGCGCCTTTACTGCAAAACATTAAATGCCAATAAGCCCTATAGTCGCCTTTAATGCTATTTTAATGCAGGTTTTGGCCCAATATATGGCTGCTTAAATGCTCAATCCTACTTTATCGATAAAGTAGAAATTTCACTGAGTAGCATTTATTCAGCATCCGAAATGCTGACTAAATGCTTAATTTTTAAAACAAGAAAAAAAGTTTTTTTAATGGCATTTTTTTTCTAATTCTTTTTTACATAATTTTTTTTCATATTATATAGTTACTGTTTATTTTCATATTTGAAATGGAATATATTTTTTTTACTTTCTTCGAGCGGGATTCGAACTCGCGGCTCTTGCCATCCGACGCTGTAGTTGTCATCGCCCTTACCAGCTGGCCCATAAGAGAGAGATGGTAGTGGAAATAATGTTGCCAAACATAAACAAAATCCCCTTTCAGGAACATTGAAACTTAATCTAACTCATCTAACTTAATCTAACACAGTTGCAATGAAACAGCTACAGTAGTGTTGCTTTAATGCATCCATCAAAAATAGTGCAATGGAATAATAAAATGTAGCGAAACTATGTAATTAGTGGTAGGGTTAGGTTAACGACAAGTACTCCTGTCAATGGTCGGAATGGAAAAAACATTCTGCACGTACCGATTTCTATTTTCAAATGTAAGTTCATTGGACAAATAATCCCCGCTATATGGTTCCATATTGGAAAACGTTTGACGTATGAACACTACAGGCCTTAAAGTGGCACTAATGTAGCTGTTCCATTGCACTTAACGAAAAACAACATTGTGCATTCAGAATGCTATTTTAAAACTATGCCTCTCATGATGGCTTTGAGAATGCTTATTTAGAACAGTCAAGTTTTCGAAATGCTTATTTACAGCATAGAGCATATGCAATGCCACTATAATGCTACAATAGTGCTTACTTTAATGCTTATTGGTTACCTGGGGAGTTTTCCGGACCTCTTGAAAGGAGGCTTCCGAGCCTCTTGAAAGGAGGCTTCCGACCTTTTGAAAGGAGGCTTCCGAACCTCTTGAAAGGAGGCTTCCGAGCCTCTTGGAAGGAGGCTTCCGAGCCTCTTGAAAGGAGGCTTCTGAGCCTCTTGAAAGGAGGCTTCTGAGCCTCTTGAAAGGAGGCTCTGAGCCTCTTGAAAGGAGGCTTCTGAGCCTCTTGAAAGGAGGCTCTGGAGCCTCTTGAAAGGAGGCTTCTGAGCCTCTTGAAAGGAGGCTCTGGAGCCTCTTGAAAGGAGGCTTCTGAGCCTCTTGAAAGGAGGCTTCTGACCTTTGAAAGGAGGCTTCCGAGCCTCTTGAAAGGAGGCTTCTGAGCCTCTTGGAAGGAGGCTTGAGCCTCTTGAAAGGAGGCTGAGCCTCTTGAAATGAGGCATCTGAGCCTCTTGAAAGGAGGCTTCTGAACCTCTTGAAAGGAGGCATCTGAGCCTCTTGAAATGAGGCTTCTGAGCCTCTTGAAATGAGGCTTCTGAGCCTCTTGGAAGGAGGCTGAGCCTCTTGAAAGGAGGCTTCTGAGCCTCTTGAAAGGAGGCTTGAGGCCTCTTAAATGAGGCTTGAGGCCTCTTAAAATGAGGCTTGAGGCCTCTTAAAATGAGGCTTCTGGAGGCCTCTTGAAAGGAGGCTTCTGAGGCCTCTTGAAATGAGGCTTCTGGAGCCTCTTGAAAGGGAGGCTTGAGGCCTCTTGAAAGGAGGCTTCTGAGCCTCTTGAAAGGAGGCTTCTGAGCCTCTTGAAAGGAGGCTTCTGAGCCTCTTGAAAGGAGGCTTCTGAGCCTCTTGAAAGGAGGCATCTGATCCTCTTGAAAGGAGGCTTCTGAGCTCTCTTGAAAGGAGGCTTCTGAGCCTCTTGAAAGGAGGCTTCTGAGCCTCTTGAAAGGAGGCTTCTGAACCTCTTGAAAGGAGGCTTCTGAGCCTCTTGAAAGGAGGCTTCTGAGCCTCTTGAAAGGAGGCTTCTGAGCCTCTTGAAAGGAGGCTTCTGGAGCCTCTTGAAAGGAGGCTTCTGAGCCTCTTGAAAGGAGGCTTCTGAGCTCTTGAAAGGAGGCTTCTGAGCCTCTTGAAAGGAGGCTTCTGAGCCTCTTGAAAGGAGGCTCTGAGCCTCTTGAAAGGAGGCTTCTGAGCCTCTTGAAAGGAGGCTTCTGAGCCTCTTGAAAGGAGGCTTCTGAGCCTCTTGAAAGGAGGCTTCTGAGCCTCTTGAAAGGAGGCCTGAGCCTCTTGAAAGGAGGCTTCTGAGCCTCTTGAAAGGAGGCTTCTGAGCCTCTTGAAAGGAGGCTTCTGAGCCTCTTGAAAGGAGGCTTCTGAGCCTCTTGAAAGGAGGCTTCTGAGCCTCTTGAAAGGAGGCTTCTGAGCCTCTTGAAAGGAGGCTTCCTGAGCCTCTTGAAAGGAGGCTTCTGAGCCTCTTGAAAGGAGGCTTCTGAGCCTCTTGAAAGGAGGCTTCGAGCTCTTGAAAGGAGGCTTCTGAGCCTCTTGAAAGGAGGCTTCCTGAGCCTCTTGAAAGGAGGCTTCTGAGCCTCTTGAAAGGAGGCTTCCGAGCCTCTTGAAAGGAGGCTTCTGAGCCTCTTGAAAGGAGGCTTCTGAGCCTCTTGAAAGGAGGCTTCTGAGCCTCTTGAAAGGAGGCTTCCGAGCCTCTTGAAAGGAGGCTTCTGAGCCTCTTGAAAGGAGGCTTCCTGAGCCTCTTGAAAGGAGGCGTTTAATTTTTCCCATACATTCCATTGGCACCCTATTCAATATTCCTAGCAATTCATAAATCAATTTGGACATAACTTCAACATGTGTTCCATTCCATGTGACGCAAGAAAACGAAAGATTCTGGCTGATTGTATTTGAACGACGCGAAACACACTGTCGGGCAGAAACATAACTCTTAGTTGTTTAATCGAAGTCAATACAGAAGCACCACTCACCCACCTCTCCCACAACAAAACTTTCTCGCTACGCCATTGATTTACCGGAGAGGATATCCATAAACCATGTAGACTCTTTTATTTGGTTTTCAAAAAAGTCTACGTTATTCTACGGAGGGGGACGGGGTGATATACCAAGAGTCAATGTAGACTTGTTTTTCAAGTTTAATTGGAGAATCTTTCGAATTTCTCCAGAAAAAATCAAATTAATTCCACTGAATTTATAATCTGAATTTTGGTGTTAAACTGTTCGGGATTTCCTCAGGAAAATCTTCTGTGTTGAGCAGAAAAAAACCTTTTAAAATTTAAATTCTAAAATAACCTCGAGAAAATTATTCTAAATTTTCACGAAAATTTACTCGAATTTTGACAGAAAAACTTTTGAAATTTAGAAGAAAGTTCTTTGGATTCCAACTGCCAACTCTTCGCATTTTCTGATTTCCACATTGATTGATCTTCATATTATTTCGAAATACACAACAAATATTATGTGTTGTAAAATTTGGAAAAGTCTACATAGATTTCAACGTAGATTGGGAACTCGTTTTACAAGAATTGTGGAATATTTACACAAAAAAGTGTTCAAAACAACTTCACTGTGTATTTTTTGTCACGGATTCGGGAACAACAGTGACGTTTTCTGGATCGTTCTAGAAAACATGACTGGTGCTCCCGAATACATGAATTAAATCACTTGCAAACTGTGAAACTCTGGGAAATTCCTCCTACAAGATTCTTTCCACAGAAATTCTCCGGAATACTCTTTCAGAAAATTTTGGTATTGCCCTTCCGAAAAATCAAAGCGATTCTTCTCGAAATTCCTTCAGGAATTTGGAGAAATTTTTCCCACGATGATCCTGGCGAATAACTCACCTAAGCTCAGATATTCTCTCCCAGATTTTTAATTCATTCCAAGCATTCCTCATATAGGGGTTTTAGGGATTCTCTTATCCAGAAATTCTGAAGAATGAATAATACGAAACTCCTAGAAAATGTCCTTTATCAATTCCTGAAAATTTCTGTAGGGTTTTCACGTCCTGATGAAATTCTCTCATCGGAACTTTTTTTTATTTCCGTTACATCCCCGATTTAAAAATTGCTATATCGCATATTAGTGTTATTAAGGTCATATCTGCGAGGTCTCTAAGTAGATCCACCATTTTTGCATTACTGTGTCATACAACTAACACAATTATGATCATAAGCATAGAAAAGTACAAAAAAACTACACCGTACAATTAATTTAATCTAGTCACCTTCTGCATGGCCTTGCTTTGTAGCCGCCATGATTTTTTCTAGTATTCTCACTAGGAATTACAAACCCTCCTGGAAGAACTTTTAAAGAAATTCATGAAGAAAAATCACTGGAGATCGTAAAGAAATTCCTGAAGAAATTTTTGAACCCCATATTGACCCCAGAGCACAGACAAAAGGTTAAACAAAACTTTTTGGATATTTTACAAATTTCTCGTATATTGGATGAACCAAAAAATATGAGTGCGTATTTCTTAATTTCTTATTTTTTGCGTATGAGAAAGAAATAGCATTTTGATCAGTCCAGTCAGTTCAGTTCTGAGTCCATTGTCCAATCTGGCCAATTTTCAATAGCAAACAATGGGACCGGATTCCTCGTCGAATGGATCCTGCTAGTGAATCGGGAAGTACTAAGTTGCAAAAGTGTGTACAAAATTTTGTGCTCATACACACACACACGCAAACACATAAATACACACATACATACAGCACCACAGTTCGTCGAGATAAGTCGATTGGTTCATTACACTATGGCTCTCCGAGTCTTCTATTAACAGTTTGATTTTGGAGTACTTCTTTATCCTATAGTATACGAAAAATGGAAAAACAGGAAACAATTTTTCAATATTCTATTTAAATCTTAGTAGGGGAACTGTTCCGATCTCCATCTCACTGTACATATATCCATCTCATCGCTAAACAAAGAAATACGGCACCAAATTCGTCGCTTCTTTTTGTCAACATGCGTGCTCACTGCTGAAAAAAATCACAAAAATAATGAACAAAAACAACTCCTTCCCATTGCTTTGTTTTTGATGGGATGGAAATAGGAGCTATGAGATGAAGTGGCAAACCGTTCCCTTATTACGCTGTAAACACGCGACCAAAGTTATTAAGATCATTCTGCTTTGTTCATAGTTGGGATTGTTTTGTCTCTATTTAAAATAGCAACTGCCAGACAAACAAATTTACTTCAAATATGCATCCTCGATTTCATTTCAAAGTGATTATTGGCAAAAAAAAAATCTTTGCTTTTGACGACTCAAAATATCTATAACTTGCTAAGACGTCCCGACATTAGACGAGTCGCCTTTTGCCTTGCTTCTATCCTTATTGCTTTTCTTGTACACTCAGCTTACAAAAAGAATATAAGATTACTCCAAAAAGGATTTTTGATAGGATATCCGACCGCCTATAGTGTTATGTACCAATCGCCTCAACTCGACGAATTGAGGTGATGTCTGTGGATTACAGATTTATCATATGGATTAATTTTCGTGACAGTTTCACCACAGCCCGGTTGTCTTACATCGATAGAATTGTCGAATGTATCGTTTATCGAGTCATTTTCTTTTTAAAAATCACCGTTACACTAAATACACCAATTGAGAGAATTCCAAAATTTAAACCGTGAAAACCCAGAAAAACCAGGGATTTGAAAATGAAAATCGAGTAACCAGTCCAAGATTTATAATCTGTATTTATGTATACAACGCTTTTCAACCTGATAATACGTCGACTAATGCGACTTTTTGAAATATGAAGCTATAAATGCATAATCTAAAACACTCAGATGAATAAAAAAGTTTCTCACACCTGAAGCCATCTTCATAATAATATCATTGTCATGCTGCACTTACTCACCTATGATTACTCTGGTGCTGACAGCTGCGTTCGCCATTGGGTGGCCCATTCCGTCTGCCGGTGTCCTCCTTTTCGATGGGATGGTGTCTGTACTGTGGTGCAACCCAAACCCCGACTGCAACCGCTCGAACTGTCTATTGCCCCAACGGATTATACCCAGAAGCTGTTTTCGATTCACAAAAGGGCAATGCACTTTGTTTGCACTTCACCTAAACCCGCCGAAGCACATATGCTGCTTCTATTTTAAGCAAATTTGATTGCCGTAATTAAATATCTGCAATAGCGAAGATCTTCGAAACACCTTACTCACATGAACTCACTCGATTCGATTATTATTATTAAATCGCGGTTTTGCCACAGAACATCGCTTGCACCACTTCTTTACTTGCAATCTAGACTACTGCTCCAAGCATCCTCGCATTTCCTTTCCTCGAAAAAGCCACACTTCGGTATCCCCACTTGCACTTGTCTACAATTGCAATCGCGTTCCGCAAAAAAAAAACAACTGTTCTAAACTCGATCAACTGTTACCGCAAGTAGCAAATTGCACAGAAAACCCCAAATACGTAAATACATACGCGTCGCGAATTCCACGCTGTTGACCAACAACGGTGCAATCTTCCCGCAACTTCAGCTTCGAGTAGCCGTATTTCAAATTCGTACCTTCCTTGGTCACCGTTGGTGACTTACTGGCCGAAGCTGTCTGGCGCGTGGCTCTCAGAGGTCTTTGAAAGGGGCCGACGACGACGACGACGACCGACCGGTCCAATCAAGCCTTCTGCAGCTATGAGCCGCGCACAGCAAGTCGGAAAAGCTCTTTCGGACGGACCTGTGGAACCGGCGCGGACGCGCGCGCGCCCGTACCCGTTCAAGTTTGTTTTGTCTCGAGAGCCACCAACCAGCCTGAGCCGGGCAACATGAGAGAGCGATCGCGCGAGGAACTCAACTCGATCGGGCCCGCGACTGACTGCGGCTAACGGTACAGTGGCGGATTTCGTGCGGCCTACGGCCAGCTGTTGAGAAGAGTGGCACATGTGTGTGGAACCGGGGAGTTGATCTTGTTTCCCCATCGCGGTCCGTGCCCCGTGGCTCGGTTGCCGGTTCAGTACCGCGTGCAGAAGATGTCGATGCTTGTAGAGATTGGAGAGGAAAAGAAGGTGATGGTCGATTGCCTTTCAAGAGTGAGAGTTGTTTGTTTACCAACGCCAGACCTAGAAGGGGTATTGCTTTGGGTTGGAATTATTTTTATCTGAAAATATTGTTTGTTTGGTCCAATTTAAATTTGCAAAATAATTGTTCGTAACATTTATCCATGTTTTATGAAAGGGCTTTTTTAATAGGGGATCCCATAGTGTTATATCGTGGTGTTATCTTCGACATGTAACCCAGCACATACCCTCAATCTGTGTTAGGCAGAGGATTTCGAAATGATAATTGTTCTTTTGCTGAATTAATAAAAAAAAAATCAAAAGCTACAAAATCTCCTTAGTCCCTTGTTTTTCTTAATAGATTGTTAGATTCTTCAAAATTTCGCTATTCTGCTAAGACGTGTTGCCCGTGTCCATTGTTGGATTATTTCAACTATTTCAATGTAGCTGTTCGGTGCGGCCAAGGAAGATTGCTCCGGAAAAATCACACGCCGTAGCACGAGACCGAACAAGTGAACTGGAATGCGTTGAAGTGCGGGATTTCTGCGCGGAATGAGGTTCTACACAACGGCGATGGGAACGACGACGTCGACGACCGGAGTGGGTAGAGTGTGGTGTCGCGTCCGCCCATGTGAGTATGCACAGGAAAAAGTGGAAAGTGAAGAGAATGGTAATTATTACGGTAGTTGGAGATTATAAAATTAGTTACTTAGAGGAAGGCTGTTCGCACACTATGAGGTAGTTTTGGTGGATAATTTGGATCTGCTAATTTCGGCTTTGCTCTATGATGTCAGGAATAACGTTGCAAATGCGTAACATACAATTATAGTTGCGTGCAAGCTTATTTTCGGTGGATAAACTTGGAAGAGGAAGAGCTAATAAGATATAACAGGAGCTAATATCATTACGTACTGTTGTAATAAGTGGGTTTAGAGCTGATGTTGATATAATTAGATAATTCTTTTATAGTGCATTTAAAATCGTTCATATAACATTTTACTTACTTACTTATGGATCCTGTACACCTCCGGTGGTGCAAAGGGCCGACTTGAAAGATCTCCATCCTGAGCGATGCCCGGCTATCGCTTTAACCTGTTGCCAGGTTAGATTTCGGTCGACTTCTTTTATTTCTTTATTGAGGCTTCTCCGCCATGAGCCTCTGGGTCTGCCTCTGCTGCGATGTCCTGCTGGATTCCAGTCTAATGCTTGCTTACAGATTTCGTTTCCGCCCTACGTAGAGTGTGGCCGACCCAGCCCCACTTCCGATCCCGAATTTCTGTTGTTATCGGCCTCTGGTGACAACGACGATGGAGCTCGTTGTTTGAGATCCAGTTGTGAGGCCACCAGGCCCGAATTATATACCGCAAGCATCTGTTAATGAACACCTGCAGCCGTTGAGTGTTCTCCACTGATACACACCATGTTTCGCTAGCGTATAACAGCACAGATTTCACGTTAGAGTTGAAAATTCGTATTTTGGTGCGTTCACTTATCTGCCTGTTTTTCCAGATATTTCTTGAACTCGCAAAGGCAGCCCTTGCTTTCTTGATCCGTGCGCCTATGTCGATCTTGGTACCGCCGTCTGACGCCATTTGGCTACCAAGATATTGGAAGCTTTCAACATTCTCCACTGGTTGCCCGGCTACTGTGAAACTGGAAGGAGTCACCGTGTTTACATCCAACGATTTGGTTTTGTTGTCGTTGATGACTAAACCTGCTGAGGAGGAGCGATCAGCAAGGTCGTTGAGCTTACTCTGCATATCAGAGCGCCGTTGCGCGAGTAGTGCAACGTCATCCGCCAATTCGAAGTCGTTTAGGTGCTCCATGGTTATAGGCTGCCATAACAGCCCGCGGTTTGGTTCACGGTCAATCGCATCTACCAGAATCTCATCGATTACGATGAGGAACAGTAACGGTGATAGAATACATCCTTGCCTCACACCAGCTACGACCCGGATAGGGTCGGACAGGACCCCATTGTGCAGCACTCTACACGAAAAGGCCTCGTACTGTGCTTCGATGAGGCCGATGATTTTCTCAGGAACCCCTTGCGTCTCAGGGCGCCCCACATATTCTCGTGATTGAGACGGTCGAAAGCTTTTCGTAGTCAATGAATACCAAGTAAAGGGACTCTTGGAATTCGTTGACCTGCTCCAAAATGATGCGGAGCGTGACAATATGGTCCACACAGGATCTTCCGGCACGGAATCCGGCTTGCTGCCGCCGGAGAGTCGCATCGATCTTCTCCTGAATCCGGGCTAGGATAATTTTGCACAGAACTTTGAGAACGGTACACAGCAACATAATGCCTCGCCAGTTATCGCATACAGTCAGGTCACCCTTTTGGGCACCTTTACTAAGATACCTTGCATCCAGTCGACCGGGAAAGTTGCGGTGTCCCAGATATTATGAAATAAACGATGCAGTAGTTGAGCAGATGTCATGGGGTCAGCTTTGAGCATCTCGGCTGATATGCGGTCGACCCCTGGGGCTTTATTCGATTTCATGCTTTGGATGGCTGTTTGAATCTCTAGCAGTGATGGAGCTTCGGTATTGACGCGTGTTATACGTCGGATCCTAGGCAGATCATGCCGAGGTGGTGATGGCCTGGCTGGCACTTGAAAAAGTTGTTCGAAGTGCTCGAACCAGCGTTTCAGCTGGTCAGTTGGGTCGGTCAATAACTGATCATTCGCGTCTTTCACAGGCATCGTTGCATTCATCTTCGCCCCGCTTAAGCGTCGTGAGATATCGTAGAGGAGGCGAATGTCCCCGGTTGCGGCGGCTCTCTCTCCTTCGTCGGCCAGAGAGTCTGCCCACGCTCGCTTGTCCCGTCGACATGAGCGTTTTACTTCCTTCTCAAGAGCCGTGTATCGTTGACGGGCTAAGACTTTGGCTCCTCTGGTTTTCGATCGCTCTATCGCGGCTTTGGCTTCTCTTCGCTCCTCTATCTTCCTCCAGGTCTCATCGGTGATCCATTGTTTTCTCTGGGTGCGTAGTTCGCCCAGATTGTTCTCGCTGGTGGCGATGAAGGCATTCTTGATGGCGGTCCATTGGTCTTCCACGCTGCCACCTTCCGGAATATCTGCAGCACGCGTCTCCAGTTCTTCAACGAAGGACCGTTTCACCGTGGCATCTTCCAGTCGGCGTGTGTTGAATCGTCGTCCAACTCTTTCCTCCTGCCGACGAATCCGCGCAATGCGCAGGCGTATTTCGCCGATGAGGAGGTGATGATCAGACGCGATATCGGCACTACGTTTATTCCGTACATCAAGAAGGCTCCGTTTCCATTTTCGGCTGATGCAGATGTGGTCGATTTGATTTTCTGTAAAGCCGTCACGGAGACCCACGTGACCTTGTGAACCGGTCGATGAGGGAAGAGCGATCCCCGATCACCATGTCGTTATTACCACAAAATTCTGCGAACAGCTCTCCGTTTTCGCTCATTTCTCCGAGACCATGGCGTCCCATAATGCGCTCATGGTTCGAGTTGTCGGATCCGATCTTCGCATTGAAGTCGCCCAAACAGATCTTGATATCACCCTTCGGAATTCTATCTACGACGGCATTGAGTTGACTGTAGAAGTTCTCTTTGTCTTGCAGATCGGCAGCATCGGTTGGCGCATAACATTGGATTATAGTAAGGTTTCGGACCCGTGTTCTAAATCTGGCAACGATTATCCTTTCACTTATAGGTTCCCACTTCATAAGCGCAGAGTGTGCCTGAGCGCTTAGTAGGAAGCCAACTCCGCGATGCCGGGGAGCGTGTTCACCTCGTAAACCAGAGTATAGCAGAACTTGTCCCGACGGCGTTCTGTGTTCTCCAAAGTTTGGCCAACGGACTTCACTCAGTCCCAGGATCTCAAGCTTCATGCGGCGTGCCTCATTGGCAAGTTGTGCCAATTTACCCTGCTGGGCTAGGGTTAAAACGTTCCATGTTCCTATTCGTGTCCGTTGTTTCCGTTGTTCATATAACATCCGATTTTGAATTGAGAAAGCTTTTGAATATCAGTTGTGATGTTTAGATCTGATATTTTGGACAATAACTACAACTATCTAAACTCCAGAATAATCCACCTAGCGGTGACGATGCCTTTAAAAATAATCTAACAAAGGGGTTGAGAGGGTCATTGGAAAAAGGGGGAGGGAAACTCTCCAGAAAACTATAAAATCAGTTTATTTTCAGTAGGTCCTATTATAGGGAGTGAGTGCTAGTAATGAACCCCGTGCTAGTAATGAACCCCACATTAAACGCTAGAATCAACTATTTTCTGCAAACTTCCGTCGGAGAGAGTTGCTTTATGTAACAGGATAGCAGTGCCATACATTTGTCATGGACTGGGAAGCAGGAATTGAGTTATTTAATTCGTAAATTTAATTACACCAAGGGGTCCGTTACTAGTGTAACCCTAATTATCATACAACTTCTCGTTTTATGGTGAGTGTGTAAAGAAATATTTTTACATCATTTTGTATCATGAATAAATCCACCTAGCGGAGAATAGCGAAACACTTTTGAAATATTTCGGTATGAGGTGAATAATTTTAAACTTAAAAGTAGCGTGTTTAGCGAGAAGAGTAAATCTAGGCGAGTTAACCGAACTAAATTCAAAAAGTGGTAAGTGATGGAATTTTCCTTCCAAAAATAATTACGCAATGCAGATATATTCAGACCAATGAAAAATAGTTTTCTCCGTGAGAAACTCTCTCCAAAGCTGATCATAAAAAATACCTATTGTTTGAAAGGACAATATCAGGTAGTTATTGCGTATTAATTTTAGGTTCAACCATATTCGTCTCGCGTCCGATTATTCTTTCTGGTGGAGTGTTCAAGCCGTTAAGACATTATTGTCGGAGTGAGATTTTTACCAAAGTTATTTAAATTAATTTGTTCCATATAATTTACTACTAAAGTCGAAGTAAGTTCGCGATTTTTATTAGCTTTTTTGAGTAATTTTGTTGATTTTCCCAATAGTTCCAGTAAATTTGGTGAGTTCGATAGGACTATTTGAACAAGTTTTGAAAATTTGGTGAATAAAAAAGGAAGTTGATCAGGTAAGCTGGTGAGCAATAGGCCGAGAGCCCATTTTGAATTTTTTCTACCAACGTTGATCAGGCTGCCGCCCATCCAACGTGGGCAGTTTATCCAGGGTGGATTTTTCCGATCCAAGCCAAGGCAGGAACCAGTGTTTTTGGAACGAGCAACCAACAGTGAAGCTTTCGAAATTGTGGTGAATTCGGTGTGGCCAGAAACTCGTCGCGCCAAGACGTGTGGTTTCGAGCAACGCATCCACTGCTCGACTCTCCACCAATACTAGGGACGCATTTACCCTATATGTTTCAACCCACGCACGAGGTGGTTCATCCCGTATCATCGCCATAAGCTCGTTAGGCTGGTTCAACGGATATTTGCAGCGCCTGTTTCAACGAACTCGATTTCGTCCGACGAGGGACAGGTTTTTCGTCGAAGATCAAGGTCAGACCTATTAGTTTATACGTATGCGCAACGTATTAGGGCAAATTATTAAATAAAATAAAAGACGTCTTCCGGTCCGTAGCCGGTCTATCTGATTAGAACCGAAATCTTTAAAAATCAGAACTAATTAAAAGTGTAAAACTCATTAAATTTTCTTTTGATAAATAAGTTTTTTTTAGTTTCGTTAAAAATTGATTAAAATATTATTGCTTCGAGTTTAGTTTGAACTTCTACCAGGCCGTGGTCGTTCCTTGAAATTTTGTGAAAGAAATTGTTTGAGTCTGAGATTAATCCTACGACTACCGCTCGGAGTTGGAGAGTGTTTAATAGCTAAATTTAATTTATACTATTATTCCTAGATTTTTTGAAATTGGTTTGGTTAATGTGCATCGCGTCGGTTGGGTCAAAATTGTACCTTTGAAGTTCTGATCGACTGTTTGGCCTGCCCTGATCAGGAGTCCTCATACCGGGTTATTACAAGAGTTTGCGGTCCTTCAATTCGAGGGTGGCGCTTAAGCCGCTTACTTCGTGAAACGGAACAGATCGTTACAAATTTGGCGCCCAACGTGGGGCCCGAAAAACAGTTGATTTTTATTGGATTTTGTCCAAAAAAAAGTTTTGAAATTATTTTTTTAGTTAAGCACGATTTCATCTTGGTTTTGGGTTTAGTTAGGTAAGTTTCAGTTGGGTTTCTTTTAATTTAATATAGGATAAACTTCTTTTCATTTAGCTTTAAGAATCGGAATTGAAATCTAAGTTTGGATTTGTGCTTACATTTATTTTGAAATTGAGTCAATTTTTTTTCTAACTTTCATTGATTAAAATTTGTCGTATTACCATTCAGTCTCAGTCAATATTTTTGCTCTTATAGAATAGCGGTGCTAGTGAAGTGGAAGTGCAATTATAAGTTTAAGTATTATTTTTTTTAGTGAATTTGTTTTTTTTTTATTAAGAGATACTGAAATTTGAATTTGAAAATGAATTACTATCACATTAATGAACAGTGTTTGGAAGAGGATGAGATTAACTACGAATTGCGTATCCGTGGCTTTACAGTGGATGGTCCTTTGGAAGCACGGCGTCGAACGGTACGTCGTTTGTTGCGGGAAGACGAAGGTGCTGAAGTGAGACCAACCTGGTACTCGATTGAAGATGAATACGTTGGCATCCCACTGAAGCTCCAGCAAATTGAGGTGTCGATCAAAAATAGGGTTGGGACAGGATGTTTGTCACGGTTGGTGCATTTGCACAAACGCATTCGTCGATATCGGGTGACTAGCTTCGACCAGCGAGAGAAGCAAGGAATGTTACTGAATGCAGTTTCTCAAATGGCTCTCAACTATTTCGGTGTTAACTTGGATAGCATTGGTCAAACGGTACCTCTCATGACCTTGGTCACGGAACCCGAGGACAGCGGGATTGTGCCTCCTGAAATTGAAGTTCCGAGCGAGTTTACTTCGGAGAGAAGTAAACTTGGGGTCATTCCGAAACAGCGTTCACTTCAAGACGACTTGATTCGATTCTCTCCTTTACCAAGGGATGGATTTTGTATTGATCCACGTCGCCATACGTTTCCAGTGATGGGGTCTGATGCACAGCATCTCGGAGGTGCCTTACCTATTCAGATGCCACATCCTCAGCAAACACACGAGTCGGTGAAACAGGATCCGTCTGGAACACCACAGTACAAAAGCTCGATTCAAGTACAGCTTAATCGTCGTACGCTGAATCCTGTTCCGTCATTATTGCAGCTCACTGGTAAATCGTTTGATGTCAATCCGTTTGAGCGTCAATCCGAAGATGATAGGAAGGTTGAACAGATTGGCTACCACCAAAATGCTGCCAACATGGTGAATAATACGTCGCGGAAACCCTCACCGCAGTTAGACGATGCTTCATCGAACGGGTCATCCCAAACTCAACCACATGCTGCAAATAAGGTAAAGTTGAATGAGTACGTTCACGTTTCGGAAATAGAGACATACATCAAGAGCTGTATAAATCAAATTATGACTGGAGAGATCGTAGCTGACTTAGTGGACCGATTCGCTAATGTGGGATTGAAAGAACGCGAAAGTACAGGAATAGCCGGTGCTGAGGCAGGCCAACCGAGAAAGACGGAAGTCACCATGGCCCAACCCACCGAACCGGGCAGAAGAGAACAAGGATTCCAGCCATATTGGAACTACAAAGGAGACGCCACTCAAATCGGTACAAGTCAGAATCAACCGAATAAGCTTTCATGGTCTACAGCGCCTCAATTCAATCCGATGGGTACACCGGAGCCGTTCCCGAATCCATATCGCAGGAATGAAATTTCACCGAATCAGCGAGTGCCACAACCGACAAGCCAGTCTACATTATTAGGACAACCATATGGAATTGGACTGGAAATAGTTTAAATGCAATCCCTTACATGTGACAGCGTTTACCTCATCAAACCTGTAACATAAATGGCCCAAACTCTCTGGGGACACAAACGCTGTTCCCGTAGTGGACTTTTTACGCCAAATAGAGATACTGAGCCGGTCTTACTAAGTATCACATGAAGAATTGCGAGTGCATGCCCATATGTTGTTTAAAGGGGATGCTTATGTATGGTTCACCGCGTATGACGACAAATTGGACTCGTGGATTACGCTGACCACCATGCTAAAAATACGATACGATAACCCGAACAGGGATAGAGCGATTCGAGAAGAGATGCGAAACAGGAAACAAAAACCTAGCGAACTTTTTAGTGCTTACTTGACCGACATCGAAGCCATGTCCCAAAGGCTGATTCGTAAAATGTCAGACGAAGAAAAATTTGATTTAGTGGTAGAGAACATGAAGATGACGTACAGGCGCAGATTGGCTTTACAACCAATACAGTCCCTGGATCATCTAGCTCAGTTATGCTATCAATTCGATGCGCTTGAAAGTAATATGTTTCTGTCGAAATCAGCATTGAAACCTGCAGTGCTCAATCAAATAGTGACTGAGGAGGATTTCGATAATGTCGAAGAAGTTTCGGAGGAGGAAGATGCCGCAGTAATGGCTGTGCGTCCGACCATGAACCTAAAGGGTGATAAGCCTTCTGGATCCAATCTAGGGTCGGGGAATCGAGAGGCCGATCAACCATTATGTTGGAATTGTAGAAAACTAGGCCACATGTGGAGAGAATGTTCACAACGGAAAACTATCTTCTGTCATATGTGTGGTCATCGTAACACTACTGCTTATCAGTGTCCTCAAAAACATAATCTCAAATCGCGAGAAAGCAACAATTCAAAAAACGAATAAATACGGTAGTTCAAGGGGACCTAACTACCGTCAGTAGTGAGTCTAGGGTTCCTCAATCAAATTTTAGCTACTTTAATCAAAATTATAATATAAACACTTGCTTCCGTCGTTGTCCCCATTTATTAGTGAAGATTTTTGACGAAGAAGTGGAAGGTCTAGCCGATACCGGTGCTGGAGTATCAGTTATAAGCTCCGTAGAATTGATTAAAAAGTTAGGGCTGCCAATAAATAAATGTAACGTTACAATTAAAACAGCTGACAGTACCGCATATACATGCTTAGGATATGTGAACATCCCATTCACATATCAGTCTAAAACTAAGATTGTACCGACGATTATTGTACCTGAAGTTTCAAAGACCCTAGTTTTAGGAGTAGATTTCTTAAACGCGTTCAATTTTCGGTTGATGATTTCACAAGATCCAAATAAAACTGAGGAAATTGTTGAGGAATGCGACCTAATTGAGATTATGTTGGTGGAGAATTATTTCGGTGAAGATGATCATAAGGTCTGCTTTCAAATACAGCCACAACCTGAACAGACACAACTGAGTGAAATACCAGAAGTCGACAACAGCTTGGACATGCCAACGATTGAATTGCCACAAAATTTGCTCCAGAATCCAGCTGATATCGACACCGAACATCAACTCTCTGACGTCCAAAAACGGGAGTTATTCGAAGCGGTTCAAGAGCTTCCGGCGACTGCGGAGGGGCATCTAGGAAGAACTCATATCTTGAAGCACTCCATTGAACTTCTGCCTGGATCTACGCCGAGGAAGATGGCCTCGTACCGGTGGTCTCCGATAGTAGAAAAAGTAATTGACGAAGAAGTTGATCGCATGCTTCAACTGGGTGTAATTGAGGAATGTAAGGGAACGGTGGACTTCTTGAATCCTTTGTTACCTGTCAAGAAGCCGAATGGAAAGTGGAGAATATGTCTCGATTCTCGCAGATTAAATTCTTGCACGAAACGTGACGACTTTCCATTTCCGAACATGGTCGGGATTCTTCAACGAATTCAACGTTCTACCTACTTCTCCGTAATTGATCTCTCTGAATCCTACTACCAGGTGGGATTAGAGAAAGGTTCAGCTGATAAGACGGCGTTTCGCACCAACAAAGGCTTGTTTAAATTCGTTGTTATGCCGTTTGGGTTAACGAATGCTCCGGCAACAATGGCGCGCCTCATGCGAAAGGTTCTTGGTAGTGATCTTGAGCCTTTTGTTTATGTGTATCTCGACGATATCATTATTACTGCGAGATCATTTGAACATCATTGTCAGTTAATTCGCATAGTAGCTCAACGCCTTCGCCAGGCAGGATTAACTATAAATCTACAGAAGTCAAAGTTCTGTCAACGTCAGATAAGGTATCTAGGGTACGTCTTATCAGAAAGCGGCCTGTCCACGGATGCTTCAAAAATACAGCCTATTGTGGACTACGCTCAACCCAGGACAGTAAAGGATGTTAGACGCCTTTTAGGGCTTGCTGGTTTTTACCAGAAATTCATTAAAAACTACTCCGAGATAAGTACACCGATAACTAATCTATTAAAAAAAGGACGTAAACAGTTTGTATGGACGGAAGAAGCCGACTTAGCCTTCCGGAAACTGAAGGAAGCGCTAGTATCAGCTCCTATCTTAGCTAACCCTGATTTCGACATCCCGTTTATTATCGAGACAGACAGCTCGGATATTGCAATCGGAGCAGTATTGGTCCAAATGCAAGGGGGTGAACGCCGAACGATTGCGTATTTTTCGAAGAAATTATCGAGTACACAGCGACGGTACAGCGCAACCGAGCGAGAGTGTTTGGCTGTATTGTTGAGCATAGAGAATTTCAAACATTTTGTTGAAGGATCAAGGTTTGTCATTCAAACAGACGCAATGAGTTTGACGTTCTTGCGTACGATGTCTATCGAGTCAAGATCACCCCGCATTGCACGATGGGCGCTGAAACTCGCCAAATACGACTTGTCCTTACAGTATAAAAAAGGTACCGAGAATATACCCGCAGACGCGTTGTCTCGAGGAGTTGAAATTGTTGAGGTTTTTGGACTGGACCCGTACGTAGATGGACTAAAATCACAAATAGAACGATTTCCGGAAAAATACAAGGATTTTAAGATCGTCGATGGCAAAGTGTACAAATTTATTTCAAACGGGACGGTGGTACAAGACCCCGTGTTTCGGTGGAAGTATGTCGTGCCGCTATCTGAACGCCAGGCAATCATTGGAGACATTCACCAGGAAGCTCATTTGGGTTATTCTAAAACGCTATGCAAAATCCGAGAACGGTTTATTGGCCTAGGATGTCCAGCGATATTAAAAGGTATTGCTACGCCTGTGAGGTTTGCCGAGAGTCGAAAACTCCCAATATGAATGTTCGGCCACCGTGTGGTAAGCCTAAAGAATGTTCGAGGCCATGGGAAGTTATTTCCTTGGACTTTCTTGGACCGTATCCGAAGTCAAAGCATGGAAATGTGTGGATTTTAGTGGTGAGCGATTTTTTTTCAAAGTTCGTTCTTACCCAATGCATGCGAAACGCAACTGCGCCGGCGGTATGTCTATTCCTGGAAACCATGGTGTTTACCTTGTTTGGAGCTCCCTCAGTGTTGATTTCAGACAACGCACAAGTGTTCAAGTCGAGCTTGTTCCTAAAACTGCTCGAAAAGTATCAGGTCACGCATTGGTTGCTGCCCGTGTACCACCCTGCTCCTAACCCCACGGAACGCGTCAATCGTGTGATCGTCACAGCGATTCGATGTGCGTTGAATAAACAAATATCGCATAAAAACTGGGATGAATCGATTTCAAACATCGCCATGGCAATACGAACAAGTGTACATGAGAGTACAGGATTCAGTCCGTATTTTATAAACTTCGGTCGTCACATGGTAAGCAGTGGAAGAGAGTATGATCATCTACGAAATCTAGCTCCAAATGAAGAATATGATCCTGCACGGATGAGTGAGGAGATGAGGAAACTCTATGAAGTTGTACGGTTGAACCTTCATCGTGCTTACGAACGCTATTCGAGACCGTACAACCTACGATCGAATGCAAGGCATAATTTCAAACCAGGTGATTTAGTCTACCGTAAAAATATGCATCTATCCGCCAAAGCTAAGGACTACGTAGGAAAATTTGGTAACAAATTCACCAAAGCTAGAGTCAAAGAGAAAATAGGATCAAACACTTACGTTTTGGAAGATTTATCTGGACATCGGATACCTGGAAGCTTCCACGGCTCCTTTTTGCAGCGGGCTTAGAATCAGAAACATCAGCTATGACTGTACTAGTACCGGCTAGTACATACACCACAATGACCTCAAAATACGCAATTCAGCGGTGTTACGGTTCATCGTCACGTACTGAGATGTCCTTTGGTTTCCTCGTACGATGATTAACAGCCAACTAACAACAGTAGTTTGGTTTATTGCCTAGCTATGACTATGGGACGTGGGTCCCACACATACGAAACTGCTTAGAGCAAAACAAAATACTCTTTAGAGGTGATCCCAAAGTATGCAGCAGATCCATCGGTTTGCCTAACACACACAGCTATGTATGGTGCTCGTCACGACTCCAAACCATCCGCATAAAACACTCAATGAGTCATTCTTCTAGGTGAAACGAAAGTTAGTCGAGTGTCCAATCACCCTAATAATTTGTCTACGACCTCCTAACTTTCGGAGTAGCTCAAGTGTTCGTTAACTGTGTCAGTGATAGAAATTCAGTATCGTCCTAAAATTATAGAAATGTTATATTTGTGTCGTCTCATTAAAGAACTCGTCTGTTAGCATCAATAGCAAACCGTCATGTAAACAGTCATCTCAAAGCATAGTTTTCAGTTCATATTTGCTAGTCCAATTACAAAATTCAGATTTACACTTCATTTTCAGTTTACCACGCACTTTCCATAGCCCAAATAGCATTTTAAACATTAAAATAATCAAAAATAGATTTTCCTTATTCCAATAGCTACAACTATTTGTTTTCAATTAGCCACATTTCCTCTGACAGTTCTTTTCGTGTCAGTTCGTAACGTTGTTTAGTTGTCATTGATGTTGAACCCGTCAATGAAAGCGTGTTCAACAGTATCGGTTTGAAACGCTATGTAGAGCAGAATGAGTAGATATCGGGTGCGCTTGATTTTGAGTATATTTTATTCAGAATAATGAGTGAGACTGAATGATTGCCGTTTAGAATTAAAGTTAGATTTAAACATAAGAAATATATTTTCCAGATATTTCTGGAGTCACTTTAGGTTCTTAGACAATTTTTTCCAAATATGTTTGGAGTTAGTTGGAACTTCTTTTGAAGTTATTTCGGATTAGCTGTAAGCACAATGTCCAAAAGTTTTTGGAGTATATTAGGTGAAAAAAATAATGTAAATAGTTTCAGAATGAGTCATTAAAGATGAATGAGGTCTAATTGATCCAGTAAGTAGTTCGGTGTGTTGGAAAGAAGTCTACATAGTTGTTTTTAACTGAAACTTAGATTCATATAATCAATGTAAAAGTCTTGTTTTAAGTTGCTTAACTGTAGTAAAACTCAACAATTGGTTTAAAAATTTTGAAAATTTTATTTTCAAAATTTTTAAAAATTCTGTTTAAGCGAGTTGTAACCCTAATTATCATACAACTTCTCGTTTTATGGTGAGTGTGTAAAGAAATATTTTTACATCGTTTTGTATCATGAATAAATCCACCTAGCGGAGAATAGCGAAACACTTTTGAAATATTTCGGTATGAGGTGAATAATTTTAAACTTAAAAGTAGCGTGTTTAGCGAGAAGAGTAAATCTAGGCGAGTTAACCGAACTAAATTCAAAAAGTGGTAAGTGATGGAATTTTCCTTCCAAAAATAATTACGCAATGCAGATATATTCCGACCAATGAAAAATCGTTTTCTCCGTGAGAAACTCTCTCCAAAGCTGATCAAAAAAAAAATACCTATTGTTTGAAAGGACAATATCAGGTAGTTATTGCGTATTAATTTTTAGGTTCAACCATATTCGTCTCGCGTCCGATTATTCTTTCTGGTGGAGTGTTCAAGCCGTTAAGACATTATTGTCGGAGTGAGATTTTTACCAAAGTTATTTAAATTAATTTGTTCCATATAATTTACTACTAAAGTCGAAGTAAGTTCGCGATTTTTATTAGCTTTTTTGAGTAATTTTGTTGATTTTCCCAATAGTTCCAGTAAATTTGGTGAGTTCGATAGGACTATTTGAACAAGTTTTGAAAATTTGGTGAATAAAAAAGGAAGTTGATCAGGTAAGCTGGTGAGCAATAGGCCGAGAGCCCATTTTGAAATTTTTCTACCACGTTGATCAGGCTGCCGTCCATCCAACGTGGGAGGTTTATCCAGGGTAGGTTTTTCCGATCCAAGCCAAGGCAAGAACCAGTGCTTTTTGAACGAGCAACCAACAGTGAAGCTTGAAATTGTGGTGAATTCGGTGTGGCCAGAAACTCGTCGCGCCAAGACGTGTGGTTTCGAGCAACGCATCCACTGCTCGACTCTCCACCAATACTAGGGACGCATTTACCCTATATGTTTCAACCCACGCACGAGGTGGTTCATCCCGTATCATCGCCATAAGCTCGTTAGGCTGGTTCAACGGATATTTGCAGCGCCTGTTTCAACGAACTCGATTTCGTCCGACGAGGGACAGGTTTTTCGTCGAAGATCAAGGTCAGACCTATTAGTTTATACGTATGCGCAACGTATTAGGGCAAATTATTAAATAAAATAAAAAGACGTCTTCCGGTCCGTAGCCGGTCTATCTGATTAGAACCGAAATCTTTAAAAATCAGAACTAATGAAAGTGTAAAACTCATTAAATTTTCTTTTTGTTAAACAAGTTTTTTTTTTGATTTCGTTAAATATTGAATAAAATATTATTACTTCGAGTTTAGTTTGAACTTCTACCAGACCGTGGTCGTTCTTTGAATTTTTTTGAACGAAATTGTTTGAGTCTGAGATTAATCCTACGACTACCGCTCGGAGTTGGAGAGTGTTTAATAGCTAAATTTAATTTATACTATTATTCCTAGATTTTTTGAAATTGGTTTGGCTAATGTGCATCGCGTCGGTTGGGTCAAAATTGTACCTTTGAAGTTCTGATCGACTGTTTGGCCTGCCCTGATCAGGAGTCCTCATACCGGGTTATTACAAGAGTTTGCGGTCCTTCAATTCGAGGGTGGCGCTTAAGCCGCTTACTTCGTGAAACGGAACAGATCGTTACACTAGCACACAAGAGGGGGTCCATAATACACACATTTGGGAATGGAACATGTAAATCAAAAGGGGGGGACCATAATACGTATATAAACAAACTCGACGTTGCGTATTATGGACCCGGGGTGGCATGCTAGCTACATCATTTCAAAATGCTTACTTTAGTAGCGTTTTGGCTACTTTTGTGTACGAAACACGTTGCCGATACCTGTTGTTTGTCATCTTGTGCAGCATAACTACAATTTATCAAGAGGCTCGCTATAGCGGAGCGACTGAAGTAAGTTTCAGTCGTTAAAAGGGTCCTTTACTAGCATTCACTCCCTAAATAAAAAATCACTCTTAATAAAAACTTTAAAAAAATACCCCCACGTCCAATTTCAACCAAATGTGAAAAACATTCTCTATCAACAGGTTCAGATGACTAAGAAGGAGTAAGGGTCATCATTGTAATAATCGGGAGGGTGTGAGAGGAGGGGAACTCTTTAGAAAACGAGAAAATCAGGGTAACTTTTAACCCTCATGTCCGATTTCAACCAGATTTGGAACACACAGTCTCTACCCCTAGGGGAAGATAACAAAGGGGTTGAGCGAGTCATTAGGAAAAGGGGAAGATGAAGGGGGGGTTATTGTTTAGTTAACGATTGTAACTTTTGGGCCGTTAAACCGATTTCCATCAAATTTGAAACACTTATTCTTTGCCATTAGATGACTATATAACAGGTGAGCCAAAGGATAAAAGAGGAGGGACATGTTAATGAAATGAACGTTTTTACATACATGTTAAATGCACCATTTAAACCAAATTTGGGACACGTACTCTCAATCCTATTGGGTCGATTATAGAGGAGTTGGAGAGTCATTTGGAAAAAGCGGGAGGTGGTTACGGGTTGTGGGGTATATTATTCAGAAAACGACTACTTTACTTCAGTAAAACTTCTGAACCCATTGACAGCTATCAGTGGCGTTTCCCTAACCTCAATCTACCTGTGCACTGGACTTAAATTAAGGGAATTTTCGTACGAAAATGTATAGAATAACTAGATTTTGATTAGTTTATACGACTCTGATAAATTTATTTTCTATTTGGGCTGTTGAAATATCAAAATTTTTATTTTTTGTATCAGTGCACAGGTGAAAAGTGAGGTTACGCGACGCCACTGACAGATATGCTCAAAAATTGGGACATATAGTTACACATGACCCAGCCTGCCGTACCGCACCATCAGCACTTTGGGTGACATCGACCCAACCATGCCACCGCCAACGTCAGCAGAACTGATCCATTGGACCTATAGCGATGCGCCGAGTCAGCAGTTAACATAATGAAATATCACCGATCGACTAGCGATACGGTTCAATTAGTTAGAGTAGAGTTAGAGTAGAAGAGAGTAGTTCGTTTTAGGATAACAATCATTTAATATATTCATGTTAAATTAATAATTAGTGAATTCAAGTTTTTTTAAGAGACCACGAGGTCTAACACTCCTCCTTAGATGGAGTAGAACGAAAAAGGGGGAGGTGTAAAGGAGGAGTAAAGTGCGCGAGGGGAAGCATTAGTACGTCAGTCGTGAAAAACGTAATGCATAATGTACGATAGGCTTATCGGACGTTGGGCATACTTCAAATTTCCCATTCTTTAGTTAGGTTGTTGAGATTGTAAAATTCCCTGGAAACCAATTCTCATAGTTAAAAAATTCCCAAAAAAAATAAACATTTTGAAATAAAATAACATTTTCCGCAAGTATCATATCCTTGAAAGCATTTTGCCTATTGACTATTCCTGACTATTCCTTGAATGTGCCATTCCTAAAAAAAATCTGCGAATATGACAATTCCCTGAAAATGACAATCAGTTTCGAATGTGACATTTCCCCGAATATATCGTACGATTCCCCGGAAATGACAATTTCACAAAAATGACATTTCCCCGAATATGTAAATTCTCCGAATATGACATTTACCCGAAAATAACAATTCCTCGAAAATGACATTTCCCCGAAAATAACAGTTCCTCGAATATGACAGATTCGGTAAGGGAACATCCACAAATTAAGTAACGCTTAGGAGGGTGAGGGGGGTTGACCGAAGTGTGACAATCCATACAAAAATTTTCAATGATTCATACAAAAAATGTGACATAGGGAGGAGGGGACAATTTTTGCATTACGTAATTAATGGATCTTCCCTAAACATCTTTTTCTCGATAATGTAATTTCCTAGAATATAACAAGAATTTATTTGCCGGAATTGATGTTTTCAAAAGTGATATCTACCTCTTTTTAATCATTGAATGTTCTTTAACTAATCTTTTGATTTTCTCATCAACTGATGAAGTATCAACAACAAAACACGATAACCCCGTTTACCAACTGGTTTTAGCGAAATCAAATTGGCAATTCCAACAGCTGCAAAATTAAACTGGCAATCCCGGACAAGGCCGGGTACATAAATAACCAAAAAAATCTTGGCCGGATCCCCCGGCGAGCAAATTCTTAGTACCAAAAATTGTGTTTCATATTTTTGTACTCACATAAGGGCACAGACATCACCTCAATTCGTCGAGCTAAATCGAATATAATGCTGGGTCTCCGGACCTTCTATCAAAAGTTCGGGTATACGCGAAAGGTGAAACAAAAACACATGTAGACCTAAAGGCTCACCCCAGGGAATTCTTGGATGACCAGAAGTAGAACAATTTGGGTTTATGGATCATGAAAGACATGTACCAATTTTTAAAAGAAATGTCCTTTGGTTACATGAGCAGACTTTAAGGCGTATACTCCAGAGATTACTTGGATGACCTGCAATGGGACAATACCTACCTGGATACCTGGTTGGTTACAGCGGCGATACACGGATACACCGTATTGTAGAGCTCCATAATCGTCGGTCTTGGGCGATGTTCCTCAAGTTTCCCCGAACGTTCAGGGTCCCCAGGTCCGATTCCACCGCGTGCAGCCATCGTGTTCGTGGCCTTCCACGAAGTCGTCGGCCTCTATCTGTTTTTCTGTTGAATATTGTTTTCGCTATTCTTTCTTCCGACATTCGCACTTATTGACCAGCCCACTGAAGTCTGCCGTTTTTTATGCGATTCACAATATTTTCTTCTTTGTATAGAGTAGAGTGGGGCAAGAGTACGCACTTAGTTTTCAATCGATCATGTGGCCCTTATTAAGCAAGCTTCTGCATATCAAATCAGTGTCGATGATTCATATACTCTTCCTTTATGTTACCCAGTGGAAAAAATATTGAAATTATTGAGATTCGTTTTAGTAGAACCCTTATTGCAAGACAAGTGAAAAACGCACTCTTACCCCACCGGTGGGGTAAAAGTGCGCATTGGGTGGGGTAAGAGTACGCATTTATTCAATCATGTGCTTTAAGTATATATTAACACAAATAAGAGTTAATAATATTTAATTGATGTTTAATGAGCATATATTAGGGAATGTTTAAAGATTACGCAACTCTTAAAGGGGGAGGGGGTCCTAAAAATGTGCACTTTCATACGAAAAACCATTGTTTTTTATATATACAAAAAACTACAGAGGTAAAAATATATATCAGGTTTCGCGTGGCGTATACAAAGGCATTTTCCTTAAAGAAAGTCCACCAATCACGTAACGTAAAATTTGGCTATTTCATCACCCCTCCCCTTATCTTACACTATTTGTATGAATCCTCTAAAAATTATATGGATCGTCACACATCTCGCAACCCCTCCCAGCTAAACGTTGCGTAATTTATGAATGTTTCTTTTGATTAAATGAAACTATCATTTAGAAGAAATTGTGTTTTCGTACTATGTTTAGGTGTACAACAAGTCCTAATACAATTTCATTATTTCGCTTCAGTGCTTTGTTCGCTAAGTCCTTTCTAACACCGAATTACTTCAACTTATCCTAAAAACTTGTGATAATTTCAAATTCTGCCCCTTTTTTCTTAGTTGTGGATCTTTACGCTTTGGAAGAAGTTCGGCCGGAGATACGGGTTTGACATCATAACTTGATGATTCATTCATACTCTTGCCCCACCGGTTCCTGCGTACTTTTACCCCACAGTCCCAAAAATTATTCAACTAATGGGTTTGACTTCTTGGAAAACCAACCGGATTGGTGTTCTGTACCATAAAGTACTCTATACAATAGGTTATCGAAATGGTATAATGTTCACCTGATTGAACGTATATATGGTAATGAAATACTAGTTGCGGACATCCAATTATTTTTAGCAAAATGACCAAAAAGTTATCTAACTCCATATCTCTCTCAAATCGTTTATAATTACACATGATAATAGTTGGCCAGAATACCTGTCAAACTGATGCAGTGCTGCTAGTTTATCTTTTTTTATTACTTCAAAAAATCGAAAACGTACTCTTACCCCACGCGAACTCTTGCCCCACTCTACTCTACTTGATACAGCTCATGTTTCATGCATCTGCGCCACAAACCATTTTTTTCAGTTTTCATTCCCAGTTTCGCTTTAGGAATAGTTCATCACGTAAAATATGGTCGAAGTGGGTAGAGAGTACTGAGATGTTAGAAGTAAAAGTGAGTACTAATGAATGAGAAGTGAGTATGGAGTAGCTAGATATAATAATCGAGAACTGAGTGGATAGTAGTGAGATGTGATGAGCAAGAAGTTGAAGTAGGAAATGAGAAGTCAGTAGAAACAGAAGCAAAAAGTAAGAATTGAGAAGCGATTTGTTGAGAAGTGAGAAATGACTGGTGAGGAATGAAACAATGAGAGAAGGAAGAAAGAAAAAGAGAAAAGGAAGATGAAATAAGAAAGGAGGAAGAAGGAAAATGGAATAAGGGAGAAGGAAGAAGGAAAAAATGATACAAGTGAGATATGGGACAGACGGAGGAAAATTGAGAGAAGATGGATAAAATAAAGAAGAAGTAAGAAGGTAGAAGAAAATAGGAAGAAAGAATGCAGAATATAGAGAAATGAAAAAAAAAAGAATCACTTTTTATGCTTCTTTCTCCTCATTTCATTACTTACTTCTCACGTCTTATATGAAGCAAAAAAAATGTTTTTTCACGCTTCTTGTCCTAAGAATATCAACCGACCGGGAACTCACGATCTTTTCTGATTTTCGGTCCACCAAGGTCAGTCCAGTGAAAACCCTTGCTGAGCCGCACGTCGAGCTTCACGTCTCCGGGTAGGGCAAGCCATCATAAATAGTGGGTCCGAAGAAAACGGGTTCGCTAATAGTAATCCAGATAAACCTTGTATCTTTTAAGAGCTATGTGATTGATTAAGAATATTTGTAGAGCCATTCAATTACGTTGTTCCCATCGTATGGGCAATACGTGGTAATTGTACACATGATAAAAATAAAAACAGAGAAGGTTCCTGTCAAAACGGGAACATTTTAAATTTAGCATGATAAATATTAGCATGATAAAACTGCATTGATTTTTTGTTTACCATGTAAGAGTAGGCAACAAAATTTGCCAATTGTTAGAAAAGTTAGTTATTAGAAAAAGAATTCCTATTCTTACATGCGTTATGAAATGTATTTTTATAGAAGAATCACATTGTCGCGCTCTTCTAAAGCAGTCAAACATACAGAAATTCTTCGGCCGGGTAAATGCATTATTTGAAAGAAGAGATCATATCTGCGCTTTCCTTGATCAAGTAGATACACGAATCGAAAAAAGGAATCATATCCTCCCTCTTGTCTTCTGCCAGGCAAATAGATGCTTTGAAATAAATGATCATATCCTCCTCTGCCTCAAACCGAGCTAATATCTGACTTGAAAAAAGAGATCATGGCTATATTGAAAGAAGGAATCATACCATCTCTTGCTTCCTGCCGCGAAAATGCATCCTTTCAAAGAAGGTACAAATTTTCCCGAATAAATGTCTTACCTTAAAGGGGCATTCATATCCTCACCTTTCCTGCTGCCAGGAAAATGGTTCATGGTTGGAAAAGGAAAATATCTTGCCTTAAATCGAGCAAATGTTAAGGTGAGTTACGGCGGCGTCCAAAAATGGCAGCCACAATGGCCGTGCTATCCCTCACCTCGCGTTATTGCACGCACAAATGTGAATATTTAGGCGGTTAGCAAATCTGGAAACCATTTTTTCGTGTATGCTGCAAGTGAGCAAAGGTGAAAAACTAGTTTTTGCTTTTGTCTGTCGTTTACTTTTCAAGTTATGTGCCCTCAAAAGTGCTAGGTAGATTTGAAATTGGACTCCAACGCGATTCACCTTAAATGCAAATGAATAAATGCATCCTTTTAAAGAAAGAATCATATCTCGCTTTGCTTACTATCAAGCAATTGCCCAAATTGAAAGAAGGCACCACATTCTCTCTTGCTTTCTACCGGGCAAATGCATCCTTTCAAAGTGGGGATCATATCTTCCCTTGCCTTAAGCCGAACAAATGTTTGACTTGAAAGAAGGGATCATGTATCCCTTGCTTTAAACCGAGCAAATGCCCAAAGTGATAGAAGGAATCATATTCCCCCTTGCCTTCTGCCGTATAAATGCATTTGAATCGAACATCAATGTCAGCGTTTTCAGTCCTCAGTCCCCCGTTTCAGTTGGCATCCAACACTATGCAGTTGATGAAGATTACAAGAGTCCACAAAGCCGTGGAGCGACTTACCCAATCATAAAGTGCAGCAAATTGACTCTCGCCTTCGTACCGGATTCACCCTTTTTCCTGCACAACTTTTGGGGTAGTCCTTTCCAGACTTTGTGCTATTTTGACTGCGTTCTCAACTCCCTCCGTGGTACATGTAATATTGTTATCTGCTGGTGCCTCAACTACAAAGGTCGATAACTCCCTAGTGGATGATTCTGGCATTATTATCTGTTTTCTCAACGATGTAGCGCTATATCTAGATATAGGTCATCATGTGTATCCCCGGAAACCCTAGACGAATGTAAATCCCTTTCCTGGAGGCGTACAAAATTTTTTGGGGGGCTATCTACCTTCCTTAATGTTTCATCTACCTGCTACGCGTCACCTAATGGTTCGATCATGAAGTCTAGCACGAACTTGAAGTTATTCCTTAAGGGTTATCCAATTATCCAAATGGATCACATAGTCATGGAGCATGAACCATTTTTGGAAAGATTCCGGCTAACAGTGTATTCTCGAAGAACTTCTCGGAAGACCTGGAATAAATTGATTTTTGGTGGCATATCCATTTTGAATCTATGAATTACAAAGCGCGAAAAAGATAACAGCCATTTTTGAACAAGGAAGATCCTAAGGCCTAAACTCCAGGGAACTCTTGGCTGGAAGAAATGGAAGAATTGTTGAACGCTCATCCAATTCAATTCTATGGATCACAGTCAGCATAAACCGTTTATAAAAACTAGCAGCTCTCAAGGAGCTCAAGGCCTATGCTCCATGGAATTCTTGTATGAATTGAGGTGCAATAAATGTTGAAAGAATAGGAAGTAGGAACAAGTTTCGTCTTAATATTCTAAATATAAATTGCGAGCAGCGTAACGAGCAATACAACAATTTTGGAGATTTAATACAAGAAGTGTGATGAAGGAGAGAGAGGTTGAGGGGTTGTAGATCGTCATTTTTTGCGTGACGTACTTTATGGATTTTCCCAAAGTATTTTGAGGAATTGCTTCTTTGAGAATTTTGTGGACTTCCTTTTTCTCTATTTCTGAGGAAATCCTCCCCGGGGAATTCTGCGAAATTCCTTTCAAAGAAATTCTGCAAAATCCCTCAACCAGGAATTCTGAGAAGCTCATATCACAAGAACACAGGGTTATTCCTTCTATAGGAATTCTTATGAATTTCTTCCCAGAAGTTATGAGGATTTACCCCTTCCAAAAATATGGAGAAATCTTTCTCCACGGATTTTAGAGAACTTTCCTCTAGACTGTCATTTTCTTGAATTCTGAGCAAGTTCTTCTTTAGGAATTCTAGAAAATCCCTGCTCCATGAATTTTGATTCACCAAGCATTCTGGTTTCTCCAATTATTGAGGGTTATTCCTTCCTCAAGAGTTCTGAGGACTTACCGCTTCAGGAATTATGAGCAATTATTTCACCTCCACAACTTCCATCCTCCGAGGATTCTGACCAATTATTCACCTCAGCTCATATATTCTAGATTATTCTTCTCTCTAACAAGTCTGGGGAATTTCTCTCTCACGAATTATGAGAAAATCTTCTCTAATGAATTAGGGAAATTTCTGGGTCTTATTTTCTGGAGAACTCTATCGACAGGATTTCGAAAAGGTTCCTTCTACAAGAATTCCTGTAAAATTCTTATCAACAGCAAAATTAAGCTTTCATAAACAATAAGAAATTTCTATAAAATATTGAGAAATTGTCAATAAAGAAATCAGGGTTCAGGGTACAAACAATAAATAAATAAATATAAAATTTCCCTAAACTATGCAAAATTTTCTTAAACAATTAAAAGTTTTCCACGGTAGAAAAATTTATTAGCAATTTTAATAGTAAAAAATAGAGAAAAAAAATTAAACTGAATACATTTTCCATGAACAATGCACGCTTTTAAAGAAGGTGTTAACTATGGAAAAAATGCTCAGTTTTATTGTTTTTTTAAATATTTTTCCATGGAAATTTTCAAATTTTTTATTGCTCTTTATTATTTTTTTTGTGGAAAGTTTTTATTTTTTTGTAAATTGTTTTGTAATTGTTTATATTGATTTATTTATGGAAATTTTGTATTTTTTCAATGAATATCTTTATGATAAATTCTCAAAAATATCAAATGTTGATTAGATAGCAAAATGAGATATGAACATGATAAAAGAGATAAGAGATAAAAGATCAGACGACAATATCAAAATTTTGCACTAGCATATCATTAGGAGATCTAGTTATGCTATTTGTGAGAAGTGATCAATATCATGTGCCATTAGTTTGTTCTTATTCATAACATTCTTGATATTTAAATGATATTTCGTTGCAAATTTTTGATATTGTTGCCTGTTATTTTATCTCTTATATCAATCAAGTCCAAATCATGTTTTGTTATTCTGTTCATGGCTTCTGCCCGGGTAGCCAACGTTATTTCACAAAGTGTCCGTGCAGAATTATGTTTTTCTCTCCAATGATCATTTTCATCGATTCGTTCTTCGCATGGTCGCGACTTCAGTTTCGTCGATTTTCCAACTTCGTGTCTTACGTGCGTTAAAACTCTCTTTTCATCTATACTGGCACTCTGGGAGTAGCTCGATCACTCACTCTCCAACACTCGCTCGCTGCCATCGTGTCGAATTGGCTTCAAGTTTGCTTCCGTGCGATCCATACAGCGTGCCGCGATACAGCGCCAGAATGATCGCGATCCGCGTGTTCCGCGTTGTTTACATTTTTCCCTCTCACCGCCCGGTAAATCTAAACTCGCTCACCACCACCTGGCGGAGTAATCTCCCACGCCAAACGAGCTCGCGGTACACCCGCTGAAGAACCACGATTTATTGGCTCTCGCTTTCTGTTATAAACTCATATGATCATGAATTGTGGAGGATCGCCGTCGCCAAACATTAAGCTACTTTTGGTAGGTTAGCCGTTGAGGTAGGTCAAGTTTTGAAGAGTCTCTCCAAGAAGAACTCACGGTGAGAGCTGAACCGTCCTGCGTGAGTGAGGTACGGAGGTGTGTGCTGTTTGCCCTTTTATGGGCTTAATAGGACCCACATTTAGAGCATCTACAGTTGAGCGCGCGCGATCCACCTGCACCGATCGGCATATGTGTTGCAGAGTCAGTCTCAGCAAGTGGTGATCGCATCCATTATGGGGCCTCTTTCTATTATTGTTAGACGCGGTTTAATAATCTCAAAATAACATGAATTACGAAGCCGGTGGTGCGGTGCTGTACACATTATGTGCTTTTGCATTAGTGCTGTTATGATGTGCGAGGCTTATGATGTGTTTGCTCCCGAATGTCTGGTCTCTGTCTATCTGAGCCTATTGTTAGAGCCAATTTTCTTGTTTTATTTGCTAGTGCTGCTTGAACTGCTCACTTTTTGCATTATTCCCTTATGCAGAGAAAAAATCATGTGCGCGCGCGTGGCCTGATGTCGCTCGGCGATGGGCCTCATTAGGGGTATTAGACATAAAGACATTAGACATATGATGCTATACATTATGGAAATTAGGCGCAATTCGTTTCGTATGTGCGCAAATTTTATCCAGACGTGTGTATTGTATTCGAAAAGTTTATAAATCTGCCAATTTGTTTATAGCTTTCAGTTTCCACCTGAAACAGGACTACGATTGTAACGGAAAGAAGAATAACAAACAACTTCTTCCCTATTTGCTGAATACATAATTTGAAATAGTGACCTATCTTGGATAATCTTTCTGCATATGGCTAAATAAACCATTCCTTATATCAAACGTTCGTATAGCTAAGCAACCAAGTGCAATCCATAAAAGTAGTCATAAGTAGTTATGGCTTTCCTAGATCTGTGTCTTCGACCTGGTTCTTCGTTGCGCTGCTGGCTGGCAGCATAGCCACATTGGTTGGTAATGGTTCCAGTGTCGTCAGTACTTTGGCACATGTTGTGCAATTGAAATGCTTTTCTTGGACGCAATTTCAACCGCTTTTGACAGAGGAAGCGAGCGGAAAGCGGCACGGGAGACCACGCTATAGGTTTGATGCAGACAGGATGGATGGTCTTGGTCGTATAAGCAACCGGTGCAGATTGAAGCGGGCACCAAGCGAAGATTGAAACTGAAAGTAAAAATTCACCTTTCTGGACCGCAGCTAGCCTCAGGAGAGAAAAGCCGAAAAACATGTTTGACTAGAGCCAGAGTGGTGAGCACTTGGTAAGGTATTATGATGTTGCCCGTGGAAAATGTTTGTATAATCAAGCCATGAAATGAAACACAAATGTTCCGAAGAATTTACCTTCACCTTTACGTAGCAGTAAAGGAATCGTTTTTGAATGTAGTTCAATAATGTCCAGTGAATGTATTGTAAATTTAAACTGTTGCCAATACGTAATATCCTGATTGAACGTTTTTACTCGTATATGTCAACAAAAGGTACAGAAGGCGGCATCTTTATCTCAACGGATTTAGGGGGCCGTGATTGTGGATCGACTGTGCGATTGAATTATATTTTTTGAACGGCTACTCAGTCTTATAATTTCACAAGGAGTTTGTTATCTAGCTCACATTTCGACACGGGAATTATGTTTTTTTTTTCAAGGGGAAAACATTTCTGTGGTTTGTCGTCGTGTGTTTAGTTTAGTTACTGAATTTTTTAAGAATTTGACTACTATTTCCAAAGAAATTGGTAAAGGAATTTCCGAACGAATTTCTACATGAATTTTTAGCTTTTAGCTTTTAGCTTTTGTAATTAAATTTCCGATTGAATTCCTAAAAAAATCAAAGGAATTTCTGAAGCATTTTTGGAATTTATTTCCAATAGAAGCATAAGTGCTAGTGGCGCTGTAGGTATTGCAATTATTTTCCCAAGATTAACTTAGTTTGCCAAGCTTAACCAAGGCCGTTTGTTACCCATCATGGTGTAATACGATTTTGGTTTCATCACCGAATCTATACCATTTCGTCGAATGACATTTGGATGAAAGAACACTACATCGAATGGACATTTAGTCGTAATCGGGGGTGGCATGCCATGGCATTGCGCACCTCGACTCGAAACGAGCAAACCATGCAAACTGTCATACGAAAGAGCTGTCGAAAGGAGATGCACAATGAGGCCCCAGATTTTAGAATAAATAATCTTCGTACATTTGTTTGAATGACGTTTGGTCGAAAGGACGTTTGGTCGAATGGACATTAGGTCGAAAGCTGATTTCCGAATGAATAATAGTTAGTATATTTATTAAGGAGACTTTCAGCCCTAGGCTGGCTCTTCTCCGGCGGATGGATAATCATGATACATTAAGTCGAACGATGTTCAATCAAATGGATATTTGGTACAAAGGAACTTAAGTCAATAATAATTAACGAATTATGGTTGGCTAGATGAATTTTATACTGAACTAACTATTGTATAAATATTGAGTGAAAGAAAGAGTACCAATGAAAAGAATAGAAAAGAATTCCCGTTCGCCCAAATGTTCCTTAAACTAAACGTCCTTTCGACGAAATGTCATTTGGCCAAATGGTATTCGACTAAATGTCGATCAACGAAATTTTTCGACTACGCTGACTACGATGAACTATTTACAAAATAACAATAATATCATTGGTTTTTGAGCTTGTACCGAAAAAAGAGAATAATATAAAAATAGTAAAAAAGACGGTATTTTACCATCATTTTATGATCGCATATCAGTCCCATCTTTGCTGAATTCCCTATTGATAATGGGACAAATATGCGATTATGGGCACATACATACTTATTATTTTGCTATTTCTGAAGGTTTTCAACTTTTCTTAAAAAGTTCCCGTTTGCTCAAGTGAAAAATCTTCATTAGCTTCCGTATTTCTCGCTTAACTTTTCAAAAGACCCTAAGTACCGTCGTGCGGGGCTTCTTTTGACTCCAGGGGCTACTTTGGATTTTTGTTTTTTTTTTAAATAAACGGAAAAAATACCAAATTTGAAACAGAAAGTTGCCATCCAACTATCAATAAGACACCCGATTGGTGATAATTACAATTTTATAGTAATTTTCGTTATAATTCTTATTTTAAAATGTCCAAAGTAGCCCCTGATTTGTCAAAAGAAGCCCCGCACGACGGTAACATTTTTTTCACGAATTTATTTGAATATTGCAATCAACAGACCAATATAAAAGCTTTTGATTCCTGTACTCAAATTAATTCACGAAAACAATGTTACTTAGGTCCTTTTGAAAAGTTAAGCGAGATTTCTCGCTTAACTTTCAAAAGGATCCTAAGTAACAATTTTTTCATGAATTAATTTGAGGACTGCAATCAAAAGCTTTCACGTTTTTCTGTTGATTGCGCTATTCAAATTAATTCATGAAAAAAATGTTACTTAGGTCCTTTTGAAAAGTTAAGCGAGATTTGTTTCTTCCTTTGCCGATTTGGACGTCCACTGTATACCTCTAATCAGTTCATCCATGTCCCTTGTGGATTATTTATTCAAATTTAACCAAACATCTATTGACGAATTATCCATTTTACTAAATTATCTATTACCGGCTGAAATTCGCTTTCAACGTTCGACTAAATGTTCTCTCGACTAAATGTCCATTCGACCAAATGTCCATTCGACTAAATGTTCTTTCGACTGATTGTCATTCGACCAAATGTCATTAGACGAACTGTTCCAAAGCCTTCATCACCAACATCGGTTTGACATTTATAGCATCGGGCGAACAGGAGCATATATTTATACTGTTGCATCAACTGTATTTCCGAACTAGTTTCTAAAGAAATTTTCAAACGATCTCCTGAAGGAGTTTTAAAATGAATTCCTTAGAACATTTTCCAATTATGTTCTGAAGGAATTTCTGTAGAAACTTCTGAAGCAAATCCCGAAGAAACTACCAATCTAATTTCTGGAAAGTTTTTTTTAAGAAATTACTTTATTAAAATCCAAAGAAATTAGTAAAGAAATTTCTAAAAGAATCCTTAAAATAATTTTCCGAATAGATTCCTAAACAAATTCTCGTTTTTTTTTAATATTCACTTGTTTGAATTATATATTTTGCTGCAAAAATCTATCTACCTATGGCACGTTTGTTTTTATCTGGAAATTAATGTAAAGCACCTTGAAAAAAAAACTTGAATAATCAGGGAATTTTGTTTATACAGATCAGTAGACACCGTGATAGAAGTCTAGCTCTCAAGTTTCGGCTGGGGTGACCAAGTCGATAAAATCATTTACGAACGATGGTAAACCTGGCTCAAAGTACGTTTTTAAGTAGCTTCGTTTTTTAAAATTGAAAAAAATCCGGCCCAGAAATAAGTTCTGCTGAAGTGTACCTACTTCGTAAGACGCAACTGGAGACAGAACCATTGGCGTAAATAAGGGGGGGCTTAGCCCTCTCTAGAAAAAAATTAGCCCCCCCCCCTAGGATTTTATAAGTTAGTTAGCAGTGATATCAGTTTTCAACAATGAATAAAATAATGAATTACCGAAAAAGTTTGAAGACTAAAGAGTTATCTCTCATAATCACTCTATCATACTTAATGAAACGAGTGGAAGAAAAATTAGGTTGTTTCTGAATTCTGAGAAGGATTCCCATCAGCATCCGAGATAGATTCTCATCAGAATCCGATAAGAATTCTCACTTCAATCTCTAAAGAATTCTTTTCGGATTCATCGAAGTATTTCAATCGTAATCCAGAAGAATTCCTACTGGATTCTTTCCAGTATTGTTAAGCAATACCCTTGGGAATCTGTGAAAAATACCCTTTGAAATCCATGGAGGATTTGTTTTAGAACCTCTCGTTGATTTGCTCCGGAATATCTCCAGATTTGTTTTAAGATTGGTTTAGGAATTCCTTGTCAAATCAGAATCCTTCGGCGATTTGCTTCGTAATACTTTGAAGATTTAATTCGGATTCTCTCGACGTTTTGCAAATGATCTGCGTTGGGATCTCTAGACGATAAGGAATCCGGCAGACGATTAGCTTCGGAATCCCGCGAAGAATTGCTTCAGAATCATTCGACGTTTCGTTTCGGAATACATCGACGGTTTGCTTCAGAATTTCTCATAGATTTTGTTCAGAGTCCCTTAACGTATTTTTTTTTTTTTTTGAAACCATTCGACGATTTGCTTCAAAATCCTTTGATGATTTGCATCGGAATCCCTCAACGATTTGATTCAACATCCTTGGAGGATTCCCTTCGGGATCGCTGGAGGATTTTTTTTCGAAATAACTATAGGATTAATTCGAAGTCGCTCGACGATTTGCTTCGAAGTCCTTCGACGATATGCGTCTTCATCCCTGGAACATTGCTCATGAAATACTTGGAACCATCATACTGGAATTCCTGGAGGGTTTTCGACGAAATCCCTGGAATATTCCCCTTTAAATTCCTGAAATATTCCTGTCAAGGGTGAAGGATCCCTGGTACATTCTCGTCCGAATCCTTGATTTTTTTCCGTTGGAATTCCTGAAACATTCCCTCCGAAATCTCTGGTGGATTCCTAAAGGATCACTAAAGGATTCTCATCAGAATTCTTGGAAGATTCTCGGCGGAATCCATGGAAAGTTGCACTATTTTTTTTATTTGAGATAGATAGAATATTTATGAAGTATGCTAATAAATCCACTGCCTGACGCTAGTCGAGCGCAATTAAACATAGACTGTGAGTTGTTGCTCACACGTGCACACGTGCACGTGCTTGAGAAAATAGAATAATATGAATGAGTGTGATGGATCCGCAATTACCTTAGGTGGTTGAACTGGATTTGTCACATTACCGACCGCTGATAACTTGATGAGATGTTAAAATGTTCGAGAATTTTCAAAAAGAGGGTCAATTTCGAGAAAAAATATAAAAGGGCTATAGCCCCCCCCCTAGGCATCGGAGGTAGTTACGTCGTTACGTTGTTCTGTCACAGAACAATTGCAGAAAATCATCGTAACTCAATTTGAATCTGTATGAGGCTGTAGTCCGCTTCAAGATCGCCCATTCTCTAAGTATTTGTGCATATGTAATATTTTGCGCAACTTTTCCGCGCTAAGGAGAGAGCCTAGAACTATCCACAGCGATCGAGATACTAATTTCATTGGGGCTATCAGAGAAATTTCGCTTAACTTTTCAAAAGGACTTAAGTAATATTTTTTTCATGAATTAATTTGAGTACACCCAGGTTTTTTTTTACACGGTTGGATTTCTTTAATTTCTCGATTAACCCGAACTTTCACAACTGAGCGATTCCAAGCAACAGCATCAAAATTTAAGAAAATTTTTAATTCATGATTTTCTATTGAGTTGAAACTTTGCACAGTTTTTCAATTTCATCTAAATCGTCATTTTTCGATATCAAATCTTCATATTGAGTCACGACTAACTTTTCAAAAGGGTGTATGTGAAAATGGTTCAAAAATATTTAAAAAGCTGCACAGCAAAAACGGAATGTTCGATTGTTATAATTTTTTCAGCAAAGTTAGACAACTAAATGGTGATTCTTAAGAAAATGTGCACAGTAAAAAAAAAAATTTTTTTGCCTTTAAAAATATCATTTTTGTCACAAAAACTCAAATATCTCAAAACCCTATCTTTTTTCGAACGTAATTTTTTTAAGGGAAAACGGTCCATTATATTAGCTATCTACCATAAAAATTTGGTGATGGTAAACTAATAAACAAAAAAGTTATGACATTTCAAACATTTCACAATTTTCACATATAGTAAACAAAAAAAAATTTCAGTGTATTTTTTTTTCAAGAATCGCAGTTTGATGCTGATTTTATTGTTAAGGGCCTTGCGTGAGTTAAACAAGTTGTTTGTATGATATTCCATATTTATGTATTCATCGATATTATGTATATTATATGTATAAATATTATATGTATAAATAAATAAAAATGAATTAATATTATCCTAAGTATTAAATTAAATGTGGCAGTTACACAATGTTGTTATAGAAACTCTAAGAGTTTTGGGTTTGAATTTTGGTATGGGTTATGATATCATGAAAACAGTTTATTAATACTTATTTTTTATTTATTTTTATTCAAATTTTTAAAATATCGAACACTTTTGAATTATTATCAGCACAGTTTGAGTATAGTTTTGCTTTAATTTTATTTTCCGACAATGGAATGAAACAGTGAAATTTTTGGGTTCCTTGGATCGTTTTCGCGTTATTAAATTGCTCGCTGAGCTCTGAAGCCTTTATTTCGTACTCTTCAGTAGTAGTAAAACAAAATGATAATTTGGTTAAATCTTTTTCTTTTCTACGATTTGCCCAATCAAAAGTTCTTTCGCAGTTTTAATTGGATGCTCACGTTCTTTGGCTAAACTTGCTCTTGTGGCCATGCGCTTTATTGTTCCTCCAATAGCATCACAAGGACCTTTGCCATGTGATGTAGCAAAAATGCCATTCTGCATCAATTCCGTACATTGATTTAAATTGACATAGGCTCGAAAAATTCTTACGATTTTTGTACTGCGACGCTGCTCCATCAGACATGAAATATATCTTTTTGACTTCTTTATGCTTATCAACGCGTAAAAGTTAATCATTTTTCAATGAACAAGTTTACGGATACTGAATCGTGTCTTAAATCTCCGGAAATTATAATAAAACTTAAGTGTTCAATTTGCGTACTTCCATTAAAATAAATAACGAATGGATGAATTGTAGCTTGTTGTACGTTCCAGTGATGGGACTGCACTTCATCTTGCAATACAAAGCTGTACTTTTCAGAAAAATCACAAATGACTAAAATTCACCATTTTGTAATGTATTTTTCGTATTTTTAAAAAGCTGGATTGTTCTGTTTTAATGAAATCGTGAGGGATTAAACTTTCTAATTTCAAGCAAAAATATGACACAAACTCATCTACAGGTTTTACAATAGTTTCTATGTCACACCTATCCGTGGTCACCCATTGCTCAAATGATAACTGATCAATATATTTTTCTTCAAACTCAGCGAATAAAGTATTTTCCAATGATGAAGAATCTGGACAATCCGAACAAGATCGTAGATAGCAATTTGATGTTGTATTTTCACACAAAAGACTACCAGTTAACATTTTAATATCCTTTGTTAAATTGATTCTTTTCAAACTATGTAAAATAAGATTAATATTCTCATGGGTTGTGCACACACACATTATGTGTTCCTGAATTGGAAAGAAGCTTACATTGCCTTGGCCGAAGGCTTGCAAATGAGGAAAAACCTATTTTAATATTATCGTGAATTTCCTTGAAGCGTGTGTACGCTTCTTTCAAAGTCGTCATCATTAATCGTTTTGGATTGCTTGACGCTTTCCATCTTTTTACTGATACATAATCTTTTGACCAGGCATAGCTCGACTTACTTTATCATCTTCAAAATATTGAACTACTATTTCTTTTGTCTCATCTGTTAATGCAGTACTAGACCTAGTATTTTTGGTTGAAAGACAGTTATTCTTCAATTGTTTTGCCTCTTTTACTGTATTTCTATTGGTTTTGAACTCATCAATGGCATCCTGAATAGACCACGAACTTGGCAGCATCGACAAAATCAATAATTTTTCTTTCCTTGTCGTGGCTGCATTCGAGAACCTTTCCTTCATATTTATAATTACCTCATCGTAGTCTGTATTTTCCACATCATCAGGTCCTAATTTGAAGAGGTTTCTTCGTACAGCTTCGTTTATTTCACGGTATTTTTTCTCCGGGTAATAAACGTAATCCATCTTACTCCATTTAATCGGAGTCACTTTTATCCCAGCTATGCCCTCGTTAAAGCGTTCGATGTTGACCTTTTGGATACACTCATCTTCCGATTGATTTGTTGAAACAGATTTCGCTGATGGTACGGTGGCAAGGCTCTCAGCACTTAATACTTCTGGTAATTCCTCAGTTGTTGTCGATACATCTGGCAATTCCTCAGTTGCTGTCGTTTTCGAACTTCCTGCGCTCTGCTCAACCGATGATATACAGATTGCTCTTTTGTCAACGTTTAGACGGCAGGACGTGCAAATGCGTAAATTTGTATTCAATGTGGACATTGGAGCATAACCAGTCGCTTTCAGTTTATCTATGGTGCTTTCGGTGAGATTTCGTAACTCTTTTGAACACTTTTTCCATCAAACGGCCTACAACAGTTGAGAAAGCGGCTACTCATGTTGTTCGTAATATTTAAATAAACAAAATCACTTTTAAGTTTTTACTGACTAGTTTGGTGTCATTTGTTTGACTGAAGAAAAAAAATACTATAAGATCTTTAACAACCTTAGTAGTAGTAATTTTTTTGCTTTTTCGTGAGCATTGTCATGGTATGTACCTATCATGCATTTGTTGTTGTTGAAGATACCCGTTTCCTCCCGATCATAAAGTCTATTCTCTAAGAGGTATATATATACTATAGGTAAACTATAGACGTACACGTGTATATAAATCTTTGATTTTGCAGCTTTTGTCTTAAAAATAACATTTCTGATATGTTTCTATCAACGTTATTATCAACAGGTTTCAACACTATTAAAAGAATTTTTCGCCAGTCACGTGCAATGAAAATTATGACACTATCAATACTTTTGATCACAACACTGGATCGTGTCTAAGTTTCTTATAGATGCTATGAATAATTAAATCAAAATATCATGAAAACAACTTGTTTAAATCACGTCCCTTAACAATAAAATCTGCATCAAACTGCAATTCTCGAAATAACTTACACAGAAAAAAATTTTTTTTTACTAAATGTGAAAATTGTGAAATGTTTGAAATGTCATAACTTTTTTGTTTATTAGTTTACCATCACCAAATTTTTATGGTAGATAGCTAATATAATGGACCGTTTTCCCTAACTTACGTTCGAAAAAAGATAGGGTTTTGAGATATTTGAGTTTTTGTGACAAAAATGATATTTTTAAAGGCAAAAAAAATTTTTTTACTGTGCACATTTTCTTAAGAATCACCATTTAGTTGTCTAACTTTGCTGAAAAAATCATAACAATCGAACATTCCGTTTTTGCTGTGCAGCTTTTTAAATATTTTTGAACCATTTTCACATACACCCTTTTGAAAAGTTAGTCGTGACTCAATATGAAGATTTGATATCGAAAAATGACGATTTAGATGAAATTGAAAAACTGTGCAGAGTTTCAAATATTTTCGAAATGGTCGCTCAGGATCGACTGACATGCCCCCGTGGAATGCCTCAACTTTTAAAATACCACCAGAATTTTCTTTGATTTTTTGTGAATTTTTTCGTGGGGTTAACTCGTTGTTTCATTGACGTTGAAGGTCTTAAACGACTAAAACCAAACCGTGTAAAAAAAAAACCTGGGTGTACTGCAATCAAAAGCTTACATGTTTTTCTGTTGATTGCGGAACATACGGTCGACCATTAAGAAGTGGTGAAGGAGTTTCTCGATACAGAGACCAGTTGAAATTTTCTTCGTTGTAAATACAAGCTATTTCGTCTGCGCTCTTTCATAATGTGGGGTTGACCCATCACGTCTAGGCACGGTGGCTCCGGATCAGAGAAACGACTGATATGACGGTGCATGTGCGCAGTTAGTTGAGGAGAAGAATGCAGCATGGGCGAGATTGCTGCAACACCGCACGATGGCGAACGAGGCATGATACAAACGGGCGTGGAACAGACAAAAATCGATTTTCTGGAGGAAAAGCGCTAGCAGGAAGATCGAGACCGTGAAGAGACGGAGGAACTGTACCGCGCTAATAACGCACGAAAGCTCTATGAGAAGTTAAACCGTTCACGTAAGGGGCATGTGCCACAGCCTGATATGTGTAAGGACATAAACGGGAACCTTCTTAGAAACGAGCGTGAGGTGATCCAAAGGTGGCGGCAGCACTACGGAGAGCACCTGAATGGAGATATGGCAGACAACGGTGGCGGTATGGTAATGAAACTAGGAGCACGCCCGCAGGACATGCGACTTCCAGCTCCAAATCTCCAGGAAATCCAGGAAGAGATCGGCCTGCTGAAAAACAACAAAGCCCCTGGAGTTGACCAACTACCAGGAGAGCTGTTTAAACGCGGTGGTGAGGCACTGGCTAGAGCGCTGCACTGGGTGATTACCAAGGTTTGGGAGGATGAGATTCTGCCGCAGGAGTGGATGGAAGGTGTCGTGTGTCCCATCTACAAAAAGGGCGATAAGCTGGATTGTAGCAACTGCCGCGCAATCACATTGCTGAACGCCGCCTACAAGGTACTCTCCCAAATTTTTTGCCGCCGACTAACACCAAAGAGAGTTCGTGGGGCAGTACCAGGCGGGATTTATGGGTGAACGCTCTACCACAGACTAGGTGTTCGCCATACGTCAGGTATTGCAGAAATGCCGCGAATACAACGTGCCCACACATCATCTATTTATCGACTTCAAAGCCGCATATGATACAATCGATCGAGACCAACTATGGCAGCTAATGCACGAAAACGGATTTCCGGATAAACTGATACGGTTGATCAAGGCGACGATGGATCGGGTGATGTGCGTAGTTCGAGTTTCAGGGGCATTCTCGAGTCCCTTCGAAACGCGCAGAGGGTTACGGCAAGGTGATGGTGTTTCGTGTCTGCTATTCAACATCGCTTTGGAGGGAGTAATACGAAGGACAGGGATTGAAACGAGGGGTACGATTTTCACGAAGTCCGTCAAGTTATCTGGTTTCGCCGACGACATTGATAGCATGGCACGTAACTTTGAGAGGATGGAGGAAGCCTACATCAGACTGAAAAGCGAAGCTAAACGGATTGGACTAATCATCAACACGTCGAAGACGAATTACATGATAGGAAGAGGCTCAAGAGAGGTCAATGTAAGCCACCCACCACGAGTTTCTATCGGTGGTGACGAAATCGAGGTGGTTGAAGAATTCGTGTACTTGGGCTCACTGGTGACCGCCGATAACGATACCAGCAGAGAAATTCGGGGGCGCATAATGGCTGGGAATCGTACTTACTTTGGACTCCGTAGGACGCTCCGATCGAATAGAATTCGCCGCCGTACCAAACTGACTATCTACAAAACGCTTATTAGACCGGTAGTTCTCTACGGACACGAGACCTGGACGATGCTCGTGGAGGACCAACGCGCACTGGGAGTTTTTGGAAAGGAAGTCTTGCGTACCATCTATGGTGGGGTGCAGATGGCGGACGGTACGTGGAGGAGGCGAATGAACCACGAGTTGCATCAGCTGTTGGGAGAACCATCCATCGTTCACACCGCGTAAATCGGAAAACTGCGGTGGGCCGGTCACGTACCCTGAATGTCGGACAGTAATCCGATGAAAATGGTTCTCGACAACGATCCGACGGGAACAAGAAGGCGAGGTGCACAGCGGGCAAGGTGGATCGATCAGGTGGAGGACGATTTGCGGACCCTCCGCAGACTGCGTGGCTGGCGAAGTGCAGCCATGGACCGAGCTGAATGTTTAGTTTTTAGATTTTTGGAGCTTTTAACTCATTATTTAATTAAAATTTCTGTGGAATGGTCTACAGGAATTTATTTAAAAAATCCTTAAGGAACAAAAACTGACAGGAATTATACAGCGAAAAAAAATCTACAATAACACCTTTGAAAAATTCCTATGCAAAACCTTCGAAAATTCCACCGAAAATAACATTAGGAATTCCTCCGGAAATGCATCAAAGATTTTTTTGTAAATTTCCTCAAAATGTCTATAGAAAGTGCGATATAAGGAAAGTCCGGAAAGTCTCCATTAAGTCATCTGGATTTCCCCCCAAATACTCCTGGAAATTCCCATTGGAACTACTCCGGAAATGTTTCCTGAACTTAACCTGTGGCTCAACCTTAAATTATTTTGACAGATAGAAATGACATTTTCAGAGGCTTTGCGTGATCAATTCTTCAACCTGTGCACCGTTTGATTGAAGTTAAATATTTCGAGAAAAACGCGTATAAAACCATTTTGAAAATTCGCTGAATATATTTCATTTAATTGTTAAATATTATTTTAAAAATGAAGTGATTTTTTTACAAAAGTTAGGAACAACTTTGTGATTCGAAAATCCCTTAAAAAATTCTACCAGAAATTACTCCAAGAATACCCCGGAGTTTACCTCACGAAGCCAACCGGAGGCACTCCCAATAATTCCCCAGTATATCTTCCGAAAATTCTCCTAAAAATATTTCCGGAAATTTCCCCAGAAATTCCTTCAGGAAATCAACCGGAAGCTACTCTTAAAATTTCACCAGGAATTCTTCCGGAAATTCATTTATGAATGCCTCTGGAAATACTTCCAGAAGTTCCTCTGGAAGTTCTACCAAGATTTTTTTTTCAGAAAAAGTTTTCCTACCAAAATTCCATCAGAGATTCCTCTGAAAATTTTCCCAGAAATTTCTATAAAACCTCTCCAGGGAATTTCTCAAGGAATTTTTCAATAAATACCTCCAAACATCCAGAAATTCCTCTCAAAATTTCACCACAATAGTTTTTTCTGGACAATCCCTCAAGGAATTCAAAATTCACCCAGGAAATTCTTCAGAAAACCTCGGAACTTCTTCACCCTAGAGTTCCAACGAAAATTTGTCAAGGTATACTGCCGGAAATTCTTCCAGGAGTTTCAGCCCCAGATTACTGAGAAATCTTCTAAAATTTCTCTTTGGATTCCTCCAAATATAATCTCAGCAATTCCCAAAAAAACAAGGTATTATTTACATTCGCCGCAATTCTAGAAACGAAGTGTACCACAATATGGTTAATTGCCATCGATTAAAATTTCAGTAATTTTATTATAATCAAACCTATTCTTGATTGGATATAACATAACGGATTGAAAGCTTAGATCTAAACGTTGGTATTCAAGTTTAATATCTGTATTTGGATGATTATTGGCGTCATATTAGTTATTGAATGTTGCGAACGTCGTTAAGCGTTTCATAACAAGGGAGCAGTGTAAATTCCACCAGGAATTCTGCGGGACATCCTCCAACATTTCCTCTTTATATTTCGCATTGCCCAGTGGAATTGCTGCACTCAGTAATTTCTACAGAAATTCCTCTATGAATTCCATCGTGATTTCCTCCCAGAATTCCACCGGCAATTCTTCCGAAAACTTCAAGAAATCCCCCTGAAATATCCTAAACAATACTGCGGAATTGCTCTCAAAAACTCAGTCACAGGATTTGTCATCCTGTCATCAGTGTGAAATAATAAAATGGTACTTGTACGTTGCTTTCGTATTAAGTGATGTGCCCTTGAAAAGTGAGTGGATTTCGTTTTGGATCTCGGGAGGCTTGTCCTTAAGTTTCTCTCGAAATTCCTATGGATATTTTTATTTTTTTTTCTTCAGGATTTTCTCCGTAAATTCTACCAGAAAGTCCACTGGAAATCCTACCAATTATTCAAAAATTCCTCCAGAAATTCTTGAGAATTTTCTCCGAACGATTCCAGAGTAATTCCTTCTGAAATTTCTCCAAAGATTACTTCGGAAACTTGCCCAAGAGGTCCTTCAGGAACAATAAACTTGAAATGAGTGATTATTTATTTTAGAGCGTCTTAGAAGTAAATGGAAGAATAATAGTCTTTTAACCTTGAAATGAGTGCAATACCAATTTTCAGATTACCATAGATTCGAATTATTTTCCTGTCGTCTTTTACCATGGCTAGTAATGTACCCCTTAATAATAATCATAATATACCTAGAATGCTTATTATGGTCACCCCCTGAGTTAATTTGAGTACACCCAGGTTTTTTTATACACGGTTGGAATTCTTTAATTTCTCGATTAACCCGAACTTTCACAACTGAGCGATTCCAAGCAACAGCATCAAAATTTAAGAAAATTTTTAATTCATGATTTTCTATTGAGTTGAAACTTTGCACAGTTTTTCAATTTCATCTAAATCGTCATTTTTCGATATCAAATCTTCATATTGAGTCACGACTAACTTTTCAAAAGGGTGTATGTGAAAATGGTTCAAAAATATTTAAAAAGCTGCACAGCAAAAACGGAATGTTCGATTGTTATATTTTTTCAGCAAAGTTAGACAACTAAATGGTGATTCTTAAGAAAATGTGCAAAGTAAAAAAAAAATTTTTTGCCTTTAAAAATATAATTTTTGTCACAAAAACTCAAATATCTCAAAACCCTATCTTTTTCGAACGTAATTTTTTAAGGGAAAACGGTCCATTATATTAGCTATCTACCATAAAATTTGGTGATGGTAAACTAATAAACAAAAAAGTTATGACATTTCAAACATTTCACAATTTTCACATATAGTAAACAAAAAAATTTCAGTGTATTTTTTTTCAAGAATCGCAGTTTGATGCTGATTTTATTGTTAAGGGCCTTGCGTGAGTTAAACAAGTTGTTTGTATGATATTCCATATTTATGTATTCATCGATATTATGTATATTATATGTATAAATATTATATGTATAAATAAATAAAAATGAATTAATATTATCCTAAGTATTAAATTAAATGTGGCAGTTACACAATGTTGTTATAGAAACTCTAAGAGTTTTGGGTTTGAATTTTGGTATGGGTTATGATATCATGAAAACAGTTTATTAATACTTATTTTTTATTTATTTTTATTCAAATTTTTAAAATATCGAACACTTTTGAATTATTATCAGCACAGTTTGAGTATAGTTTTGCTTTAATTTTATTTTCCGACAATGGAATGAAACAGTGAAATTTTTGGGTTCCTTGGATCGTTTTCGCGTTATTAAATTGCTCGCTGAGCTCTGAAGCCTTTATTTCGTACTCTTCAGTAGTAGTAAAACAAAATGAAAATTTGGTTAAATCTTTTTCTTTTCTACGATTTGCCCAATCAAAAAGTTCTTTCGCAGTTTTAATTGGATGCTCACGTTCTTTGGCTAAACTTGCTCTTGTGGCCATGCGCTTTATTGTTCCTCCAATAGCATCACAAGGACCTTTGCCATGTGATGTAGCAAAAAATGCCATTCTGCATCAATTCCGTACATTGATTTAAATTGACATAGGCTCGAAAATTCTTACGATTTTTGTACTGCGACGCTGCTCCATCAGACATGAAATATATCTTTTTGACTTCTTTATGCTTATCAACGCGTAAAAAGTTAATCATTTTTTCAATGAACAAGTTTACGGATACTGAATCGTGTCTTAAATCTCCGGAAATTATAATAAAACTTAAGTGTTCAATTTGCGTACTTCCATTAAAATAAATAACGAATGGATGAATTGTAGCTTGTTGTACGTTCCAGTGATGGGACTGCACTTCATCTTGCAATACAAAGCTGTAATTTTCAGAAAAATCACAAATGACTAAAATTCACCATTTTGTAATGTATTTTTCGTATTTTTAAAAAGCTGGATTGTTCTGTTTTAATGAAATCGTGAGGGATTAAACTTTCTAATTTCAAGCAAAAATATGACACAAACTCATCTACAGGTTTTACAATAGTTTCTATGTCACACCTATCCGTGGTCACCCATTGCTCAAATGATAACTGATCAATATATTTTTCTTCAAACTCAGCGAATAAAGTATTTTCCAATGATGAAGAATCTGGACAATCCGAACAAGATCGTAGATAGCAATTTGATGTTGTATTTTCACACAAAAGACTACCAGTTAACATTTTAATATCCTTTGTTAAATTGATTCTTTTCAAACTATGTAAAATAAGATTAATATTCTCATGGGTTGTGCACACACACATTATGTGTTCCTGAATTGGAAAGAAGCTTACATTGCCTTGGCCGAAGGCTTGCAAATGAGGAAAAACCTATTTTAATATTATCGTGAATTTCCTTGAAGCGTGTGTACGCTTCTTTCAAAGTCGTCATCATTAATCGTTTTTGGATTGCTTGACGCTTTCCATCTTTTTTTACTGATACATAATCTTTTTGACCAGGCATAGCTCGACTTACTTTATCATCTTCAAAATATTGAACTACTATTTCTTTTGTCTCATCTGTTAATGCAGTACTAGACCTAGTATTTTTGGTTGAAAGACAGTTATTCTTCAATTGTTTTGCCTCTTTTACTGTATTTCTATTGGTTTTGAACTCATCAATGGCATCCTGAATAGACCACGAACTTGGCAGCATCGACAAAATCAATAATTTTTCTTTCCTTGTCGTGGCTGCATTCGAGAACCTTTCCTTCATATTTATAATTACCTCATCGTAGTCTGTATTTTCCACATCATCAGGTCCTAATTTGAAGAGGTTTCTTCGTACAGCTTCGTTTATTTCACGGTATGTTTCTCCGGGTAATAAACGTAATCCATCTTACTCCATTTAATCAGGTCACTTTTATCCCAGCTATGCCCTCGTTAAAGCGTTCGATGTTGACCTTTTGGATACACTCATCTTCCGATTGATTTGTTGAAACAGATTTCGCTGATGGTACGGTGGCAAGGCTCTCAGCACTTAATACTTCTGGTAATTCCTCAGTTGTTGTCGATACATCTGGCAATTCCTCAGTTGCTGTCGTTTTCGAACTTCCTGCGCTCTGCTCAACCGATGATATACAGATTGCTCTTTTGTCAACGTTTAGACGGCAGGACGTGCAAATGCGTAAATTTGTATTCAATGTGGACATTGGAGCATAACCAGTCGCTTTCAGTTTATCTATGGTGCTTTCGGTGAGATTTCGTAACTCTTTTGAACACTTTTTCCATCAAACGGCCTACAACAGTTGAGAAAGCGGCTACTCATGTTGTTCGTAATATTTAAATAAACAAAATCACTTTTAAGTTTTTACTGACTAGTTTGGTGTCATTTGTTAGACTGAAGAAAAAAATACTATAAGATCTTTAACAACCTTAGTAGTAGTAATTTTTTTGCTTTTTCGTGAGCATTGTCATGGTATGTACCTATCATGCATTTGTTGTTGTTGAAGATACCCGTTTCCTCCCGATCATAAAGTCTATTCTCTAAGAGGTATATTTTTTGTAGGTAAACTATAGACGTACACGTGTATATAAATCTTTGATTTTGCAGCTTTTGTCTTAAAAATAACATTTCTGATATGTTTCTATCAACGTTATTATCAACAGGTTTCAACACTATTAAAAGAATTTTTCGCCAGTCACGTGCAATGAAAATTATGACACTATCAATACTTTTGATCACAACACTGGATCGTGTCTAAGTTTCTTATAGATGCTATGAATAATTAAATCAAAATATCATGAAAACAACTTGTTTAAATCACGTCCCTTAACAATAAAATCTGCATCAAACTGCAATTCTCGAAATAACTTACACAGAAAAAAAATTTTTTTTACTAAATGTGAAAATTGTGAAATGTTTGAAATGTCATAACTTTTTTGTTTATTAGTTTACCATCACCAAATTTTTATGGTAGATAGCTAATATAATGGACCGTTTTCCCTAACTTACGTTCGAAAAAAGATAGGGTTTTGAGATATTTGAGGTTTTGTGACAAAAATGATATTTTTAAAGGCAAAAAAATTTTTTTTGTACTGTGCACATTTTCTTAAGAATCACCATTTAGTTGTCTAACTTTGCTGAAAAAATCATAACAATCGAACATTCCGTTTTTGCTGTGCAGCTTTTTAAATATTTTTGAACCATTTTCACATACACCCTTTTGAAAAGTTAGTCGTGACTCAATATGAAGATTTGATATCGAAAAATGACGATTTAGATGAAATTGAAAAACTGTGCAGAGTTTCAAATATTTTCGAAATGGTCGCTCAGGATCGACTGACATGCCCCCGTGGAATGCCTCAACTTTTAAAATACCACCTGAATTTTCTTTGATTTTTTGTGAATTTTTTCGTGGGGTTAACTCGTTGTTTCATTGACGTTGAAGGTCTTAAACGACTAAAACCAAACCGTGTAAAAAAACCTGGGTGTACTGTAATCAAAAGCTTACATGTTTTCAACAGATGATTGCGGAACATACGGTCGACCATTAAGAAGTGGTGAAGCAGTTTCTTGATACAGAGACCAGTTGAAATTTTCTTCGTCGTAAATAGAAGCTATTTCGTCTTCGCTCTTTCATAATGTGGGGTCGACCCATCACGTCTAGGCACGGTGGCTCCGGATCAGAGGAACGACTGGTATGACGGCGAATGTGAGCAGTTAGTTGAGGAGAAGAATGCAGCATGGGCGAGATTGCTGCAACGCCGTACGAGGGCGAACGAGGCACGATACAGACGGGCGCGGAACAGACAAAACTCGATTTTCCGGAGGAAAAAGCGCCAGCAGGAAGATCGAGACCGTGAAGAGACGGAGGAACTGTACCGCGCTAATAACGCACGAAAGCTCTATGAGAAGTTGAACCGTTCACGTAAGGGCCACGTGCCACAGCCCGATATGTGTAAGGACATAAACGGGAACCTTCTTACAAACGAGCGTGAGGTGATCCAAAGGTGGCTGCAGCACTACGAAGAGCACCCGAATGGCGATATGGCAGACAACGGTGGCGGTATGGTAATGAACCTAGGAGCACGCGCGCCGGACATGCAACTTCTGGCTCCGAATCTCCAGGAAATCCAGGAAGAGATCGGCCTGCTGAAAAACAACAAAGCCTTAACACGTTGGTGAGGCACTAGCTAGAGCGATGCACTGGGTGATTACCAAGGTTTGGTAGGATGAGATTCTGCCGCAGGAGTGGATGGAAGGTGTCGTGAGTCCCATCCCCATCTACAAAAAGGGCGATAAGCTGGATTGTAGCAACTACCGCGCAATCACATTGCAGAACGCCGCCTACAAGGTACTCTCCCAAATTTTATGCCGCCGACTAACACCAAAATGGCAAGAGAGTTCGTGGGGCAGTACCAGGCGGGATTTATGGGTGAACGCTCTACCACAGACTAGGTGTTCGCCATACGTCAGGTATTGCAGAAATGCCGCGAATACAACGTGCCCACACATCATCTATTTATCGACTTCAAAGCCGCATATGATACAATCGATCGAGACCAACTATGGCAGCTAATGCACGAAAACGGATTTCCGGATAAACTGATACGGTTGATCAAGGCGACGATGGATCGGGTGATGTGCGTAGTTCGAGTTTCAGGGGCATTCTCGAGTCCCTTCAAAACGCGCAGAGGGTCACGGCAAGGTGATGGTTTTTCGTGTTTGCTATTCGATATCGCTTTGACGGTCAGGGATCGACACGAGCGGTACGGTTTTCACGAAGTCCGTACAGTTGTTTGGTTTCGCCGACGTCATGGATTTTATGGCACGTAACTTTGAAAGGATGGAGGAAGCCTACATCAGACTGAAAAGCGAAGCTAAACGGATTGGACTAGTCATCAACACGTCGAAGACGAATTACATGATAGGAAGAGGCTCAAGAGAGGTCAATGTAAGCCACCCACCACGAGTTTCTATCGGTGGTGACGAAATCGAGGTGGTTGAAGAATTCGTGTACTTGGGCTCACTGGTGATCGCCGATAACGATACCAGCAGAGAAATTCGGAGGCGCATAATGGCTGGGAATCGTACTTACTTTGGACTCCGTAGGACGCTGCGATCGAATAGAGTTCGCCGTCGTACCAAACTGACTATCTACAAAACGCTTATTAGACCGGTAGTTCTCTACGGACACGAGACCTGGACGATGCTCGTGGAGGACCAACGCGCACTGGGAGTTTTTGGAAAGGAAGTCTTGCGTACCATCTATGGTGGGTGCAGATGGCGGACGGTACGTGGAGGAGGCGAATGAACCACGAGTTGCATCAGCTGTTGGGAGAACCATCCATCGTTCACATCGCGTAAATCGGAAGACTGCGGTCGGCCGGTCACGTACCCTGAATGTCGGACAGTAATCAGGTGAAAATGGTTCTCGACAACGATCCGACGGGAACAAGAAGGCGAGGTGCACAGCGGGCAAGGTGGATCGATCAGGTGGAGGACGATTTGCGGACCCTCCGCAGACTGCGTGGCTGGCGAAGTACAGCCATGGACCGAGCTGATTGTTTAGTTTTTAGATTTTTGGAGCTTTTAACTAATTTTTCAATTAAAATTTCTGTAGAATGATCTGCAGGAATTCATTTAAAAAAAATCCTTAAGGAACAAAAACTGACAGGAATTATACAGCGAAAAAAAATCTACAATAACACCTTTGAAAAATTCCTCTACAAAACCTTCGAAAATTCCACCGAAAATAACATTAGGAATTCCTCCGGAAATGCATCAAAGATTTTTTTGTAAATTTCCTCAAAAAATCTATAGAAAGTGCGATATAAGGAAAGTCCGGAAAGTCTCCATTAAGTCATCTGGGTTTCCCCCCAAATACTCCCGGAAATTCCCATTGGAACTACTCCGGAAATGTTTCCTGAAATTAACCTGTGGCTCAACCTTAAATTATTTTGACAGATCGAAATGACATTTTCAGAGGCGTTGATTGATCAATTCTTCAACCTGTGCACCGTTTGATTGAAGTTTAATATTTCGAGAAAAACGCGTATAAAACCATATTGAAAATTTGCTGAATAGTGAATATATTTCATTTAATTGTTTAATAATATTTAAAAACTGAGGTGATTTTTTGACAAAAGTTAAGAACAACTTTGTGATTCGGAAATCCCTTAAAAAATTCTACCAGAAATTACTCCAAGAATACCCCGGAATTTACCTCACGAAGCCAACCGGAGGCACTCCCAATAATTCCCCAGTAAATCTTCCGAAAATTCTCCTAAAAATATTTCCGGAAATTTCCCCAGAAATTCCTTCAGGAAATCAACCGGAAGCTACTCTTAAAATTTCACCAGGAATTCTTTCGGAAACTCATTCATGAATGCCTCTGGAAATACTTCCAGAAGTTCCTCTGGAAGTTCTACCAAGATTTTTTTTTTCAGAGAAAGTTTTCCTACCAAAATTCCATCAGAGATTCCTCTGAAAATTTTCCCAGAAATTTCTCTAAAACCTCTACCGGGAATTTCTCAAGGAATTCTTCAATAAATACCTCCAAACATCCAGAAATTCCTCTCAAAATTTCACCACAATAGTTTTTTCTGGACAATACCTCAAGAAATTCTTCAAAATTCACCCAGGAAATTCTTCAGAAAACCTCGGAACTTCTTTCCCCAAGAGTTGCTCCGAAAATTGTCTAAGGTATATTGCCGGAAATTCTTCCAGGAGTTTCTTCAGAAATTCCCCAGATTACTGAGAAATTTTCTAAAATTTCTCTTTGGATTCCTCCAAATATACTCTCAGCAATTCCCAAAAAAAACCCACGGTGCTATTTACATTCGCCGCAATTCTAGAAACGAAGTGTACTACAATATGGTTAATTGCCATCGATTAAAATTTCAGTAATTTTATTATAATCAAATCTATTCTTGATTGGATATAACATAACGGATTGAAAGCTTAGATCTTAACGTTGGTATTCAAGTTTAATATCTGTATTTGAATGATTATTGGCGTCATATTAGTTATTGAATGTTGCGAACGTCGCTAAGCGTTTCATAACAAGGGAGCAGTGTAAATTCCACCAGGAATTCTGCGGGACATCCTCCAACATTTCCTCTTTATATTTCGCATTGCCCAGTGGAATTGCTGGACTCAGTAATTTCTACAGAAATTCCTCTATGAATTCCATCGTGATTTCCTCCCAGAATTCCACCGGCAATTCTTCCGAAAATTTCTTCAAGAAATCCCCCTGAAATATCCTAAACAATTCTGCGGAATTGCTCTCAAAAACTCAGCCACAGGATTTGTCATCCTGTCATCAGTGTGAAATAATAAAAATGGTACTTGTACGTTGCTTTCGTATTAAGTGGTGTGCCCTTGAAAACGTGAGTGAATTTAGCTTTGGATTTCGGGAGGCTTGTCCTTAAGTTTCTCCAGAAATTCTTATGGGGATTTCCCCATAAATTCCTTCAGGATTTTCTCCGTAAATTCTACCAGAAAATCCGCTGGAAATCCAATCATTCAAAAATTCCTCCAGAAATTCTTGAGAATTTTCTCCGAACGATTCCAGAGTAATTCCTTCTGAAATTTCTCCAAAGATTACTTCGGAAACTTGCCCAAGAGGTCCTTCAGGAACAATAAACTTGAAATGAGTGATTATTTATTTTAGAGCGTCTTAGAAGTAAATGGAAGAATAATAGTCTTTTAACCTTGAAATGAGTGCAATACCAATTTTCAGATTACCATAGATTCGAATTATTTTCCTGTCGTCTTTTACCATGGCTAGTAATGTACCCCTTAATAATAATCATAATATACCTAGAATGCTTATTATGGTCACCCCCTGAGTCCATGATACGCAGCGTCGAGTTCGTTTACGTGCGTACATTAAGCCTAGTAGGAGGTCACTTTTTTCTGGTCAGTCACCTGAAAGTTTTTTTGTGAAGTTTATGTACGTGTCGCCTTGTAGTGAAATTATGGATCTAGATAAAATAAACACTTAGAATTTGTTGGCCTAAAAATCGGTCTTAACTTCTGGCGTGAAATATGCATCCTATTAAAACTTTTTAACTTTTCAACACGTGTGTTATTATTAGCTTCTCTACAGTACCTTGTAGGAGGAGTTCTATGTCACTGTTACAGCTTTTGACGTAAACTACGTCTAAGGGGAAGACTCGGATACAGGGTGACAAATGAGAATTTCCAAATTGGGGACCGTCACGAAATCATGTAAGATTTGTAACATTAATAGGTCCTTTATCTTTCAATGGATTTTAATGATTTATATATCAATCGATTCGCAAACTCTCCACCAATTTGCCAGTAGTATTTAAATTTTTGATTATCAACGCCAAACTATTAAAAATTTTAGTTCTTTCATGCATCATGCATCCCCTATACAGCGTGTTCCAATCCATGGTAATTGCCTATTTTTAGGGTTTTATCAATTATGGTATGGGGTGTATGAATGGGGTGGTCCAGCTGCTAGACAGTGCAGTTCCGAGTTCCGACTCCGTCACATAGTAGGAGGGGCTGCTAAAACTGGGTAATAGTGTCGGTGAGATGGTTCCTCCTCTTCTATATATAGCGGAATGATTTGTTCAGTTTACTGTATTTGGTTTTACGTAGTTTACGTCGAGCGGTCGTGTCTTGTATACAACCCCAAGATTTTTTTTTCTAAATTTCTAAGTTTTTCTTTCAACTTGTTAAAGTTTTTCAAACCAACTGTGGGGCTTTTTTTGTTGTTTGACGAAATTTCTTGTTTTTTATTTTTTTGTTTTTGAATTGAAATTTTTGATATCTAGAAATTGATTGAAGTGTCATTTTCATATACAAAGGTTTAAGTAAGGTGGTTTAAGATTATTCCTCATACTGCTGTTGAGCTTGCTTCAAAATTGTCGTTTTAATTATAAACAAAATAAATTATATTTGGAATGTTTAAACCATTACATGAGTTACAAATTGTAAAAAAAATGTAACTCATGTAATGGTAAAATCATTCCAAGTCTAATTCATCGTGTCCTCATGCGAACAAACTCATTTACATGTTCCTTATGCCCATTATGAACCTTATTTTGTGCTAGTAATGGACAATTTAGCGTTTTTACATTCACAAATTATTTAATATTACTAGATTTCAGTTTTCCAATCCAAAACAAAATATCCAGACATAAAAATAGTTTTATTCGATGGAAGTTTATAAATGTGAATAAACTTATCCTTAGTCTGCATGTCAAAAGATTTTATATGTACTTATCGCACACAGTCATACAATTATCTCAAAGATTCTCCTATTAAAAATGACACCAGTCTCAATTTGTGTTACATTTGCCGCACCGTTATAAGCGCTGGTAAAATCATTCTAAAATTTCAATCATCGAGTACCCACGAACGTGCAAGCTCGTCTGCAATATTAACGGAAAACATGGCTTTTAGGTTTTCAAGCAAAATCGCAATCGGCTCATTGATTTTCTTAAAAATGGGGCCACAATTTTTTCACTTTCAATCGATTGTTATTTGTTTTCATTGTTCTCAACAACTACGAAAGAACCCAAAAAGATTTGCTATTATTCAAACAATTCAAATTGATTATCTTGATTTGAACCTTCGATGAGTTTTAAAATTTAGATTTTTTTTCTCAGAATTGCTGCTGTTAAAAAATGAGGTGGGACTGGTAGTGGATTATGAACAGTTTATCATTAAAACGTCAATCTTACTATAATATTCTGATTCACCAAGCTGCGTCGTAAATTCTCGAGTGGGCAGGAAGGGCTATAGTGAAGTTTAGCCAAAATAACATCGCCTCTTAAATTGATTTTTGAGCTTCTGTTGTGGGAAGAGGAATTTCTACCTGATTCCAATCAAAACATTCTAAAATAGATCTTCTTCAATTTTTTTAAAATATATATTTAAAATAGATTTAAGATTTAAGATAGATTTAAAATAAAGATTATTTTCAAATGTCGGCCGAATACCACTTTTGCTACTGATATCTCATTTCTTTTGAAATTGTTCCATAAATTTGTTTATGGAATCATATTTCAGAAGCAGACATGAATACATCTGTCTAACAGATCATTTCTACAATCTACACATTTATTCAAAGGCGTTGCAGTAGGTAGGTGTCTATTCTATTTCTAGAGTAAAGGATTCGAATTGCCAAAACGAAGAGTGCGGTCGGAACAGAACATGATTATCCACATAGGAGGTAGTATTTCAAATGCTTGCCTGGTATCTGTCACAAAGCATCAATCAGGAGAAATATCATACGATCGCTAATTTTGACCGCCTTTCACAAGCGGGCTCCATAGCTCAGTTGGTTAGAGCGTCGTGCTAATAACGCGAAGGTCGTGAGTTCGATCCTCTCTGGAGCCAATAGTCTTTTTTGTTATGTGCTATATCTTCTACAAATATCAATATTTATCCATTTAATATTTTGTTGCCTTTTTGGGTCAAAATGATCAACAGTACACTTGGAACATGAATTCAAATATTCGATTGGACAGCATTGGAATAACTCCAAAGAAACTCATAAATCAAACAAATCCATAACACGATCGTTCATTTGCTTCAGAAACCTTGTTCAATGTCATTGTGGCAAACTGCAACACGATTTACGGTCGTTGTTCAGCTTGATCCGATGCAGTTTGCCAAAGATTCAGTGCGCCAGATAAGGCGGATCCTGCGGTGCTGCGCATTTGCGGCAGGCTGCGCCATGGCAACTGGTGTACTACTTCCAGATCCAGTAATATATATTTATGGTTGTAGATAGATAGATAGGCGTATGGTATTAATGTATAAAACGAAAACAAAGGTGTTGTATAAAATACGATAAATCGATCGAAAGGTGTTCCTTGAAAGTAACAAAATTGATTTGTAGGCAAAGGAGAATTACACATAACACGTACTTTATGAAATATAAACAGCACAAAACTGATATAGGGCGATATCCTTTCGTCTGATTTCAGAATCATTTTCCATTATTACATGACGAATACAATTTACCTACTGGTACGAATTTAAGGCCACACCCTAATGTTTATGTGCAAAGTGAATGTCAATGTTGTTCGGGATTGGTTGCTATTTTGAAATATGCAGTGCGACCAAGCACATACTTATTTCAATCTTTAAAGCTGGATATAGCCGTGGTAGGGAAACGGATGTGTCGAATGGCCTCTCACTTTTTAAATTCAATTCAATTATAGTGAAACTAGTAAAACATATATTTGATTTTAAAAATGGTGGATAAAAGAAAAACACTGGTACCAAATATGAATATTAAATTCGTCTTGTGAACGTCAATGATTACCTTTATTAAGCATCGTTTTGTAGATCTTGTAGATCTTTTTAAACTTATTTAGCTCATATGCTGTTTGTATTTGAATTGGTATATTTTGGGGAAACGAAAATCTCGTGATGGTCAAGGTTAGGTAATGCTATACCCATTAAAATGAAAAATTATCTATTTTTATTGTTAGCAAATTACTAAGGTTTTTATAAGCTCATTTTGTCCATAGATATAGAATAACATAATTGAATTTTAATTAACTCTATAGCTCATCTCTTTTATTTATCAAAAGGATTTTATCATCATTTCATTTCACTAACAAATAAACGATTCTGTAAATAAATAAAATAAAATTTGGCTCCAGAGAGGATCGAACTCACGACCTTCGCGTTATTAGCACGACGCTCTAACCAACTGAGCTATGGAGCCATATGTGCATGTTGATTCTTAAATCATAACAGATTCGAACTATCATGACTTATCGTGCATTGATTTATTTGAATCAGATTTATTGAACATTATTTTGTTTATCTTAAATAAACTTATTGATTGAAATATTTTATACTATAGCATATGTCTAGTTTACTTTTCAACCTATAAGTGACACTAATTGGGTTGTTTTAAATGCCTACAAACATATTATACTGCACATGCGATGTAGTTGTAACTACATACTTTCAACTGAATCGTAAGTTACTCGACAGAACTAGGAACAAGAAAAAAAGAAACATATTCTTTACTCTGGTTCGAATCACTTCCCTCTTATTTTGCCGAAGCATCGTCGGCCGTCGGGCCGGGTGATGCATCGGGTGCACATCGAATATAGGCTAGGCAGTTGTTTGTAGTCTCCTGCACTGCAACTGCAGACTGATGCACCTAACTATAATAAGCCCAAATGCCACACCTCCGTAGTTTGGCTTCTTCCTCTTCGGGGTGGAACTGGTTGTCGTCGTTTTGCCGTGTGCTAACTGTTTGTAACCCTTTTCCTCCTTCCGATGAATGCGGTACGTTTTCAGCTTCCTATCCTATCTTTCGCACGCTCGGCAGCAGCACGTGGTGGGCAGCTTCAGTGCGCATGTGTAGTAGCGCACATGTCCATCAACAGCTGTAGTTATGTGCTTCAAAAGCAGACTCGTCGTCGGTTCGGTTCGGTTGTTTGGCTGCCTGGTGGTAGTGGTAGCGTAGCGTGGTATTTTTAATAGTTGGGAAAACGAACACAGTAAAGCGGGTATACAACGCAACTGAAGATGAGGAAGATTGTGTATGGGGAGAGGATGGTTGAGTAAAGGTAAAGAATTTTTGTTGTGTATTTGTCCATCAATCTTACAAGTGGCTCGTTGGTCTAGGGGTATGATTCTCGCTTCGGGTGCGAGAGGTCCCGGGTTCAATTCCCGGACGAGCCCGGTTGTGATCTTTTTTTTATCCGCATTAAGGATATAATGAGTGTACAATTAATTCAGTTTTCCAAAAATATTAATATGAAAATAACAGTGATTACATTTTTTTCGCTTTTATGTTGCTTTTTGTTTGTTTTGTTATTTTTCCTTCAACAATGTATTAAAAAACGAAGGAATAACTCATTTTTTAGAGATTGTGGTAACGTAATAACTATATCACTTACACGTGATTATCACGACCAGTCTCGCGTCGAGTTTTATGTATGAAGGAATATACCTAAGGTTTTTTCTTGCAAGCAGCAATATTACATATTATTGCTATTGGTTTTGGTATTTAAAAAGTTAGTATAATTAAAAACTCGCTAAATTTTCTCCCACGCACGCCCGAGAAATGTTCAGATGGAATTAAACTAAATGAGTCACGAACTTCTTTCTGGAAGAGCTTATTATGTGCTTATATTGGTTTTTATCAAGAACTCATACTTTTTATCCTTTGGTTGTAAAGTCAAAAAAATAACAAATCTCCTTTGACGCATATTGGATTATCTGTTATTTAGAGGAACGGCACTTCGAATTACAATAAATTTGAAAATTGTGTACAGATCTAATATATGACGATTGATGTAAGCGATATTTGAAGAGAGTAAGATCTAACGTTAGAAAGACGTATTATAAAATTCCCCAAATTGAAACGAATTTCTGCAATTGCTCCAATTATTTACTTTTTTGGTAGATCAAAAATCCATCACCATGATCGAGAAGGCTAGAATGACTTCAAAGAGTTTTTTTGCATTATACACGGTAATTAGAATAACATATTGGATAAGGCCAAAAACATTTAAATTTATAATTCAGTCTCCCCCAAGTGACTCGGGTCCGCTTGCATGGAGCGAGGAGCTGACACTCCTCTTCAACCACCATAAAAAGCTCCACGGCGCAATGCTTTACAGAATTGGCAATATAGAGGCACCAAGAAAATCGGTGGCAAACTTTTGTATGGCGAATACAGAAACCATGAACGCAGGTTTACGGATGGGTCGGTTTCAAGCCGTACGTAGAATTGGAACTACGGTCCCATCCATGCGCGTTCAGAAAGTCTTCATAGCCTCTGCAGCTGTTTTTCTCAGAAACTTTCACGGCTTTCATCGCAGCCACGTACCCACCGAGAAAGCCACTATTAATCCTCCCAGACTCAGCCAGTATCATATCCGCGCAACAGCTAACAAGTACCGGAACACGCCATATGCTTAGATCCCATGGCAGTGCGGAGTTCTTGACATTACCACTCTGGCGCTTCGTAATGGACATAAACAGGGTTGTTACGACTACGCGGATTTCGCGATTTTCGCGGATTTGGCGCGAATTTACTTAATGATTTTAGGGCTTCAACAAATAAATTGCTAGATCTAAGGACGTTTATTTAAAAATTAGTGGTCTAAATAGATGGGCTTTATTACCGTTAGCATGTTCTATAAAAGTAACGTTTGAAGTCATTTACTCACATTATTTTTCGGATATTTACAAGCCCTTATTGAATGCCATGATTACAGTTTTGAGTATTCATTAAACAAATGTTATTAGGAAAGGGGCGCTGCTTGTTGCCATTTTTAAGCTATTCTGAAACATGACGCGTCTTATTTCGTCGTAGTTCCGAGATATCACATAGTTTCTGGTTGATGTTTTACGATGAATCACATAGCATGATATATCATATCATTTTTCGAAAGTGTTTTTGTCAGGAATTCTCAAATTGTATTAAACATTTTATATTTGTTTTCCGCAGAAATTCGTTGAATTATTAAAATGCAATTTTTAAAAAGTATTTCTGAATAAAAATTGCAGTCATTTCAGGAGCAATTTTTTGCGCCATTTTTGGATAACTCCTTTGGTATTTTTGCAGGAATAATAAAAAAATCGAAACCTCTCGAGGAATTTTCAGAAATATTCTATGAGGAATTCAATAAATAAATTTCGACAGCCTAAAGAGGATTTCTGCAGAATTTAAAATCAGAAAAATTATAAAGAAATATTTTGGAGGAAATTCCATTGGAATTTTTGGAGCGCTGACCACAGGAATTACTGTCAAAAAATCCATAGGAATGTTCCCGGACGTTTATCCACAAGAATTCATCGCAGAATGTCTGCAGAGATTTCCAAAACGATTTCTACAGGAATTGAAGGAGGAAATCTACCGTTTTTCCGCAAGAGTTTTTGCAGAGATTTCCAGGAAAAATACTGTGAGAATTTATGTTGCGATTTTCTCCAAAATTCCTGTTATATGATGATCACAAGAGTTTCTGTAAAAAAAATCCTTAAATATGGCACCTTGAACTAAACGAATCAATTTCTGCAAGAATTTCCAAAACGATTTTTGCAGGAAAAAATTAAGGGATATCCACATGTAGTCTCTCTAGTATAATTTACTTGAATTTATGACAAAATTTTCGAATGAATTTCCGCATAAATTCTCAGGGGAAATTTTACATAAATATCCGGAAGAATTTCCACAGACGTTCTAGGGAAAATTACGGCGACAAGCAGTTGGATTTCTGCAAACATATACAGGATAATTTCTGAATTACTGGGATGAACAATTTTGATATCAATTCTATTAGAAATCAACACAGGAGTTCCTGCCGGAAAAATTCGGATGAATTGGCGCTAAAAATGTCAATTTCTGGAATTTCCTGCATGAGCTTCTAGAGAAACTTGCCACAAAAATCGAAGGATGACTTTCGGCACAAATTCCGAACTATTTTTGCGGGAGTCTACGCAAATTATTCCATAAAATTTACGAAGATATTTCTGCTGAAATATTCCTCTGAAAATTTCCGAAGTATAAATCCTTCAAACTCAGGATTCTGACTTGCAAATCAAAAGAGCTTGAGCAACTATGTCATATTGTTATACAGAAGTTTTGTTTAAAAAAATCGAATTGTATGGTCTAATTTCTTAATCTCTACGCCTTGTGATCAATAATTACAACAAAGTTTTTTTTTAATTCTGAAGAAATTGCGATTTCTGAAGATTTTTTTATTATTTGCCAAGATTTTCTATAATCGTTCAAATCTGGCCTAAACATTCCTTGTATATCAATGCTGTATATCAATGCAACTGATAAAGTTCGATCAAGGAAAATTCCACTGACAATAACGGAACAAAACATGCCAAAACCATAATCTCATCTAATCAGTGGTAATTATATTATATCGGTAAATATTGGCTGTTTAGTTCTTGTTCACTAAGCTAAGACCATCTAGAAAGGTTGTTGTATTAACAGCAATTTTCTTGGTCTTATTTCAAATTTGGTACAAACATGTGTGAAGTTGAAGTTTAAAATCAATTATAAAAGTAATTTTATAAAAACGAACTCGAAGAGAAGACGTTCAGTAAATTGTGATTACTGAAATTGATATTTCACGTGTATTTGCTAAGAATTTAGTTTAGGGTCGCGGATTTGGCGCGGAATAAGTTTCATGTCGCGCGGAAATGGCGCGGATTTGATTTTAGTCGGCGCGGATTTGGCGCGGAAAATATTTCAGGATCTCCGTAACAACCCTGCATAAAGACACAGTTGGATGACCTCTACTGCCTCGCAACTATGGGGCACTGAAGCAGGGGAACTAAAGAGGCAGTTTTTTTCTCGGCTGCGAACTGGCCATACTCGGCACAATTTTGGAGGGAGTCCTTTCCGAACAACTTGCGAAATTTACAGGTTCCTCAAACCATCTCCTATACCACTGCCCCAGCGTTCGAGCTACATAATTGGTAATGTAGTCCCATAATCGAAGGTGAGCGTGAGCCTTCCCTGCTTCTTCCAGGATTGTAAGCCCCCCCACTCCTACGGTAGACAAGGATAACAATAAGAATGGCATTTCAAATGTTATTTTCAAGGTATTTTCAAGCCGGATCGGGTACTCTTCGCGTCGGTGGTCGCCTACGTAACGCCGCACTATCCGTCGCAAACAAGCACCCGATCGTTCTGTCCGCCACGGGTAATTGGAAGTGAGAAGCAGGAGGAAGTACTGAGAAAAACAGAAGCAAGTGGTGAGAAGCAAAATGTTGAGAACTGAGTAGTGAGATATAAGACAAAAGGAAGATGAAAGAAAATTAAGAAAGGAATAAAAGAAGATGGAAGCAGAGAAAGGATCAAGAAACCTTTTCGTTGCTCACTTTTCACTTCTATCGTCGGTATCTTAACCTCGACAGCGGCACCTTCCCTCTGAAGGATGCCTGGAATGAGCCACCCAGTTGGCTCGGTTGGAATGTGGACTGTATTCAATGCCCTTCGGCTGAAGAGCCTCCAAATCCGTACGATAGCGACTAACGAAAATTATCCCTTAACTCTTGAAGCCTTGAGAAAGGCTGTTTGGTTCGGCTTGTCCAAGAAAAATAAAGCGATTAAACAAACACAACGATGTATTTCGCGGAATGGTTTACAAGGAACTAAATGCTCTTGAGCGAATGCACATTTCTTTTAAAGATGTTACTGAATGGAATCTGCTTCCTGATTGGTCGGCTAATCAGCGTGCGTCATGTTGCCAAGTCGTCATTGCTGTCGATGCTCTCGTCTTAGGCTTCTTCTTCTTCTTTGTCCTCGCTGGTGGTGTCAGCTTCATAACGGGACCTTCCGCTAACGGGACTTCGCGAGCCAAGCATGCAAGCTATCAATTGCCGTTTGGATGAGGAGTGCGTGTTCATTTTCAAACCATGTTTGTTAGTAGAAAGGGGACCAAAACACCCGCGGTCGACTCGGGGTTAGTAGGATGGGATGTGCGATTTTGGGGTGATTAACTAAGGAGGATTGGTAACTTAGGACAAACATTCTATCACGTTCGCTTTGGGCGCGAACAAGTATATTAATTTATTAAGTTTATGTAATCAAAATTAGTGAAAGGCTCGTGTCAGTTATGATGTGGATGGTAAATGGGTATTACACGAGAGACTCCATTTCGAAAAGAAAACCATTAAACCATTTGGACATCAGTTTTAGTTTTAGTTTAAAATTACTGTTATCTGAATATGTCATCATTTGATTTCATGCAAAGGATATCCACAAGCGAATTGAATGAAAGGCAACACGAAGAGAGTGTGATAGCTGAAGCCCAGGAGAACATGGATAGAAACGATAAACGGAGGTTTTATGCAACTGTCAATGGCGCACGGCATAAGATTGCGCCAGTGCCCGCCATGTGCAATGACCGAGAGGGGAATTTGCTGACAAACAAAACTATGGTGGCAGCCAGGTGGAAGGAGCACTTCGAAGATTTGTTGAACGGTGAAAATGAAGATGTATTGAGGAGCAGGATGGACATACTAGGCAACGGTCAAGCTGTTGAACCGCCAACGCTGGATGAGGTTAAGAAGTCTCTAAACGAGCTGAAAAACAGTAAAGCTGCTGGGAAGGACGAGATCCCGGTTGAGCTTCTCAAACACGGAATTGAGCAGCTGCATCAATAAATCCACCACATTATCCAGAAAATATGGGAGGATAAAAACGCCTGCCGGCTGGTTGGATGGTCTCATATTCCTAATCTATAAGAAAGGGCACATACTAGAGTGTGTCAATTACAGAGGGATCATCCTTCTGAACTCGGCATACAAAATCCTGTCGCGTATCCTGTTTAACAGGCTGAGACCGCTTGAGGAGTGCTTCGTCGGTGAATACCAGGCAGGTTTTTGTGAAGGCCGATCAACGACGGATCAGATGTTTAGCCTGCGAATGACCATTGATAAATTCCGGGAGTACAACTTGCAGACTCACCAACTGTTCATTGATTTCGAAGCAGCGTACGATTCAGTGACAGTGAGCTGTGACAGATAATGTCCGAACATGGTTTTCCGGCGAAACTGATCAGACTGATACGTGCAACGCTGGATGGCTGGAAATCAAGTATTCGGATTGCAGACGAATCGTCAACCTCGTTTGTGACCTTAGACGGATTGGAGCAGGGTGATGCACTTTCGAATTTACTGTTCAACATTGCACTCGAAGGCGCTATTAGAAAACCTGGCGTGCAGAGGAACGGCACTATCATCACACGGTCGCATATGCTCCTAGGCTTTACGGACAACATCGACCTTATTGGAATCAATCGCAGAGCAGTAGTGGAGGCTTTTGTCCAACTGAAGAGGGAGACGGCGAGAATAGGCTTGACCATTAACTCTACCCGGGCAGAAGCCATGAACAGAATAACAAAACATGATATGGACTTGATTGATATAAGAGATAAAAGAACAGGCAACAATATCAAAAATTTGCACCGAAATATCATTTAAATATCAAGATATGCTATGGATACGAACACGCTGGCTGCACGCGGTGGTATCGGAGCTGGGGACCCTGAACGTTCGGGGAAACTGGAGGATCATCGCCCAAGACCGACGATTATGGAGCTCTACAATACGCCAGGCATAGGTGTATCGACGCTGTAGCCAACCAGGTATCCAGGTAGGAAAAAGAAGGATAAAGGTAAAATTGAAGCGTTTCATCTGGAGAAGGTCGGTATAAGGGAGATACCCGTCGTATTGGTCGATCACATTGAGTCCCCGGTACTTATTCAAAAGGACGTTTGTGATTTTGTAAACAAAGACGTCGATTTGTCCAATCTGATGGCACTCCCACGCAAATAAACACCCTCAACAGGTAGCCGAAACATTCACCTACCTATTGAAAACGTTGTTGGTTTGCGTGGGAGTGCTATCAGATTCGTCAAAACGTTCGAATCTTTGTTCACAAAAGCAGATAAGTCGTTTTGAAAATTTTGTCTTGAACTAAACTACCCAAAAGCGAGTTTAATCCACCCAACTTCGCAATTCCGTACGGGAAGCGTACGTATTTAAGTAAATGGGGTCGAAGTCGTTTGCCTTTACTCCCATGTTAAAAAAAGTACCTTGCGTAAGTTCTATTTACTCAACTGGAGATTTAATTCACTCAATTCCCGTATCAAACTGGCGTCGATGCATTGTTTTGCTCCTTTGTTTTTGACAACAGAAGAAAGAGTGGATGAAAGAGAAGAGAAAAAAGAACTCAAAAGTAAGTTTAAAAAGTGTTGGTGCCTTTCTCGTGCAAATAAATACTAAAAAATATGAGTGAGTGCTTTTGAGCGTGTTATGTGCATAGAAAATAGTATTTTGGCCATAATTTCCGTTCACATAGTCCAATCTGACCAATTTTAAATAGCAAACAATGGGACAGGATTCTCAGTCGAATGGAACTTGTTGCGAGTAATTCGGCCAATACTAAGTGTGTCTTCAAAATTTTGTACACATACACACACATACATACATACATACAAACAGACATCACCTCAATTCGTCGAGCTGAGTCGATTGGTATGGGTCTCTGAGCCTTCTATCAAAAGTTTGGTTTTGAAGTGATTATATAGCCTCTACGTATACTTAGTATACAAGAAAGGCAAAAACTCAACAGTGGGTACTTTTTTTTCTTTCCGTGCAGGGTAACGGGTTCAGGGTTTTTAAATTATGTTTGATCGAACAAGATTCTTAAACGTCTGGATGTTGTTAAAAATCTATATTTCAATGCCTGTCTGAAAGTGGTTAAAGTTATATTCCCGCGCTTAGGGCCGTTTTCTTCACCATCGCTTAACTCTTAAGCGGTGCTTACCCATACGTTTGAACCTGGCTTAAGCACTAAGCGGAGGTGAAGAAATTGGCCCTTAGTATCACAAGGGCGCAACTGTATTGATCAATTTCTTTTAATCGATTTTGTTTGTGATTAATAACCAAACTGGACCAAAAGTTACAACCGTGATTCGCCAAACTACAACAACTGTCTGCATTGATGAAAAGAAAACATCGACGGCGAGAAATCGGTCGTACTAAGCAAACTAAACGTAAAAAATAATTTATTTATATTTATTTTTTTTTTTTATTTTTATATTTTTTATTTTTAAGACTTTATTAAAGTGACTTTTCTTAAATAATAGAGTTCATCACTGGAAAATTTATTTGAAGAATATTTAGTAACTGCGTTATTGTGGTATTTTTCAGTGTTTATCTGTATCACTTGCCAGAGTGTTTTTTTTCCAAATGAGCTAGGATATTGCGTCCTCACAGTTTATAAACCACAGAGATGTTTTGGAAATTATTTTAAAAAAAACCTGATTGTAGTAGATTTAATAAATATGAGTGATATCTGCTTAGCGTGTTTTTTGTATGAAAAACGTATTTTGGCTATAACTTTTGATCCCATATTGGACAATATGGCCAATTTTCAATAAGAAACAATGCGAAGTGATTCCCCGTCGAATGCAACTTGTAGCAAGCAAATCTGTTCAGGATAAGTTCCTAAAACATGAGTGAGTTTTATTTTGCGCCCATACATACACACATACAGACATACATCATCTTAACTCGTCGAGTTGAGTCGATTGGTATATAACACTATGGGTCTCCGGGCCTTCATTCACAAAATCGCCGCTACATTACACATTGGTGTAAGAGAAAGGCCAAAAATATTTGATTGTATGAAAAAATACACTTTTTATAAACTTACAAGAATGCAAAAAAACTCAAAATGTATTTCAACGAATGTTGAACGGGAAAAACAATCTTTTGAATTTTTATTTGCTAAATATCTTGGCTGTGCATATGCACAGCACATGTTTCGAAATGGACAAATTGATATGAAATTTGCGAAAAAGGATCCAAGTGCTTTTGAAGGACTTGACCCCTCAACCTCCTACTTTCTAGATAGGTGTGATAACTCCTACACAACAAGACCACTCAAAGGTCACGTTTGCGGAAAAGTCATCAGAATCCGATTACCAACCTCCACCGCGGTTAGCTCTTTTTTGCAAATTGAATATCTTTCGGATGCTTGATTTGTCCAAACTTCAGATGTGCTTTACTGTTGAATATACACAGACAAGCGAGCCCACCTTGTTTATTATTCGAGAGCATCACACACTATTTGGTAAAATCATGTGATTGCAAAAATGTGCTTAGATGAATTTTAGATATTGAAATGTGATTTTAAGCGATGACAATAATTCGGACATTCGAGTTTTGACCATGAATATCGGAGTATAAAGTCAAGATTTTTGCTTAAGTAAAGTTTATGTTCGTAGCTAAAATGCTCCAGCTTCCCATCTTTACGGAGCTGTTATGCTGTTTAGGGGTTGTATATTGAGTTGACTATAAATTGGTTGTCCACAAAGATCCATATTTAGTTGAGCATCTCCATGGTATATTTTTGATACACTTCTTTTGTTTTGTATTTTTCTTTGCTCCTCTTTGCCTATGAATGACGGTGCCTTTCAGTCAGAACGACAAAGAAAGCAGGAGTAGCGTAGCAAACTCGGGTTTGCCAACAGCGGGCTGAAGCTGATGATCAGTCGGCACAAATTTCCTGTCACTGTCTTTCAAGTGATAATATTCACCCATGCATTTATATAGGGCCGTCGCATTCACACAGCAGCGAGTGAACTGTCAGTGCGGGCTGCGTGTGCAATGAGAAGAGAGGTCTTTTGTTTACTTTATCTTTGATTGTTGCTGCTAATCATTTTCAGTTTTCACTGCTAGGAAGTGAGTGTGAAGAGGAAATGGTATCAATATCCAACAAATTTCAGTCACTGATATTGAGAATTCGCACCACTGCTTCTAGTATTGCACCGAGTACCATCGCCGTTTATCAACTTTATAGAAATGGCGGCCACAAAAATACTTACGAATAATTAAAACTTCTCGGTGTTTGTAAGGAAGTGGTTATCCACTGGAACTTTTTATGTTTCTTTGAATATCAGCTATTCTAATTCGAATCTGCTATAATCTGTCGTCTAACGTAATGCATTAGATTGAAAGTGTTGTGGATTGACTGCTCTGTATTCTAATTATCCATCCTTCAATTGTTGAAGTAAGGCAAAAACTTACACCTCCCGTCAAAGCAATCAACAGCAACTAACACCCTGTTGGCTAATTGTCAGCTCCAGATAAGCGCCAACCAATCGATTACCATTATTAACAACAATCGTACCTGCCGGCAGGCGTTGGGTGGTGGTTTACAAACTGCTACAAAGGCAGCAAACGTCCAATAATTCGCCACTGTTAACGTACAGATAGTTACAAACAGTTTTGTGTGTGAAACGTAAAAGCAACCCGATCGAACTCGTTTGCAGCCCTCAAGGTGGAACAGTTTCGCATTCGCCACATTGCACTTAACTTTTACAAGACACTGTGGCGGCGGCGGCGGTGGCGTCAGAAGCACACACAATAATTACACAACCTGACAGATTCCTAACACGCGCAATTGAACCATCGCATCGTCGTCGTCCACCTTACGGCCACCATGGCGACGGTGACGACGACTGTGGCGTTCGAAGAGGTAGCAGATCTCATGAAATTTAACTGAACAAGATGCTTGCCACAAACGACGCAGTTCTGTTGGTGGAATAAAGATCAGTTCTTGCCAGCATCCATCAGTTTCGGCATGTACTGTCCTGCCGGTGTCGGTATTGCTGTAATGCCATTCGGGTGTCTTCACGCGCATTGCAAGGCAAACATTCCATAACTGATGGCGCAGCACTGGGAAATCGTTCGACCGTGCTTGAACTGGCCTGCCATGATGAACGTGATCGAGCATTTCTTTCAGTGCAATTCGCAGGACACCATCAGTCGCAGTTGCAGATCTGTCCGCAGATGAGCGCCGACGATTGAAAGTATAGCAAAAGTTGAGGGGTAGAAAAAATGACAACATGACTGAACTTAATTGGACAACTTCTGGTGCTTGGATATGTTGTTCGAGTTTCTTTCTTTGCAATTATGCATAGTTTTGCCAACATGGAAAGGCATTATGGCGGTGCAGTAGGTCAGTAAATGGCTAGTCCAATGGATTAATTACTGTCTCGTGCGACTTATATGGATTTTGAAGCTGTTGCAACAAAAGTCAATAGATCAGTTGCATTTTATAGTTTGAATATCTTCTGCTGTTTTACTGAACATAATTGTTGGTGGCGAACTAGCATCAAGCGAAAAGCCACATTCGAAAAGAGTCAAAAGTCTTAAAATTAACGACTTCCGTTATCAATCGACATCAAATTAACCCTTGGTATGTGATTCGACCTATAATTTAGATCGAATCAACCACCACCCATGGAGAGTTCTTCACACATTGGGTTAGGCACTGTCTTCCTCCGAATCATCGCATCGCATGGAATCTTACTTCTCGGAAACGGATTAGGAAGGTGCCATCGATTCCAATTTACAACCCAATTTAGTCTAATAGTTTCCTGCTTGTTGCAAAATCTCTAATCTTGCTTCCTGGCGGCTGCTTATGGATGGGAAGAAGAGCATTTCCATCATCCTACAACAAGGAAACCCATCCAGTTTCTCCAACTAGGAACTAACTGTGACTGCGTGGTCATTGGAAGTGCAAGCACTCTGCATACCACCGAGCCACTTCATCAACCGAGTTAATGATTGCCTATCTTCATCTCGCTTCAATGGGCCACATAATGCACCAAGGATTTTACTAAATTCTTATCATTGATTTATGGCGAGTTGTGACTCCTTTCGTCTTGTATGAGCTGCAGACTAGCTCTCTTATGCGGTGCCGGCTATCATCAAGAGTATGAGCATTTTCCAGTTGGATGCTGTGAAGAAGATATCATCCCCCCTACGAGGCAGTCAGTTTTATTCGATGGAACATGAGCGTGTGGGTGAATTACTGTTTAGGGGTGATTTCAGTAATTGACACAAATGGTTTGTATGGAATTTTATTATTTGGCGGAAAATTGTATGTAATTTGTCTAATGTTGTGCATAAAATTCAAGCCATCTTTAAAGCTTTTGCCTTTCTCGTATACTAAGTATACCGGAAGGCTATATGATCACTCCAAATCCCATATTTGCTCCATTCCTATCCATATAGGACAAAAAAGCGATTGAGGGCAGTATATCTTTAATTAAATCACAACAGTTCACAGAATATGCGTTAGTGATATAGGATATAGATTATACTGACATTTTGTAGAAAAAAATCTGACAAAAAATATTCGTGAAGCGTCGACGAGTCATTCTGGATAATTTGCCAAATGATATGTTTCTTATAAATATTCGTGTGTTTATCAGGAATTGTGTTGTGTTATTGTATTTATCAGGAATTGAATTGATATGTTCGAAAAAACTAAGAAAACTTACAATCGTGATTTTTTTCGAATCATCAAGATACTTTAAAAGATCGTAATAATTTCAATCACTTTGTAGGGATTCGTTAAAATCAGTTCAGATCCTATAGTATATGGATAAAACCTTGGAATCTGTTACTTGACTTTGTTATTACTTTTTTTAAAGCGTCTGTTAACCGTCTGTTAACGAACCCGAAATAATTATTTTGTCTTTATCGTACACTACAGAAGTATGTGTGTGTGTGTATTTTTTCGAGTTATGACACCTTGCCTGCATTTCAACGCAATTTTTTGAAAAAATGCCATCACCTCTCGATTCCCGAGCAGGATTTGGCTGTGAGAACAAAGAACAGAATTTGACATTGTGTCAGAATTTGCCATTGTGTCGCAGTTGAGACGGAAAACTTCAGGAAAAAATTGTTATTTTTCAAAATTTATCGATATTTAGATTTTTAGATAAAAATTCAATTTTGCATGAGCATGATGACCGTGCATTTTCGTAGTTGCTACTCCGTGATTGACTTAGATAAAAATTTAATTTAATAAAAAGTTTGTATTAAAAATTCAAATAATTTAATGTTTTAATGATAAAAAACAGAAAAATAGTGATATTTAGATATTTGAAAATTGTAAAATGTATAATAACCAAAAAATCGAGTTTCCAATTAAAAAAAATATACAAACTTTAAATTTTTGATATAAAAAACAAACCTTAAAAATTAAAAATTGAATTAAAAATGAGTAATGGCGATGGCGATATCACAGTCTTTTTTTTTATTGGTCCCAAAACAGGTACTTAGGGATGGCCATGGCATTTGCAGTGTGGCCAATTTTCAGAGATTTAATATAATAATTGGATTCTAAAATTACAAAGATATGTTCATGTATCGATCAACCATTTTTGGTATCATAACTGTATCAATCACAAAGAGAGATCCTCTTGGAAACATCATGGTTATGACCACTTAGTGGAGTGAATAGTTAGAAAGAAAAGTGGAGTTAGTGGAGATAATGGCCAATTTTGTTGCTATAGCAGACATTCTATCTGTCACTATTACTCTATTCGAGAACTAAAATACTTGCCTTGTTTAATATCAACAATATTTAATTTTCGCACGACGGCAGACTATAAGAATTATTAGGATTTGAGGCTAGACCAATTCAACCTTTCATTAGACTTGGAAGAACCTAAACATTTATTTATCATCAGACTAAGGCCGGAGTGGCCTGTGCTGCACATAAAAGACTTCTCCATTCAGCTCGGTCCATGGCTGCACTTCGCCAACCACGCAGTCTGCGGAGGGTCCGCAAGTCGTCCTCCACCTGATCGATCCACCTTGCCCGCTGTGCACCTCGCCTTCTTGCTCCCGTCGGATCGTTGTCGAGAACCATTTTCACCGGATTACTGTCCGACATTCTGGCTATGTGCCCGGCCCACCGCAGTCTTCCGATTTTCGCGGTGTGAACGATGGATGGTTCTCCCAACAGCTGATGCAACTCGTGGTTCATTCGCCTCCTCCACGTACCGTCCGCCATATGCACCCCACCATAGATGGTACGCAACACTTTCCTTTCGAAAACTCCCAGTGCGCGTTGGTCCTCCACGAGCATCGTCCAGGTCTCGTGTCCGTAGAGAACTACCGGTCTTATAAGCGTTTTGTAGATAGTCAGTTTGGTACGGCGGCGAACTCTATTCGATCGGAGCGTCTTGCGTAGTCCAAAGTACGTACGATTTCCAGCCACTATGCGTCTCCGAATTTCTCTGTTGGTATCGTTATCGGCGGTCACCAGTGAGCCCAAGTACACGAATTCTTCAACCACCTCGATTTCGTCACCACCGATACAAACTCGTGGTGGGTGGCTCATATTGACCTCTCTTGAGCCTCTTCCTATCATGTACTTCGTCTTCGACGTGTTGATGACTAGTCCAATCCGTTTAGCTTCGCTTTTCAGTCTGATGTAGGCTTCCTCCATCCTCTCAAAGTTTCGTGCCATGATATCAATGTCGTCGGCGAAACCAAATAACTGGACGGACTTCGTGAAAATCGTACCACTCGTGTCAATCCCTGCCCTTCGTATTACTCCCTCCAAGGCGATGTTGAATAGCAGACACGAAAGACCATCACCTTGCCGTAACCCTCTACGGGTTTCGAAGGGACTCGAGAATGCCCCTGAAACTCGAACTACGCACATCACCCGATCCATCGTCGCCTTGATCAACCGTATCAGTTTATCCGGAAATCCGTTTTCGTGCATTAGCTGCCATAGCTGGTCCCGATCGATTGTATCATATGCGGCTTTGAAGTCGATGAATAGATGATGTGTGGGCACGTTGTATTCGCGGCATTTCTGCAATACTTGACGTATGGCGAACACCTGGTCTGTGGTAGAGCGTTCACCCATAAATCCCGCCTGGTACTGCCCCACGAACTCTCTTGCAATTGGTGTTAGTCGACGGCATAAAATTTGGGAGAGTACCTTGTAGGCGGCGTTCAGCAATGTGATTGCGCGGTAGTTGCTACAATCCAGCTTATCGCCCTTTTGTAGATGGGACACACGACACCTTCCATCCACTCCTGCGGCAGAACCTCATCCTCCCAAACCTTGGTAATCACCCAGTGCAGCGCTCTAGCCAGTGCCTCACCACCGTGTTTAAACAGCTCTCCTGGTAGTTGGTCAACTCCAGGGGCTTTGTTGTTTTTCAGCCGGCCGATCTCCTCCTGGATTTCCTGGAGATTCGGAGCCGGAAGTCGCATGTCCTGCGCGCGTGCTCCTAGGTTCATTACCATACCGCCACCGTTGTCTGCCATATCGCCATTCAGGTGCTCTTCGTAGTGCTGCCGCCACCTTTGGATCACCTCACGCTTGTTCGTAAGAAGGTTCCCGTTTATGTCCTTACACATATCGGGCTGTGGCACGTGGCCCTTACGTGAACGGTTCAACTTCTCATAGAACTTTCGTGCGTTATTAGCGCGGTACAGTTCCTCCGTCTCTTCACGGTCTCGATCTTTCTGCTGGTGCTTTTTCCTCCGGAAAATCGAGTTTTGTCTGTTCCGCGCCCGTTTGTATCGTGCCTCGTTCGCCCTCGTGCGGTGTTGCAGCAATCTCGCCCATGCTGCATTCTTCTCCTCAACTAACTGCTCACATTCGCCGTCATACCAGTCGTTTCTCTGATTCGGAGCCACCGTGTCTAGTGCAGCGGTTGCGATGTTTCCAATGGCGGATCGAATATCTCTCCAGCCATCTTCAAGAGATGCTGCGCCTAGCTGCTCTTCCGTTGGGAGTGCCACTTCCAGCTGCTGCGCGTAGTCTTGGGCTAGTCTACCGTCTTGTAACCGCCCAATGTTAAGCCGCGGCGGACGACTCCGACGCGTGTTGATCACCGTCGAGAGTTTTGAGCGCAGACATACTGCGACGAGGTAGTGGTCGGATTCAATATGCGCACTGCGGAAAGTGCGTACGTTCGTGATGTCGGAGAATAATTTACCGTCGATTAGAACGTGGTCGATTTGGTTTTCCGTTACTTGATTAGGTGATTTCCATGTGGCCTTGTGGATATTCTTGCGGGGGAAAAAAGTGCTTCGGACTACCATTCCGCGGGAGGCTGCAAAGTTTATGCATCGTTGGCCGTTGTTGTTCGATACGGTATGCAGACTATCCGGTCCGATGACCGGTCTATACATTTCCTCCCTTCCTACCTGAGCGTTCATGTCACCGATGACGATTTTGACGTCCCGCAGTGGGCATCCATCGTATGTCTGCTCCAGCTGCGCATAGAACGCTTCTTTCTCGTCGTCGGATCTCCCTTCGTGTGGGCAGTGCACGTTGCTGATGCTATAGTTGAAGAAACGGCCTTTTATCCTCAGCTTGCACATCCGTGCGTTGATTGGTTGCCACCCAATCACGCGTTGGCGCATCTTTTCCAGCACTGTGAAGCCGGTTCCCAGCTCGTTGGTGGTGCCACAGCTTTGGTAGAAGGTAGCCGCTCGATGCCCGCTTTTCCACACTCTGTCCTGTCCAGCAGATATCCTGCAGCGCTACGACATCGAAGTTACGGGGATGTAATTCATCGTAGATTATCCTGTCGCAACCTGCGAAGCCTAGCGACTTGCAGTTCCATGTTCCAAGCTTCCAATCGTGATCCTTTATTCGTCGCCTAGGTCGTTGCCGATTGTATCGAGTCGTATTATCTTCTATGTCGTTCGTAATAGTTGTTTTTAAAGGCGGCTTATTGGGCCTGCGCAAACCTCCTGTCTCGTCGGAGGGCCGTCGTGTCAAGGCTGTTTAGCGTTCCACCTTACACCAAGACTTGGGCTTGTGCGCTTTGAGCGGAGCCTACTTGCGGATACATGCAGCTTTTTATAGAGGTTTAACAGGGCCCACTGTCAAACCCCACCACATCCAAGGCAGGCGCCACAACTCGCAGATGGCCTGGGGAGGGATCGTCAAGCTCTTGGACATAGTCCCTGCTGCCCCTAAACATGTTCAGCTCATAAAGGGATCAATTTCCCCCTATATGGGGATCAAGTCTCCCGCAAGTTTTGAAAATGCCAAATTTTCTATCTTTCGGCAAAATCGATTTTTTGGTAACTTTCATGAACAAATAATTGCTTCCTATGACGTTTTTGAATAGATTATTAAATTCTTAATCAAGTCCATGAAGAAGCGTGCAAATCTGTGTATGTTACATCGAGAAATATCCTAAACAAAAATTGTGGATCATGTGTGTCCAGTTTCCCCTAGTGATCAACTAGGCTTTGTCCTCTGTTGAATTGTTGCGAGAAAATATGATCAGGATTACTATATGAAAAGTTGTCTAATGTTTTTCTTAGCTTTTGTGCACACACATACACACTTATACATACACACGGACAGACAGACATGTGCTCAGCTCGTCAAGCTGAGTCGATTGATATATAATACTATGGGTCTCCGAGGCTTCTATAAAAGGTTCGTTTTTGTAGTGAAATGATAGCCTTTCGGTACAAATTTGTTATACGAGAAAGGCAAAAAGATGGTTCGGTGTGATAAAGGATGATTGTATCTTGCACCAGAATCTATAATCACGGTTGTAGCTTTTGAAACAAATGACTTATTAACAAACTATAAAATCGATTAAGAGAGGTCGGTTAATACAGTTGAGCCCCTATTTGTTTGTTTAAATTAATTAGCAAATGAAATATTAGTGCGCGTCCGATCGTGTTTCCTTTAATAAACAGAACGATCGCGCGATCATGGAGATATTAGGCTTTGCGTTGTGCGGGTCATAAAATTAATTACCAAATAAAAATTTAGTGCGTGTTCTATCGTGTTTCTATTAGTACGCAAAGCGATCGCGCGATCATCGAAATATTTTGTTCTGCTAAGCGCGGTTGTCATCAAACTACACGCTACACACGGCAAACCGTTTACCAAAACGAACCCTGCTACACTTCCTACCCCATATATCCAACATCATAGTGATTTCTCGTGGAAGTGCAGATGACTCGTCGGCTTCCATCAAAGCGAGTATCACGTCAAAAATTTCCTATCTATTCCCTAATTGACTTGCATTCGGACACGGCCGGCGCTGGTATTGCTTGACTTTGGGTCAGCAGTTTTTACACATTGAGGATGATGTTAGTCCCAAACATCATCTGTTAGTTCTCTGTGTAATGACAGCCGACCTGGCAATAACGGAGTAGCAACCGTGGGCGGTCAATCATGATCTTCAATTTTGATATGTTTTTAGCTATTTTTTTTTAATTCCTTAAATTTTTAAATTTTTTAATCCAATTCCAAATTTTATTCCAAATGTAATTTCGTAGAACCAAAATTTTTAAATTTCAAATATTTTTTAATTTTTAGTCCCTTATTCTTTATATTTTTAATTTTAAGATTTCTCAATTTTTATTATAATTGCAATACTTGAATTTTCAAATTTTAAACTAATTGAGTTTCAGTAAATTCAAAGTTAATTGCCTACACACTTTTCGACGAGATCTCAGCATTTTTAGTTTATTTTCCCGAGGTGGGCACCGCCGAGTTACAGCAAACATGATTTTTGCCGAAATCTCAGTAAAAGTGACGTTTCGGTTGCTGAGATACGGTAAATATTTTGCTGGAAATCAGTAATAAACAAAATTTTCTGCCGAGATTCAGTTTTTAAATTTACTGAGCTACAGCGGTGCCCGATTTTGCCGAGCTCGAAAAAGAAAAACTTAGTGTGTATATGCCAGATATTAAACCACCCGGAGTGGAAATTAATTACTATGTCTGAAACTCGATTATGCATATGCACAACATGTGATAGATTTAGTTCGGAAAATGTATTGGAGGGTAACCGCCCCTTCGGTGGCTTTGATCCTACGACCCCAGTACGCTATACAGGTGCTTTCCCTTTTTAAAATTGTAAACCCTTAAATTTGAAATTGTTCAATTCTTTAATTTGTACATTATTTGAGTTTTCAAATTTTAAAGTTTTACGATTTTTAAGGTTTAAATTTTAAAAATCTTTAAAATGAGGCGAAAGTATAGAATTGATATCTATATCAGAACTATCAATTCTATACTTTCGCCTCAAATTCAATCATGAACATGTACGTCTAAGTTTGGAAGATGATATTAGCATTTCCATATCATTGTAAATCGTTTAACTTAACGTAGAAGTAATACACTCAAATCATTAATTAGTTTAAAATGAGGTTTTTCAAATTGTAGTCATTAAAACGTTTATTTTTGCCTTTCTCGTATACTAAGTATACGTATAGGCTATATGATCACTCCAAAACCAAACTATTAATAGAAGGCTCAGAGACCCATAGTGTTATATACCAATCGACTCAGCAAGACGAATTGAGGTGTTTGTGTGTATGTATGTATGTGTGTGTGTTTTTTCTTCTTCCTAAGCAATGGAGGGGGAATCTGCTCAACAGACATCCTGGGTTGTCCAGGAAGTGCGGGGTTAGGGGCCACCTCCAACAGCAAACGAGGGAGGCAGGACTGCATCCCCGACCCGCTAAACCGTTTCCATTGCCGCCAAGCCCATCGTCCCTTCGGTACAACCAGAAAGTAATGCTTCAAAGGGGGCCAGTGCACAACGCACCCTCGAGGTTAGCTGCGTGTTCTTGCAGCATCGAACATCGTGACTCGCTTTTTTAGAAGAACACCATGGAATCGTGCCAGCGCATTGCCAGCTTTCCAGGTGGCCTTACCACGCCCTATGTCCTTGGAAGGTGGGAGAGGTCGACTTCGCGCCTGCTTCCCTCTGCACGACTGGTATCACGAATGTTAATTCCGCGTGCACTTCAAATTAACCTCTCTGCGATAGTGCCTATTCGTCAACACACAGAGGGACTTGCTGACGCGGTGCCTACGTCTGCCCCAGCCTTGACGAGGACCCCTTTCCGTCCTTGGGCTCGGAACTCGCCCGGTTGACCGACGCCGCGAAAGTGACGATACCATGTTGTTCTTCGCGCGGCCACTTGTTCGATAAAAGGATCGAGTTCGACCACAGGGCACCTGTATGACCCATGAAGCCGACTCCGAACCCTTGGACCACCTCTTATTTGCACCTGAACTAGCCATCCTTGAGTCCACGCGCCACCTTCTGTGTAGCTCCGAGACGATTTGGACGATAGCCGATAAAACGGCGTTCCAGCCAACTTCATTTTTACACATCCTCCGAACTAGGTTGTCCGGGGTAGTGTCCAGACCACATGTGGCAAACATGTGGTCACGCATTGCGCGAAAACGTGGGCACACGAACAACACGTGTTCCGCCGTTTCCTCTAAATATAGAAAACATTAAAAAATTGAATGATAGAAAAAATTTGAAACTAGAAATTTAGAAATTGTAAAAAAAAGTGAAATAAAATAATATCAAAAATTTGAAAATTTAAGGATTCAAAAAAATAGAGGTAATAAACTGTAGAGGAAGATTGTCGCTGTTGTCACTGGCGAAACATCTTTTGCTGGCGAGGATAGGGTACTAAACGTGAACGAAGGAAAAATCAGTACGTTTTGACAGTTGTGTACCCAACATGTTTGGGAACGAGAACAAAGGGAACCGCTGCGACAACATTCCTCATTACAAAAAGATTGAAATTGAAGATGATTTTAAATTTAAAATAAAATTAAAAATGTAAAGTGAGAAAATATTGGAATTTGATAGCTTTTACTGCATTACGATTTTAAAATTTGAAAACATTGAGATTTTTCGAGAAAATTTCAAATTATAAAAAAAAAATAAATTATTGTAGCTGTGAAAAATGTTAGAAATTTAACAAATTTACAAACTTCAGATTCATTTTTTTTTTTAATTTAAGAATTTCAATATTTGAAAATTTCATTATGTTTTGAAAATATTATAATGAAACATTTAAAACATCATGGTTTTAAAAATTTAAAAGTTTGTAATCTAAAAAATTTAAAATTATGTAACATTCATATTTTTAAAACTTCAATATTATGCTAGTACCGAATTTGAGACTTGACATAAAGACGACTCAAATCTTTAAAAAAAATCAAAATTTCATTTAAAAAAACTAATATTTCAGAATTTTAAAATTTCAAAATTTTTACAATTTTAAAATCTTCAAATTTGAAAATTTTGAAATTCTAAATTTTCAAAATTCAAAGATTTTTTAATATAGGATTTTTTAATCGTCGACATTTTTTTAAATTCCTCAGTTTTAAGCTAATCTAATCTAATCGAACACAAACGCAGTCAGTACAAAGAAAGCATCCTGAAAAATCATTGAGTTAGATGACGCCCAAAAAATTAATTTTTAAATTCCTTAGTTTTAAAATTTTAAATTTCAATAATTAAAAACTAATAATTAAAAAAAAAATAATGTGAACATTTAGAAACTTGTTCCTTGGAGGCTGTTCGGTCAATGAAACCGGTGAAGCATTCAGCGTATCTTCTTAACGGGATACGGAAAGCTTTGAATGCTTTATCAAAACGGTCTTACACAATCACCATGGCTTGGGTCCCTTCTCATTGCTCGATCCCGGGAAATGAGAAAGCGGACTCTTTGGCTAAGGTGGGCGCTATGAAAGGTGATATTTACGATCGGAAAATCACCTTCGATGAATTTTTCACATTAGTTCGCCAGGAATTCTTGAACAGCTGGCAACAGAAAAAGACAAATGGGGAGTTGGGTAGATGGCTGTTTTCAATTCGCCCGCAGGTGTCGAAGCGTCCATGGTTCAAAAAATTGAATATGGGACGAGACTTCATTCGAACCATGTGTCGTCTAATGTCCAATCACTACACTTTAAATGCACATCTTTTCAGGGTGGGGCTCTCGGAAGGAAATCTCTGTGTTTGCGGCGAGGATTATCAGGACATCGATCATGTCGTGTGGGCGTGCGAGGAGCATCGTGGCCCCAGATCTGCGCTAACTGAATATCTCCGGGTCCGAGGAAAACAACCAAAGCCTATTAGGGCAGTGTTGTCGGGCCTTGATTTCGAGTACATGTCCCTGGCCCAGCAATTTTCAAAAGTTGCTGATGTAATACTGTCACCTTAGTATGCCCTTCCCCTTGTCTGTTGTACCCCATTACGAATATCTTCCTTTTGTTGTCCATTTCAATGTCTGTTGTTAATCCCTTCCGTATGTCTTCCTCTCGTTGTTGTCTCAAAAAAAAAATGTTTATCCCGTTACAGATGTGAAACATCGCGAAGAATGTCAACTTTGTGAGCATCAGCATCGTAATTACTTAAGTACCCTAAAATCCTTTCCTTTCCTACTGTAATATTGTATTCCCTAACCTCGACCAAACCGCGAGTCTTTCGGTTCCCCAAAACTAACACTATGTATAAGAATCAAGAATAGTATTGTAAAACTTGATTTCGGCTCCGTAACGCTTCACGACAAATGAGCCTTCCAAATTGATTTTTTTGTTTATCCCTTTCTTTATTTGATAGGCACTCTGTGTTTCTTAACCGCTACTGCGCCGAGATCTACTGTGGTATTCTGCTCTACAGAATCCACACAGAATCTATTTCTAGATTTCCATTACTCATTTATTGTTGTCGTTGCCAGTCCATCTCATTGTGAGTCTATTGTGTCCGTTCGTTCATGCCGTGCATTGTTCGGTTGCCATTTATTCGGATAACGTTGAAGAAATTCCTCCGAGAAGAACAAGTTGTCAGTCGTCATCAGGCAGCCGTGACGGTAAGGCGCGCACCCCAAACGCCACCGTATGGGACTGCGGATCCGGCGACTGACGATGGTTTGGTGGAGGGGCTGGGAATCGAACCCATGACCATCTGATTGAAAGGCGAACGTGTAGCCAACTACGCTACGGGACCCTCCAAACGAAGAAATTAAAAAATGCAAAAATTTTAAAAGAAAATTAGGGCTTAAGAGCTTTTAATGCTTTCAAAGTTCATAAACTATTCTTAAAATTTATGAATTAAAATTTTTTGTTGGAAAATTAAAAAAAGCTGTATTTTAAAATTTTGAAATATTAAAATTTTGAAATATTCATTGAAAATTTTCAAAACCTAAAAATTAAAAAAAAAAAGCTTTTCGAATTCTAGGAAATTCATAAATTTAATAAATTAAATTAAATTAAATATTCAAAAGTTTTATATACAATCATTAAGGAATTTGAAGTTGTAAAATTTAAAAATTGAAATTAAAAATAATTCAAAATTTGAAAAAGTAAAAGTTTGAAAATATTGAAATTTAATAGCTTTTACTGCTTTGACGATTTTAATTTTTTTAAGCCTTTGGATTTAACAAATTTAAATCACCCAAAAAATTTAAATTTAGGAATTTGCAAAAAATGATAAAAATTTAACAAATTTCAGGATATATTCATTTTTTTAATTTATGAGGCTGACACAAATATTTTATAAAAATTTTGTCCTAGTGGTATCCGAAAGGTCAAGGGAGGGCATGATAAAAAAATATTGAGATGAAAAAATAAAAAAAAAATAAAACTCGTCGGATGATTGTTTTAAAAATCATCAAAATTTTATATTTTAAAATTCTGAAATTATTAAATTTTTTAAATTTTCATTTAAAAGTTTTCATAATTGAAATGAAATTTAAAAAAGAGCAGTTCGAAATCTTAAAAAATCATAAATATAATTGATCCAAAATTTAAGAACTTTAAATATTCAAAACTTTTATATTCAAAAATAAAGGAATTTAAAAATGTAAAAGTTTGAAAATATTGAAATTTTATGGCTTTTACTGCATTACCGATTTTTAAATTTTAAAACTTTTATATTTGAAAAATTTAAATCATCCAAAAAATTTAAATGTTGGGAGTTGTAAAAAATGTTAAAATTTAACAAATTAACAAAACAAAATTTAACAAGGCCGTTACAAATATTTAATAAATTTTTTTCTTACTGGTTTCCGAAAGGTCGAGGGTACGAGGGTACGTTAAAAAAAAGAAAAAAAATCTTGTTAAAAGTTAAAACCCTCTAATGCCCAAGACCGCCTTTAGATGGATTATTTTGATTATTTTTTGTAATTTTCAATTGATCAGATTTCGAAAAGTTTTTTATGTTGATCAATAATATAAACTTCAATGCATGTTCAAATGTGGTTTAAAATCAATTTTCAAAGTTCTACACATTTATAAAAAAAATATTCAAAATTGGGTAAAATTTTGCTCCTCCGTGTTTTCGCTCGTATACATTTGAAGAGTAAAATATTTGTAGTTTAGTATTTTTCTACAATTAACCTTATTCAATAGAAGTTTATAGTAAATTTAAAAACAGATATTTAAAATACAAGAATTTGAAAAAAAAAAAAATGGGATTAACAAGCTTTTAATGCTTCCGAAACAAAACAAAATTGAAAATTTTATAGTAGGTATTTTATCAGCTATCAAACTTCTACCGCAAGCCTGAAAATCTTCAATACACTGAAACAAAAATCTGATATTTGGCGTTGTCATAGTAAAATGCCATGCCAAACAGCAGAGAGAAAGTATGAAGCGACAGCTGCGGTAGTTTAAAAATTGAACCGTAATAAGGAAAGTTTTCTCTGGAACAGGAATAATAAAACACGAGCGAGGTCGGGCAGGTTAGCCTAGTGTTACATATATGTAAAAAAATAAAAATTGTAGGACAAAAAATGTAAATCATAAATATTATTATTATTTATTGAATTCTTGATGAACTATTTTAGAAAAGCTCTAAACTGTTCGGGTTACGTTTATACTTTATTCTATTTCTAGAATGTTGCATTCTACATTAAGATTTTCTAGAATAATACTTTTGTGATATATTTCCGAAAATTTATCATGTTGTTTTAATCGACTCGACTCGACAATCGTTTCATAAATGTAGAATGCGTAATCAATGCGATAATAAAATAAGAATGCTATCAGAAAAAGAGGTAGGTTTATTCCTTATTTTCAATCTAATACAAAAATGACAGAGGCATCCCGTAATTAGGGAGAGATAGAACGTGCAGATGTAGTACACTTATCGAAAGTCTCCCGACTCACTAAGCCCTTAGATAATGGAGACGGTATTTGTTGAATAGCGTTACGTTCATTCAGTTACATTCCCCTATAATCCTTAAAATCAACACTCTATTAGGTATTAAATTAGGCATTATTGAATTTGTGTTAGTTCAAGATTTGATTCCTAACCCGAAACAGCTTTCCTGGATCCACCTATGGCCAAGGTGCAAAATCCTTCGGTCAAGGAGTCAAAGTGGAAGAACGAGCAGAGCTAACTCATCGGGACCCTAAGATATAAGACACACAGGCACAACAACGGCTTAGTGCGAATATCGGCATCACAGCTCCAGAGTCATCTAGAGAGATGGATAGAGAGATAAAGTCCAGCAGAATGATACACCAAACACATGCCGCCACAGCAGACTTTACTCGTCTGACGTAAGAAACCCGATTTTGCTACAGCATAAATTTTTCATAAGCGAATCTTAAACCTCTCATAGGCATAAGACGGTGTGGTCTGGATGCAGCTCTCTGTTGCTGTTGCCCTGAAGGGGCAACGCTGGCTGGAAGCTGTTTGTTGTCATTGCTGGTCTATCTCTATCTCCTTCAGTACATCTTCATTGAGAGCTAGTTTATTGTGTTTAACCCCAGCACTTGGTTTGGCGATGAAGATGCGGCCGGATTGCTTTTCCGGGAATAACAACTGGAAACAAGAAGGTTATCGGAAGTTGTGAGTATTAGCATCTAGCTGCCGGAGTTGGCTTCCGAACGGTTCTCCCCCGACCTCGGAGGCTTCTCGAAACTCTCCTGCTGGGGAGAGATTATGTGTTGTCGATTCCTTAACTAATCAAATTGCGACAAAGACAAGCTGCTGCTACTGCTGCTGTTCTTTATTGGGGTAATGTGAAATATGACTAAAGTCTCCCTGATCCTCCCCTCCTCCAGCTGCTTAGGACTTTAGGGAGTGGAAAGGATTTTGAAAAGACTTTCGCAAAAAGAAGCTCCGTAGATTGGAACCAATATGGTGCCCAGTCCTTCATCTTCCGAAGCAGGTGCACCGATGTCTTTAGTGCGACGGGTGCATGTTATCAAATTGTGTGAATCTTAATTTTTATTGGCCGCAAAGCTCTTTCCCTGTTTCCACACAGCTTCTGCCGGGCTGATATTGAGCTTCGTTCCTTGTGAATGTGGCTACAAAACTGGAAAGAGAGTGCACTTTCTTACAAAATGCTGTGAAGATCGGATTTCGGAGTCTGGCTCATTCAATACATTTGGGCACCAGACAATAGAGGGTGACAGTCTTCCTTTGGCACATATTAAAAATTTAATTAAAATGCATATTCACTCAGCTACTGTATATTTACCTAAAGCTGGATGCAGAACGAGGATGCATGTAGTATTGTGCTATTAAATATTATGGCTAATTGAAGTTTTTACATTTGCCACTGGGGTATATCCGAAACGAATAAATCAAATTTGGTATTGAAAAGTAGAAACATAGTGAAGGTGTTTTGTTTTCGAATAATCACTGCGCAAACACGATAATTTTAATTCGTTAAATAATGAAATTTGAGCTGCAATTATTCGAAAACAACAAATCGTCGTAATATGCATTTAATTAATTAATTCAATAAAATATAAACCGAAAAAAAAGTTTTCTCATGTCGTTTTTATTTGTAGTGAACAAATCAAGTTTTAGGAATATTTCTAATTATTTCTTTTTTTAATTTCAGGTATGTCAACAGCTAACTTGTTATCTTTAATTAAATGCGTGAGGTGATTCAAAAGTAAGTTCCTTCTATTTATTGTGTCTAAAGTTTATTAAAAATCAATTAAATTCACCATTGACAAGGTTGGGAAACACTCAGCTAGAACAAAGCTCTCCCTCTAGGGCCGGATTTGAAAGTTCCAGTGATCGTGCTCCAGTTTATGTGCCCCCTTAGCCATGATCTAATTTCCATTCATCTGGAAACCTTTCGATATAATTACCGCATTGAGTGCGGATTTCAATTACTGCACGACTTTGTACGCCACCCGCAGCAAACCTCTCCTAAGCCAATCTCCTCCGCAGCTCGTGAAACATTGCTTCAATTGATCCATCGAGATCTTGTCGTAGTCGTCGTCATCGCCGTCGTTGTTTCCAATTACATACCTACCATTCTTCTTCGTCGTCGTCGTCGTCGTTGAGTGGAAGTTTTCCCCGCATTAGCCCAAGGTCGCGTGAGGCTTAGCGAGTTGGCGGCGCTTTGCGATCATCAGATTTCAAGACCCCCCCGGTGGTGCCCATTGAGTTCGACTTTGACCAAACAACAACTGGGATGTGAAAATAATAGCTTAATTAAAAACTCAAACGAATGCACCTAACGATGATGATGCCTTTCTTGTCCAAATGGTTTGGGTTATTGTGTACTTATAATCAATAAGCCAATTGATACTTGAGAAATATTGCAAAACTTTTCATGATTCGATTCTCAGCTTTACAAATTAGCTAGATGGGCAGTTTTAAATAATCATTTCTTTCCTCCAGGCCATAAACAATTTCTGCTACGTATTAATTTATCGATAGCTGAAAAACTAAGTTCTAAATTACATATATTTGATCCATACGAAATATACATATTTGCTGTGTTGGCATCTGAACATCATCATTTAAAATAAATGTTGAATTTATAACCTTTCGATTCAATTTTGTGTACAGGTCACGAAAACGTCGGAATCCTAGAGATTCCTTCGGTACGATATAGTTATAGCGCTCATGCGAGGGTGGGTAATTCGTGGCTGTTCTGTGCCCAAACTTCCGACGCTGATCTGTAGCCTTTACCTATAGGTTCTAAATGGGTGGGATTTGGTATGATCTATGCATCTATCGCCAGGCGGGCATTCGCGGAACTGTCTGCACCCGAAAGCTAAATAATGGCATTTAATTGAGCTGTTTTGGCTGTATGAGAACTTTTTCACGTGTTCTTTGAGAGCTGTGAAGTGTTGAGCTGGAACACGGAAACAGATTTGCATGACCTGATAATATACGGTTAGATCGGTACCTACTGGTAGGCGGTGTTTCTCTGGAGCGTGTTCGAAACTACGTTCGAGAAATGTAAAGGTCGTCCGCGTGAGTCATTGCATGAGGGAATAATCAAATCACTTAAATGAGATACTGTTTCATGTGTGGCAATAATATAATTTATTGCGTTTGTAAATGAATCATTTGTTTGAGAAACTGCATAAGTCCATTTTACACTATTTCGAGAAAACAACAAAAAACTGTTTTCTGAACAAATTTGCACCGAATCTTTCGATTTCTTCGATACAGATCAATAGTTTTTGGCAAAACTCAACACCCTGGGGCATTTTCAGTGCAAAAAATCTAAGCAGTATTCCACAATTGCTCTTCAAAGTACGTGGACATATGTAGTTTCTCAAACAAACGAAAAAAATTTCATACATTCCTGAACAAAAATTTTTTTTTCGTATTTTTTGCCAGAATACGTATTTTTGGACCAGGATTCAGAATATATAAAAATCTCATTTTGGCCAAAAATGTTACATATGCAGTTTCTCAAACAAACGGTTCAAATGCATTTGTGACCTACTATCGAATAATAATAACAAAACAACTAACAGGTAGTCATGCCGACAATGCCACGGATTCTCGGTACGCACTTTTAATTTGCTGGTGTTGGAAATGTAAGTTTAGTTTGGATTCAAATTCGATTTAATTTCCACGGAAATATCATTTCAATTTTCAGAGGATTTTTAAAAATTTCAACTTTAAATTCGTTTTAATTTCTACGGAAAAATTGTTTCAGTTCCTACGGGTAATTCGTTTGTATTAATACGGGAAGTTCACTTTTAACTTTTCACGTTTGAGGAATTTCGCGCCAACTCGAACAAATGTTGGCAGCACCCAAACTTATAGCTCATTAACTCAATGCTTAATTTATATAGAATAGTAATCCTTTCGCAGTGATGAACTCGATATTAAATAAAAAATCACTTAGATAATGTATTGACAACGTAACCTTTCCTGAGGAATAAAAACATTTCATTAGAAGAAGATAATGTTCCAGTGTGTAGCAACCAAACGGAAGGCCAAATATCAGCTGAATGTGGAAGGCAGTGTCGCATGATAATCGCCACCATGGCAGTATGACTTATTAAGGCTACGAGTTTTATCATTTGATAAAATAACGGCAGCAAAATAAAATTTCCATAAAGAATTAGAAAATTTTTCATAAAAGTTAAGAAATTGTCAATAAACAAATCAGGGTATAAGCAACAAATAAATATGTATAAAACTTCCGAGAATAATGCAAAATTTCCATGCGCAATAAAGAATTTTCCACGAAACAAAAATTTATTAGCACTTTTAAAAGCAGAAATTACAATTACAAAAAATAATTTTCCATAAAGGAATCATAACGTTCCGTTAAAACAAATACGAAATTTTCATAAATAAATCAATATTAGCAATAAACAATTCAGGGTGTCCGTCCATCCAGTCGGAAAAACCAGGAAAAGGGGGAAAAACTGGGAATTGAACCCGACCGGGAAAACAGGAGGAATGCGGGAAATCATGTTCTGACAATAGTGTGAGTCAAAATCAAAGTCACTCCAAATTTTTTTTCACCTTTTCACCATAATGATACAAATTGTATAAAACACTAGCTGTATGTACCTGGCGTTGCTCGGAATTGCCAGTTTGAGTCACAGTCTTTTTTCACAATCGAAAATGACCTAATCAATTGTTCAAAAGTATAATTGCGTTTTCTTATTAATACTCCATTAATTGATTAAAAGAAGGCAGATTTTACTTTTGGAAACATTTACTGATTTTATAAAAGGGATCAAACCCACTATCAACTGATAACGTCTACTTCTAAAGAAGGATACATTATTTCGGGCCAACGCATAGTTTTTGGACCTTCCTTAGCCGTGCGGTAAGATGTACTGCTACAAAGCAACACCATGCTGAAGGTAGCTGGGTTCGATACCGGTCCGATCGCGGAAATTTTCTGCTTGGAAATTTTCTCGACTTCCTTGGGCATAGAAGTATTGTCGTGTTAGCATCATGATATACGAATGCAAAAATGGTGACTTGTCTCAGAAATCTCTCAGTTAATATAAATGTGGAAGTGCTGAATGAATACCAAGCTGCTGTGAGGTGACAATGTCCTAGTGGGGGATGTAATGCCAATAAGAAGAAGAAGAAGAAGCATATTTTTAAAGAAAGGATCACACCCGCTATTGCCTTATTACGGGCGAACGCCTACTTCTAAACAAGCAAACACATCCACCATCCAGAAGGAAACACAATAATCATCGCTTTTCACTGGGGAAACCATGATTCCGATGAAGAGTAACAATTATCATTACTTTATACCCAGCTAATGCATGCTTTCTATGAAAGGATTTTGTGTCTTAATTGTATTACCAACCGGAGTTATTTTCACCATTGCGGCTTAATTCCAGCACTACTCAGGCAAATAACTCTTTCAGTTATAACAAAAAAATGTCCTACGTCCATTAAGTCAAATGACCATCACTTTTGATGCTATTTATAATTATCCCAAATGCCCTTTATGCCGAATGACCTTGGACCAAATAGTGTTATGCCAATGGCTCGCTTTCATCAGGGATATGTCTTTTTCGGGAAAATGTGATATACTGCGAAATGTGTTTCGTGGAAGTATCATTGTCGAGAAATTTCATTTTCGTTTAAGTCATTTTTGGGGAAATGTGATTTCCGGAAAAAATGATATTGTCGAGGATTTGCTATTTTTGAAGAATTCGGAAAATTGGTTTTCGGATAATTATACAATTTCAACTCGGATGAACTAACTAATCCAGCTTTTTAAGCAGATCATGCTATAAATTTTGAATCACCCCTTTTGACATTTCGTTTGTACACTATAATTTTTATAACTAGATCATAGTATTCTGAATTATACGTTGGAAAATTGATTATTTACCTGACAACGTACGTAACCAACAATAAGCTTTTATCATCGCTTTAGTAAGGTACACTAGGGTAAGTGTAAAAATCGACTCGATAATTTAGAATTTACTTATACTTTACAGTTTTTACCACACCATAGCATTGTGCAAGAATATACTTTGATGCTCACACTAATACTTTATTAAAATTTGTATAATACATACACTAACATGGTGAACGCTTGAACTGTCCTTTTAGCGAGCAGTTAGTTTTTGGATTCCTTTTTCCAGTGAATTTGATTCACAGGTGACCATTTTAATACTAATGAACTATTATTATTTATTTATTCAGACTAAGGCCGAAGTGGCCCGTGCGGTATATAAGAGTCTTCTCCATTCGGCTCGGTCCAATGCTACACGTCGCCAACCACGCAGTCTACGGAGGGTCCGCAAGTCATATTCCACCTGATCGATCCACCTTGCCCGCTGCGCACCTCGCCTTCTTGTGCCCGTCGGATCGTTGTCGAGAACCATTTTCACCGGGCTACTGTCCGACATTCTGGCTACGCGTCCGGCCCACCGCAGTTGTCCTATTTTCGCGGTGTGAACGATGGATGGTTCTCCCAACAGCTGATGCAACTCGTGGTTCATTCGCCTCCTCCATGTACCGTCCGCCATCTGCACCCCACCATAGATGGTACGCAGCACTTTCCTTTCGAAAACTCCGAGTGCGCGTTGGTCCTCCACGAGCATCGTCCAGGTCTCGTGTCCGTAGAGGACTACCGGTCTAATGAGCGTTTTGTAGATTGTCAGTTTGCTACGGCGGCGAACTCTATTCGATCGAAGCGTCTTGCGGAGTCCAAAGTATGCACGATTTCCAGCCACTATACGCCTCCGAATTTCTCTGCTGGTATCATTTTCGGCAGTCACCAGTGAGCCCAAGTACACAAATTATTCTACCACCTCGATTTCGTCACCACCGATGCCAACTCGCGGGGGGTGACTCACATTGTCTTCTCTTGAACCTCTTCCTATCATGTACTTCGTCTTCGACGTGTTGATGACTAGTCCGATCCGCTTGGCTTCCCTCTTCAGTCTGATGTAGGCTTCCTCCATCTTCTCAAAGTTACGTGCCATAATATCTATGTCGTCGGCGAAGCCAAATAGCTGGACGGACTTATTGAAAATTTAGCCACTCGTGTTAATCCCTGCTCTTCGTATTACCCCTTCCAAAGCGATGTTGAATAGCAGACACGAAAGACCATCACCTTGCCGTAACCCTCTGCGGGTTTCGAAGGGACTCGAGAATGCCCCTGATACTCGAACTACGCGCATCACCCGATCCATCGTCGCTTTGATCAACCGTGTCAGTTTATCCGGAAATCCGTTTTCGTGCATTAGCTGCCATAGCTGGTCCCGATCGATTGTATCATATGCGGTTTTGAAGTCGATGAATAGATGATGTGTGGGCACGTTGTATTCGCGGCATTTCTGCAGTACTTGGCGAATGGCGAACACCTGGTCCGTAGTGGAGCGTTCGCCCATAAAACCCGCCTGGTACTGCTCCACGAACTCCCTTGCAATTGGTGCTAGTCGACGGCATAAAATTTGGGAGAGTACCTTGTAGGCGGCGTTCAGCAATGTGATTGCGCGGTAGTTGCTACAATCCAGCTTATCGCCCTTTTTGTAGATGGGACACACGACACCTTCCATTCACTCCTGCGGCAAAACTTCCTCCTCCCAAATCTTGGTAATGACCCAGTGCAGCGCTCTAGCCAGTGCCTCACCACCGTGTTTAAATAGCTCTCCTGGTAGTTGGTCAACCCCAGGGGCTTTGTTGTTCTTCAGCCGGCCAATATCCTCCTGGATTTCCTGGAGATCCGGAGCCGGTAGAGTTATGTCCTGCGCGCGTTCTCCCAGGTCCATCACCATACCGCCATCTTCGTCTGCCACATCGCCATTCAGGTGCTCTTCGTAGTGCTGCTGCCACCTTTGGATCACCTCACGCTCGTTCGTAAGAAGGTTCCCGTTTATGTCCTTGCACATATCAGGCTGTGGCACGTGGCCCTTACGTGAACGGTTCAACTTCTCATAGAACTTTCGTGTGTTATTAGTGCGGTACAGTTGCTCCGTCTCTTCACGGTCTCGATATTCCTGCTGACGCTTTTTCCTCCGGAAAATCGAGTTTTGTCTGTTCCGCGCCTGTTTATATCGTGCCTCGTTCGCCCTCGTGCGGTGTTGCAGCAATCTCGCCCATGCTGCATTCTTCTCTTCTACTAACTGCTCACATTCGCCGTCATACCAGTCGTTTCTCCGATCCGGGGGCACCGTGCCAAGTGCAGCGGTTGCGGTGCTACCAATGGCGGATCGAACATCTCTCCAGCCATCTTCAAGAGACGCTGCGCCTAGCTGCTCTTCCGTTGGGAGTGCCACTTCCAGCTGTTGCGCGTATTCTTGGGCTAGTCTACCGTCTTGTAGCCGCCCAATATTAAGCCGCGGCGTCCGACTTCGACGCGTGTTGTACACCGTCGAGAGTTTTGAGCGGAGGCAAGTTGCAACGAGGTAGTGGTCGGATTCAATATTCGCACTGCGGTAAGTGCGGACGTTCGTGATGTCGGAGAAGAATTTACCGTCGATTAGAACGTGGTCGATTTGGTTTTCCGTTTCTTGGTTAGGTGATCTCCATGTGGATTTGTGGATATTTTTGCGGGGAAAGAAGGTGCTTCGGACTACCATTCCGCGGGAGGCTGCGAAGTTTATGCATCGTTGGCCGTTGTCATTCGATACGGTGTGCAGACTATCCGGTCCGATGACCGGTCTATACATTTCCTCCTTTCCTACCTGCGCGTTCATGTCACCGATGACGATTTTGACGTCCCGCAGTGGGCATCCATCGTATGTCTGCTCCAGCTGTGCGTAGAACGCTTCTTTCTCGTCTTCGGGTCTCCCTTCGTGTGGGCAGTGCACGTTGATGATGCTATAGTTGAAGAAACGGCCTTTAATCCTCAGCTTGCACATCCTTGCGTTGATTGGCTGCCACCCAATCACGCGTTGGCGCATCTTTCCCAGCACTATGAAGCCGGTTCCCAGCTCGTTTGTGGTGCCACAGCTTTGGTAGCTGCCCGATGCCCGCTTTTCCACACTATCTGTCCTGTCCAGCAAATCTCCTGCAGCGCCACGACGTCAAAGTTGCGGGGATGTAATTCATCGTAGATCATCCTGTCGCAACCTGCGAAACCTAGCGACTTGCAGTTCCATGTTCCAAGCTTCCAATCGTGATCCTTTATTCGTCGCCTAGGTCTTTGCCGATTATATCGAGTCGCATTATCTCTTATATTGTTCGTACTTATTGGTTTTCCAGGCGGCTTATTGGGCCTGCGCAAACCTCCTGTCTCGTCGGAGGGCCGTCGTGTCAGGGCTGTTTAGCGTCCCACCTAACACCAGGACTTGGGCTTGTGCGCTTTGAGCGGCACACGGTCGCTTTGGCGGAGCCTACTTGCGGATACATGCAGCTTTTTATAGAGGTTCAACAGGGCCCACTGTCAAACCCCACCACATCCTAGGCAGGCGCCACAACTCGCAGATGGCCTGGGGAGGGATCGTCAAGCCCTTGGACAAAGTCCCTGCTGCCCCCATTTTTTAAACCATATTATGATAAAATCCTGTTACAACATTTGAAAGATAATGGCTACTAAGAACAAAATTGTATCAAAATAAGTTATAAATATCACAATATGTTATAATTGTGTTAAATTTTTGTTATGCTCTTCTAGTCGGGTTGCCTGTGGAGTAGTCATATGAAAATATTACAGAAAACACTTGAAAAATGGGTTTTCAACAAAAGCCTGGGCAAAGCGCCCTATCGTAATGTATATAACTACAAAGCCGTTTATCAGTCTTGTCATAAGACGAGTTTGTACAATCCCATTTAATTCCACCACTTAATTGTACCTTGACAGACTCGGCAAGTCGCGTCAAGTACCTTACTGTTGAGGTCGAAATACGTATCTTTCAAGGTACAATCAAGTGGTGGAATCAAATGGGATTGTACAAACTCGTCTTATGACAAGTGAAGACATTTCACCAAAAAGCTCAAAAAAATTTTCTAAACGTTTATCAGTATTTTATTCACCTCACAATAAAAAGATTACTAATTCCTATGTGCTAGACATTAAAAAAAACCTCCTTAAGTCCATTTAAGTAGGTTTAAATTACATTTCGATAGTGGTAGAAGTTGTAAAATTCTTCTTTATGTAATCATTTTTTGTTCTACAAATACTTCCAACTTCGATTTCTATTTTTTTAATGTTATTTAATAATTTTTAAAATATAAATTTACTTTATGATGACGGGCTTTAGGAGGCGCTGGTGTGTTTTACAATTAGATAACCTAACTACTAACTACTAAGGAAGCAAATCTGCTGTTGGGTACGCCGCGCTTGTGTCCAATAGGTATAGTAGGGTATACCGTCCTGCTACATGGATCAGAGAAACATATTTTCATAAAACGCAATATTTTTGAAGATGGAAGCCAGTTTAAATCATTTTTATTACTGAGGAAATCTATTTAATTACCAAACTATGCAGTGCTATTTTGCGGACAGTATACAAGCGTCGCACCATAATGTTGAGCAAACAAACATTGAAAGTTACATCAGCATTATGTAATACAAACATACTTCCACATTGACATAGTATGATGGTGTTACAAATATTTAAAGGTATGTCGAACAAATATTTAAAGAATGTCGAAAACGAATACTTTCACTTTACCCCCTGTATCTTCAAACTTTCAACAGCCGCACACACAATAAAGCCCCAGAAATATAGAATAATGTCCCCGCTACAATATAGACTACAAAACTTGGCCAGAAAATTCATTTTTCATGACCTCATAGCCTCTGACATTTAGGGGGTCGGTTTGGGAACATTCTCCCCTACATTTCATTTGGATTACTTCTACAAAATAAATTTGATCTACAAAAGCGCAAGAAATCAAGCCATAAATTGACCTTAGAATCTTTGTTTCTTTGTTAATTTTTGACCCACTAATGCGCTTGGTGTCACTATTTCAATGCACTTTTTAAATTAAATGAAAGTTAAATTGCCTCGTCCAATTCAGCATCCCCAGAGCTTTCATGGGCTACAGAACTTCTAAAGAAATGTTTTTCATAGCAGTTTACGCTATTATTTTCTGGAACAATGGCAGCCTTTGCCCAAACTACTCCGAATTTGGAATCCACAGAATAATCGCATTTTTCTATGGTTCTCATGGAAGCCGTATCAACAGTGAAAACAAGTTTAATATGCTATTGTTTAACTTTGTACTTTTTTGATTTTTCTAACGTCAGCCATTAATCCTTCATTTGACTTACCACAAAGGCAAGGATTCTTCGCTTGTATCCTCTACATTTCGTGGTTTGCGGTCGCAAATTTCCTGACTGTTACGATCAGCTCTCATAGTTGCGGATCAAATGTATTTAATTTATAACAATTAATTTGTATATTTATATCTATGATGATACTTAGATGTCACATTTGGACTCCAAATCCTGGAAGGTAGTGGGTTTTATTAACTCAATTATACCGAACTGGGAAAATACACGTTTTAGGTTGTTTACTTGACAACTGGTGATCAACTTGAAGATGCGAACACATCTAGTAAATAGTAATCAGGGGTATACCACAAAAGTTAAACTCAATGAACGCAGTGGTTCTATGCCTTAACAACAAAAAAAGATGTCAATCATATTTTTGAATTTCAAGAGTAAATTTGTTTCTAATTGCCACAGATAGCCATTATTAAAAAGTCGCCTAAACGTATCGTATTTGCACCAAATATTTCGAAACAATAGCATTCATAAGTTCAATTTTGTCACTACGTTGAAGATAAATCGCATTACATTTACGACTGTCGAATGGAAACATCTATTATTCCCTGCTCGAAAGACAAAGCTCGTTTTGTTTCGTTTCGTTTCGCCCACACATCTATGTTCGGTGTCGTTGAAAAAGCGAATTACCTCCCCATTGTCGGGAGTAGCAGCAGTGCATTATGTCTGCGCGCGCCCCAGTGATGCCTAGGAGCATATTTTAATTCAATGCAATGCAATGGTTGTGTGGCTTGCATTTCTAAAAGTGCGGTGGCTCGCGAACTGCGCAATTTATATATTGCCGTTGATATCTGCCCCAAGATAGTGTGCTGCTGCAGCTGCAGCCGTAACGAGCCCGTCCACCGCCACTTGCTGCTGCTGGACATGCCTCTTTGTTATAAAACCTTTGATTTCTATTGCTGCTGGTGAGCTTCAACACGGGACTCGCGGACTGGTCCAGTAAAATCCGAAATAAACTGAATTGTTTATATTCTTATATTGTTTATTTCTCCAATTTTTCCATAAATTCTAAAAATTTATGCATGCTAAAATTTATAAATACCTACCAAATATAAAAATGGTGGGAATCATTGAAAAAGTGTGATTAAAAAATAAAGTATAATTCAACACTCAATTCGTATTTTTTTTCTCAACAAGTTGTAACTCTGTTATGATGCGAACATTTTTTATTCAGATTCGATTCTCCCTGTCTGTCCGCTTTCTGCGAGCAAACCATGAATGAAAATGGGGAGGACAGCGGCAGCTACCAAATACCTCGGTAGTCTATTTTGTTCTAAGCCGTTTTTAAATAGCCGTGAGCGCAGTTTTCAAATGTCACGCCAGAAAACGCGAACACGAAACACCCGGACATGGGTGACAGTTAACAATGTGGATACGGGCCGTGAGTGTGATAGCGTGAGCCGTTCCTCTCCGAGGTAGAAAAGGTTATTAAGTCGTCTGTTACGAAATCGGACAAGAGCAGCAGCAACAACGGTGGTATCACCGCCAGGATAATTAGTAGAAGATAATTTTCCGGAAAGTGGGGTCTATCCGAGGAAAGCAATTATGAAAATTATGTTGTTATGGAGATGCTATTAGAACGGATTCTGAAGGTGGATAGTCAATCTGGATAGGTGACCGAGGAGTGACGTCTAAAATTGCTTCATTATCGGTTTTCGCATATAAGCTCAGAAACTATGTTCCGAATGTTTCACTAAGTATGAAACATTAAACATTATTGATACAAGCAAAACGTGTCAAACCACCAGATAAATTGTAAAATGCATCACAATTTACTTTTTGGGAATGTCGTAGCGTAGCTGTAAGATGTACGATAAATCATGCTGGGTCGATGGATACGAATCATTTTTTTTCTCATTTTAAACATAGGCCTTGTTTCAAAAGAATGTAACAATGCAGTTCGCAATTCTTACAAGAATATAATGATTAACCTCAAATTAATATTAAAAATTATATAATAAAGTACAAAAATAAAATCTTTAAGGATTTAACAAAAAGAAATCCGCTGTAAAACGTTTTCTTAATGCTGTTTAAAGTCTACGCGTCTTCCACCGGATGTTCCTCCAGGAATTCCACCGGAAGTTTCTCCAGGAATTCCACCGGAAGTTCTTCCAGGAATTCCAACGGAAGTTCCTCCAGGAATTCCATCGGAAGTTCCTCCAGGAATTACACCGGAAGTTCCTCCAGGAATTCTACCGGAAGTTCCTCCAGGAATTACACCGGAAGTTCCCCCAGGAATTCCACCGAATGTTCCTCCAGGAATTCCACCGGAAGTTCCTCCAGGAATTCCACCGGAAGTTCCTCCAGGAATTCCACCGGAAGTTCCTCTAGGAATTCCACCGGAAGTTCCTCTAGGAATTCCACCGGAAGTTCCTCTAGGAATTCCACCGGAAGTTCCTCTAGGAATTCCACCGGAAGTTCCTCCAGGAATTCCACGGGAAGTTCCTCCAGGTATTCCACGGGAAGTTCCTAAAGGTATTCCACGGGAAGTTTCAACAGGAATTGCACCGGAAGTTCCTCCAAGAATTCCATGGAAAGTTCCTCCAGGAATTCAACCAGAAGTTCCTCCAGGAATTCCAGCGGAAGTTCCGCCAAGAATTCCACCGGAAGTTCCTCCAGGAATTCCACCGGAAGTTCCTCCAGGAATTTCACCGGAAGCTCCTCCAGGAATTCCACCGGAAGTTCCTCCAGAAATTCCACTGGTAGTTCCTCCAGGAAATCCACCGGAAGTTCCTCCAGGAATTCCACCGGAAGTTCCTCCAGGAAGTCCACCAGAAGGCCTCCTGCTATTCCACCAGAATTTCCTCCAGGAATTCCACAGGAAGTCCCTCCAGGTATTCCACCGGAAGTTCCTTCAGGCATTTCGCCGGAAGTTCCTCCAGGAATTCCACCGGAAGTTCCTCCAGGAATTCCACCGAAAGTTCTTCCAGGAATTCCACCGGAAGTTCCTCCAGGAATTCCACCGGAAGTTCCTTCAGGAATTCCACCGGAAGTTCCTCCAGGAATTCCACCGGAAGTTCCTCCAGGAATTCCACCGGAAGTTCCTCCAGGAATTCCACCGGAAGTTCCTCCAGGAATTCCACCGGAAGTTCCTCCAGGAATTCCACCGGAAGTTCCTCCAGGAATTCCACCGGAAGTTCCTCCAGGAATTCCACCGGAAGCTCCTCCAGGAATTCCACCGGAAGTTCCTCCAGGAATTCCACCGGAAGTTCCTCTAGGAATTCCACCGGAAGTTCCTCTAGGAATTCCACCGGAAGTTCCTCCAGGAATTCCATCGGAAGTTTCTCCAGGAATTCCATCGGAAGTTTCTCCAGAAATTCCACCGGAAGTTCCTCCAGGAATTTCAACGGAAGTTTCTCGAGGAACTGCACCGGAAATTCAAACAAACAGATCAGTGTAGACATGGAACTTCGTGCTTCCAGTCTCTCCATTATTAGTATCGTAACTCTAATAATGTTCTTTCATCAACAATTATTGAATTGAAAACCAGATTTTATTTATCATTCTATTAAACTTTATTAAATTTTCAAGTTTAACAAAAAATAATTTTTATATCTCCATTATTAAGCAAATTCAGTGACTTTTTGTTCGTACTTTACTATGTTCATAATTCGATGCATGGGGAAATTTTATTGATCGATTTGTGTATAATATTGAAAAAATAATATGTCCATGATAAGTAAACTTTACTAAAAAAAACTGATGTTTCTCCAGAAAGATATCCAATGGATTACGTAGTTTACCCCCCTCAATGTGTGATGTTATCCTTTCGCCTCAGTACCAGTCTTGGAAAATCGGAGAAAAACACATCACTGGTCCCGTGCGAATGGTGATAGCAATCGATGCCCATTTGTAGCCCGGTGCCTGACATTCGTTCGATTTGTGCGGCCACCTTCCGAGCCGGAGTCCGAACCACTTCGCCACAGCATCGATATCGGGAGGACAACGCCGGAAAGAGCAGGTCCTCGAGAGAAGAGGTGTTACGATCCGGACCACATAACCAACCGCAAAGTCGATGAGAATCCTCCGATCCCTCATGCGTGCCCCATGCGATTCCTAGGGGGGGGCATTAGAATCTGTTAATGACGACTGTTCGATCGTTTGCTTACATTTCACCTCCGGTCATGGTCCGACTGGGTGATGGGGATTTGTTCAGTAGCTCGCACCAGAACTCCCCATGTTCGATACGTGTCTCCCATGTCAGAACCACAGAGATGCAGACCCGTTCCCCCCGTTCGCCGTCGGCCCCTATCGAGGGTCGTTTGTGTTTTCTAATCACAGTACGTACGTACACCTCCAAGGTTTGAGGCCATATCCTTTCGGCAACCGGAGAGACAACGGTAGACAAATGATTTTATTATTTCTCCGGCGAGTGAGCATTGAACAGACGACGATGTCGATTTCACAACCCTCGTTCCTCCACCCAGCTGACCACGTGGGTTCCCGACCGGGGCCACGCCAGGCCGGAGAGCTTCGACTTTGATGTTCACGGCGTTGTTGTAGAGCTGGGATGCAGCCATAGTGTTCGGTTCGGTTCCACAAGACAGGTTTGACGACACATCAGTTGCACCGGCGGTTGTCGTCCTCCTCGTCGTTGGTGTGGATTCGATACTTTTCTTTGGCAGAGGGCTGTGGGTGATTAGAACGCTGTTATTTGGAGTGGATGAGCCTGTCATTAGAAGGCAGCTTGGTGACATCTTGCTCCGATGGCGATGTCAGTGTCGTTTTCGGATTTTTTTGATGATGTGAGAAAACGTAAATATTAAGAATGAGATTTTTTGAGATTCGGAATCGGTCGTTTGAATGAAGTAAGAGGCTCAATCTATATCATAAAATACTGAATGTGTTCGTATATAAACATAATATTAACGAAAAGGCAATTCCAATCCATTACTGGTTGAAATTCAAGTGCTATAGTTATTTACCAATGCAGAATCTCAATACAACTTCTGAAATAAAATTAGACATCCTAATGTATTTCTGTAGTTTAGCAAAACGTGCCGCAACAAAGCAAGACATGCTGAAGGTGACTGAGTTAGACTGCTATTCCTGGTACGCTATAGGAATTCTTTGGTTGGGATATTTTCTTGTTTAAAAACTTGTAGCAGTATCAAGAAAAAGTTTGTAACCATAAATATTGTAATCGGGTTTGAAATAGCATGAAAGCATTAATAATGATAAAGCTAAGAGGTGACAATGTTTCCTTATCCGAAGTACTTGTCGAATGAAAAGTTCAAAAAGTTGGTAAGCATTATTCGAGTCTTATCTTACTTAGATTTGTCAATTTTTTGTTAAGAGAAACCCCATATCAAGCAAAAAGGAAAATAAATACATGGCAATGTTATGAGCTCAAACGCAGTTGAATGAACCTTACGGTATGCTCTGGGTTTCGAAATATTGACATCTCAACTGGCGAAGCCGAGCCGGCGCCACAAACTTCGTCGAAACGGTTTTCGTTTGATGAATTATACGGTCGGTCAATGCTATAAAATTATACAAAGCTGACGGAATGTCGCCCTGGGCTGTGAGCTGTTGATACAAGTGTCGCTACGTGATTTGCAAAAAATAGATAAACTGGAACGAGCCGTCAACGGAAGTCTCACGATGATTAAATACCAGCAATTTGAACTTCACCTTTTAGCTTCAAGCTATACCAAAACCGTCAAGTTCGGATACCGATCGAATGCCCCTAGGCGCGCTAACGGACAAATTGGTATGGTCAGTTTTTTTTTTTTTGTCAGTCGTGAAAATTTGATTGTGCCCTCGAGGTATTGTGGATGCGGTCATCGATCCCATGTCTGCTAAGGTATTTTTTGCCAATTTGTTTCAATAAACTCGATCATATGTTAGCGATCGCACAATCTCCAGCGGAAACAAGCTTTGAATTATTGAAAATATTATAAAGAACAGACAAATTTACAAGGAAGAAATAATGTATTAAAAAAAATGCCAATACCAATTTTGTATTGTCTTCAGGAAACATTTTTAATTGATGATTTAGTTTTTTTTCCTTTCTCGTACAACTGAGTTGTAAGACTCCAAGGATCATAATTCTTTCCAGTTACAATCTGTAGGATATCAGGATTTCGCTACCGACAACGGATTGTAAATCCATGCATTGCCTGCTGAGGATCAGCCAGAATATTCCGTTCCACGTTTTTTGCAGCACTTACAAGTCGCAACATGGTGCTTGCTGCTTGTATGAAAGTAGTTCGAATTGAAACCATCCAACATTTTATGACAAATCAAAAATAACATTATGTTTTATCAATGTGTGTTTCTGAAATCCAGTTTGTAAAAAAATGAGCATAAAAAACACCATGCTGAGATATCATTCGTCATAATCACGATCGAGAAATCTGTTTTAAATTGGGAATTTAGGAATCTAGGAATTTAGGAATTTTTGATTTTAGTAATTTAAGAATTCATGAGTTTGCAGGCACAGGAATTTAGGAACTTGGTAATTAATAAATTGGGGAATCTCAGAATTTAGGAATTAAGGAACTTAGGGATTTGAGAATATAGGAATTCAGGAACTTGGGGATTTACCATTTTAGAAATTTGGGAATTTAGCAATTTATTAAATTGGGGATTCAGGAATTTATGAATTTAGGAGTTTCGGAAATTGTGAATTTAGGAATTTATGAATTTAGAAGCATAGAAATTCGGGAACTTATGGGCTTAAGAGTTTAGAAATTTATGAATTTATGAGTTAAAGTGTTTAGGAATTTGGGAATTGAGGAATCCTCGTTGAAAACCTTCTAGAGTTCTTCCAGAAACTCTTAATGAAGCTCGTTTAGGAATTCAACCTGATGCCTTCCAGAAAACAATCGTGCAGCTCCTCCAGGATTCCATTCAGGAGAAAACTACAAGACTTATTCCTGCAGTTCTTCTAAAAATTCCTCCTGGATTTCCACAAGGAACTATACAAAGAAATCGTAGAGAGTTTCTCCAAAAATCCCTTCTGCAGTTTCTTCTAGAATATCTCCTGAAGTTCAGCCATAAATTCCAGCAATTCTTCCAAAAATTTCCCCTGGAGTTAACCAAGGAATTCCCCCTGAGAAGCCCACAGCAATTCCTCCTGGAGCTCCTACACAATTCCACTTTAAAGTTCTTCCACAAATGTGTCATGAAATTCCTCTAAGAATTCCTACTTGAATTCCTCCTATAGTTCCAACAATAACTCCACTCAAAGATTTTTGAGAGTTTGATCAGAAAATCTTCCTGGAACTCCCCAAGTGATTCCTTCTTTGATTCCATAAGAAATTTCTCAATGAGACCCTTTAGGAATGTCCCCTGAAGCTGTTCTTGGAATCCATCTTGAAATTCCTCGAGCAAATCCTTTTTGATTTTCTCCTGGAGCTGCTCCAGGAATTTTTCATGTAATTTCTTCAGTTACTCCACGAATTCATCCGAAGTTCCTCCACTAATTTCTCCTAGAGTTCCTATATTCCTGTTTCTACAGGTGTGCACTGGTCTACACACTTAGTTTTTATTTCTGCAGCTCGGCAAAAATCCGCACAGCCGTGCGCCAGCAAAACAAAAAATGATATTTCAGCAAAAATGGCGATGGTTAGCTAATTTTCGGCAAAATATTTGCAGATTTTCAGTAATTTTGACAGAAATCTCGGCAAAAAACATGTTTGCTGGGGCACGGCTGTGCGAATCTCGGTAAAAGTTCAAAATTTTGCTGAGATCCCGGTAAAAAAAATTAAGTGTGTAGAAATCGTAGGCGGCGAAGTTTGTCGGGCTTTTGCTTGGCCTCGGCATTTTCATCTCTGCAAATTCTTCGAAACTTCCTCAGCAAATTCTTCAAGGAAATTATTTGGATTCCCGATCAGAATAAAATAACTGATTTGTAACAGGTCGTGTTATTTAGTTATGTACCTTTTTCTAACAGATTATATTACAAGTTGTGTCCAATTTGTAGTTTAAATAACAGAAAATTATAACAAACCAAAATAATGAAACATATCTGTTATAATGGAGGGGCCCTCCTTAGCCTAGCGGTAAGATGCGCGGTTACAAAGCAAGACCATGCTGAGGGTGGCTGGGTTCGATTCCCGGTGCCGGTCTAGATAATTTTCGGATTGGAAATTGTCTCGACTTCCCTGGGCATAAAAGTATCATCGTGATATACGAATGCAAAAATGGTACCTTGGCTTAACCTCGCAGTTAATAATTATGGAAGTGCTGAAAGAACTCTAAGCTGCGAGACGCTAATGCCTCAATGGGGGATGTACTGCCAATAAGAAGAAGAAGAAGAAGATATTTGTTATAAATTTGATAAAATATTTATTCGTAACGAATGGCAGCTACTAAATTATATCAACAGTTGTTATTTATACCTGAAGTTGTTATAAGTTTGATATAATTTTGTTTTGTCGTCCCGACCATATTACTTAAGATATTCCTCCGATTTTTTGGGAAATTCTTCGGAATTCTCGCGGAGGAATATTCTTCGGAATTTCTTCCATGGAATATACAAGCGAGTTTCTCTGAAATTTTCACGGCAATGTTTTCGAAATTCCCAATGATTTTCACTAGATTTTTTTTTTCACATTTGTCTCTTCTAAAAGTTTCAACCGACGTGATCAGCGCCGTGAGTTGATAAGAGAATTCCCGGAATGAGCTCCTGAAGTAACTCCAGGATAAGTTTCAAGAGACAGCTGAACTTTTGAAGAAACTCCGAGAGGAGCTCCAGCAGGTACTCCAGGAGGAATTCCCTGAGTAACTCTAGGACTAATTCTTTGAGGAACTCGAGAATTCCCTTAAGGAACTTTGAGCAAATTTCCTGAAAGAACTTCAGAAGGGATTCCTGGAAGAGCACCCAAAAATCAAAGGAGAAATATTTGGAAGAACTTCAGAAAAAACTCCGAGAGAAGATCTCCTGAAAAATTAAAAGAGAAATCCTGAAGAACTCCTGGAGGAACTCCAGAAGGAAATCCTGAAGGAACTCCAGAAGTAATTTTTGGAGAAACATCAGTAGCAATTCCTTTAGGATCATTTTCGGAGAAACTCCAGGAATGATTCCTGTAAGTAACTCCAAAAAGATATACTGGATGAATCCCTGGTAGAATTCCAGGAAGAATTTCGTGAGGAACTTTAGGAAGAATACCCGAAGAAACGCTTGGCGGAATCCCTGAACAAATTCCTGAAGGAACTCCAAAAGGAATCCCTGCAGGAACTCCAGGAGTAATTTCTAGAAGAGCTCCTGGAGGAAATCCTGGGGAAACTCACGGAGTAATTTCTGCAGGAGCTCCAAGATGAATTTTTGTAGAAACTACAGGAAGGATTCCTGTAAAAGAACTCCGAAAAGATATCCTGGATGAACCCCTAGTAGAATTCCTGCAGATACTCCAAGAGGAATTCATTGATGAACTCCAGGATGAATTCCCGAATGAATGGGGGAATTTAGAATGAATTCCCCAAGGAGTGTATTCCTCCGGGAATTTAGAATGAAATCCTGGGGGAATTCGAAATGAATTCCTGGGGGAATTCGGAATGAATTCCTGGGGAAAATCCGAATAAATTCCTGGGGGAATTCGGAATGAATTCCTGGGAGGATTCCGAATGAATTCCTGGGGGAATTCCGAATGAATTCCTGGGGGAATTCCAATTGAATTCCTGGGGGAATTCCGAATGAATTCCTGGGAGAATTCCGAATGAATTCCTGGGGGAATCCCGAATGAATTCCTGGGGGAATTCGGAATGAATTCCGGGGGGAATTCCGATTGAATTCCGGGGGGAATTCCGATTGAACTCCGGGGGGAATTCCGATTGAATTCCTGGGGGAATTCCAAATGAATTCCTGGGGGAATTCCGAATGAATTCCTGGAAGAATTCCGAATGAATTCCTGGAAGAATTCCGAATGAATTCCTGTGGGAATTCCGAATGAATTCCTGGGAGAATTCCGAATGAATTCCTGGGAGAATTCCGAATGAATTCATGAGAGAATTCCAAATGAATTCCTGGGGGAATTCCGAATGAATTCCTTGGGGAATTATGTATGAATTCCTTGGGGAATTCCGAATGAATTCCTGTGGGAATTCCGAATGAATTCCTGTGGGAATTCCGAATGAATTCCTGTGGGAATTCCGAATGAATTCCTGTGGGAATTCCGAATGAATTCCTGGGGGAATTCCGAATGAATTCCTGGGGGAATTCCGAATGAATTCCTGGAAGAATTCCGAATGAATTCCTGTGGGAATTCCGAATGAATTCCTGTGGGAATTCCGAATGATATCTTGGAGGAATTCAGAATGATATCTTGGAGGAATTCAGAATGAATTTCTGTGGGAATTCCGAATGAATTTTTGGGGGGAATACCAAATGAATTTCTGGGGGAATCCCAAATGTATTCATGGGGTTATTCCGAATAATTTCCTGGGGGAATTTCGAATGAATTCCTGGAGGAAGTCCGAATGAATTCATAGAGGAATTCTGAATGAACTCCTGGGGGAATTCCGAATAAATACCTGGGGGAATTCCGAATGAATTTCTGGGGGAATTCTGAATGAATTCCTGGGGGAATTCCGAATGAATTCCTAGAGGAATTCCGAATGAATTCCTAGAGAAATTCCGAATGAATTCCTGGGGGAATTCCGAATGAATTCCGAATGAATTCCTGGGGGAATTCCGAATGAATTCCTGGGGGAATTCCGAATGAATTTCTTAGGGAATTTCGAATGATTCCTGGGGAATTCCGAATGAATTCCTGGGGGAATTCCGAATGAATTCCTGAGGGAATTCCGAATGGATTCCGGGAATTCCGAATGAATTCCTGTGGGAATTCTGAATGAATTCCTGGGGGAATTCCGAATGAATTCCTGGGGGAATTCCGAATGAATTTCTTGGCGAATTTCGAATACATTCCTGGGGGAATTCCGATTGAATTGCTGGGGGAATTCCGAATGAATTCCTGGGGGAATTCCGAATGAATTACCTGGGGGAATTCTGAATGAATTCCTGGGGGAATTCCAAATGAATTCCTGGGGGAATTCCAAATGAATTCCTGGGGGAATTCCGAATGAATTCCTGGAAGAATTCCTAATTAATTCCGAATGAATTCCTGGGGGAATTCCAAATGAATTCCTGTGGGAATTCCGAATGAATTCCTGTGGGAATTCCGAATGAATTCCTGAGGGAATTCCGAATGAATTCCTGTGGGAATTCCGAATGAATTCCTGTGGGAATTCCGAATGATACCTTGGAGGAATGCAAAATGAATTTCTGTGGGTATTCCGAATGAATTCTTGGGGGGAATACCAAATGAATTTCTGGGGGAATCCCAAATGTATTCATGGGATTATTACGAATAAATTCCTGGGGGAATTCCGAATGAATTCCTAGGGGAATTCCGAATGAATTCCTGGGGGAATTCCGAATAAATTCCTGGGGAAATTCCGAATGAATTCCTGGAGGTATTCCGAATGAATTTCTTGGGGAATTTCGAATGATTCCTGGGGGAATTCCGAATGAATTCCTGGGGGAATTCCGAATGAATTCCTGGGGGAATTCCGAATGAATTCCTGGAGAAATTCCGAATTAATTCATGTGGGAATTCCGAATGATTTCTTGTGGGAATTCCGAATGATATCTTGGGGGATTTCCAAATGAATTCCTTAGGGAATTCAGAATGAATTCCTGTGGGAATTCCGAATGAATTCTTGGGGGGAATACCAAATGAATTCCTGGGGGAATTCCAAATGTATTCATGGGGGTATGCCGCATGAATTCCTGGGGGAATTCCGAATGAATTCCTGGAGGAATTCAAAATAAATTGTTGGGGAAATTCAGAATGAAATCCTGGTTGAATTCGGAATGAATTCCAGGTGGAATTCCGAATGAATTCCTGGGGGATTCCGAATGAATTCCTGAGGGAATTCAGAATGAGTTCCTGGGGGAAATCCGAATTAATTCTTAAGGGAATTCCGAATGAATTCTGGGGGGGGGGGAATTCCGAATGCATTCCTAGAGGATTTCCGAATGAATTTCTGGGGGAATTCCGAACGAATTTCTGGGGGAATTCCGAATGAATTCCTGGGGGAATTTCGAATGAATTCCTAGGAGAATTCAGGACTAATTCCTGGGGGAATTTATAATGAACTCGTGGGGGAAATCAGAATGAATTTCTGGGGGAACTGAGAATCAGATTGAATTTTTTAGGGAATTCAGAATGAATTCCCCTGGGAGTTCAGATTCAATTCCTGGGGGATGAATTCTGGGTGAGTTCCTGTATGAATTTATGGAGAATTTCTGGATTAACTCATGGCAGAATTCAGAATGAATTGCTGGAATAATTTGGGATCTTCAAGATGAATCCCCGTATGAACTTTGGGAAGAATTTCTATAGGAACTTCGGGAAGAATTTCTGGGTTAGCTTCAGAAAAAAATTCTTGGATGAATTGCAGGAGGAATGCATGGAAGAACTCTTTTTCTTTTTTAAATTCCTTCTGCAGTAGTCATTTCTGTAATGTATTGCCAAGCATAGTTGTTCCATGTCGTTTTTTTGTTTTATTTTTTTATCTTATCCAATCCAGTTCTTATATCCATTGGTGGATTCTTTTGTTGGCCACCAGGGCAGCAGGAAGGCCATCAACTAAGAACGACATGGGACAACTATGCTTGAGACGGCAGTGTAGTTCCTCAAAGAGTTCCGCTATGAATTGATCTTGGAGTTCCTCATGAAATTCCTCCTGGAATTCATTTAGACTTCTTCTTCAATGGCACTTCATTCCAACTAGAAAATGACCGGCTTTCAACTTGCTATTCTTTAAGCTTTTTTCAGTTATTAATTGAAAGCTTTACACTATGGATACACTATGCCCAGGGTGTCGAGAAAGTTTCCAACCCGAAAACATGATAGACCGGACCGAGAATCGAGCTCGTCATCCCCGGATCGGCAATCTTACGCCTTTGCTTGCATGGCTACTGGAGACCTCATTCATTTAGGCGTTTCTGTTGGAATTCCTTCAGAAGGTCTTCCGGGAATACCTCCGGATGTTTCTCCGGGAATTCCTGCAGATGTTTCTTCCGGACTTCCTCTAATAACTCCTGGATTTCCTACATAAATTCCTCTTGAAATTCCTCCTTCATCTTGGATCTAGTCATTCTGTCTAGAATTTCTTCAAGAGATCCTCCACGAACTAACATATAGGCTTTTTTTTTTAAATCCTTCGAAAGTTCCTCTTGAAACTCATCCTGAACTTCTGAACTCCTCTAGGAATTATTCTTGGACTTTCTCCAAATATTCCTGCTGGAATTCCTGAAGAAACTTCTCATGGAAATCCTCCTGGAACTACTTTTGGAATTTCTGTAGGAATTCACATCTATATATGAGCCGATTTTTGATATCCTACAGATTGTTTTGTGTAAAAATCTTGAGATTTGATTGAAAACGCCTGAGATCTGGATTCTCAGAGTTGCCGTTCCACGTTTTTTGCGACCTTGGTACGTTACGTTACAAATGTTGGCTTGGTACTTGTAGTGTTAAAAGACTTCTTTTTATGTCTTTATTATCGAGACTTTCAGCCTAAGACTGGCTCGTCTCGTAGTTAAATGACTATTTTGGTACACCCACCCTTTGTCTATCTATAGTAACTTAAGAGGAAAATTAGATCATGTCACCAACAGTTCCACGTTTTTTCCGATCTGCGGGTCATTCTTCCACATAAGGTAATCCACTGCAGTGTCTATCCAATTCGTCCTCAGGGACAGTTATTTAAGATCATGCTCACGATGCATGCAATTGCGATTCACAATTCACCCATATACGTGCATCGAAACCGAACATCGATACATATTGTGAAAAACCTTTGCCACCGACTGCTGATGATGCCGCCATAAGCTATCGTGTTGCATTATTGCCTTGACCAACGGGCAGAGGGAGGCAATGCAAACGGCGACGGCCCATACCACGCAAGAAGCAGCCGAACGATCCGAAGAAAAAGTTAAGCAAGCAAAAAACACGTTATCCAATAAACCAACACTTAACACGTCGTCAAGTGTTCTTAGGCAGGTAATTGCAAAGAATTAATCCAATTCGTTTTATTTTCATTTTTAGTCTCACTTCACCTTAATGCCCTTATGGTCAGCAAGCAGTCAAGTGTAGAGCTCTTGTGCTGTGATGCCGCAGCTTCGTCGCCTTAAGACCTCACAAGAGCTATAGCAGCAGCAGCAGCAGCTCGGGTGGATTTACCCCGTTCACCAGCAACAAGCTGTCGATTGTGATGATGAAAAATGAAGCGACCATTCGAAAAGGAGATTAATTGAAATATAATTGAAATATGAGAGCCTAGCTGTCGGTTGATGGATCATCGCGTTGTTTTTTGTACCTACTTGACTTGGGCTACTGCTTTTTGCTGAACAACTTTACAAGCTCCTACCGAAGCGAATGCGATCCTATCCATTGTAAAAGTGTTGGCTAACGAGCGATCTTCTTAGCATCGACGCCATCGGATTAGATGTGAGTCAAAGACAGAAAAAATGATTTTATGAGTTTAGCATAAATAAGTTACAAACATGTTCTTCTTAATGTTTCCATCAAATGATGATATTTCTATTCTGATAATTAACTATAACACTCTGATGACGGATAACTTTTTAAAACAGTTATCGATTTCAAATAACATGATATCTTGGAATGAGTAAGCTCTCACTGTCGAATATATCTTGTTGCGATAAAAACGATTGATAAAGTAAATGCGCAGGGTGACGACTATGAATAAGCACATAATTATTGTCTTTCTGTCTATCACACATTTAATGTGACCGAAATCTCAACATACTTATATACTTCCACTGTACAGACAACGTTTCAATTTATCGAACTGATTGTTGGTATTTTAACATTTAGTTAGATGACTCTTTTAAAAGTTCATTGATAGAGGAAACTTATAACCTCAGAGCAACTATTAAAATTATATCAATTTTATCTCGAAAAGGTGAATATCAAAAACGATCATGACTTCACATAACAACCCGGTAGATAAAAATCGTATAAACGCGTTAACTTGAACAACTTAATTGCCTTCTGCATACCACGACGACCTTTGCCGGAGCCATGCACCGCTAAATCATACCGCGAGCGTTGATCGAGGAGGACGCTCATTTAATCGATCCATAAGTACCGCGACGGCTCCAGTCGTATCTGATGTAGATGGTGACCGCGATCCTCAACGATGATGATGTGTGTACTTAGAAAGGTAATTACACGGTACGGACCACCTATTCGCAGCTACCGAACTACACCCTTCAACTGTGTAATTTACCGCGAGTTGGCGCCCAACTCATCTGACCTCGACATTTATACCGATACACGATACGAACGCCCGGGTCTCTAATGCGACGACTGCGGGTCGAGGAGCTGACTAATGGGACGTTTCCAGTCTGCATCGATGATGTCCTAAGTCCCCGACAACACCAAATGGAAACCGTTTTGGTGCGAAATGTTTGCACGCGAATTTTTGACGCACTTTACGCTTTGAAGCTTTTTCGCACGTAACGGTTCGTGTCCAATGATAATGAAGTGTGTCTGTTTGCTTCTTCTGTATCAATTTCATTATGACAGATTTCAAGGTTAGGTTTGAAGAAACACTAACGCTTTTTTGAAATAAAATACATTTGTTTATTTAGCTATTTTTGGTCCTAATATGATGTTATGAAACTTGTTAACTTATTATTTTAAACACAACCTCGAGTAGACGTAGGACTTGTATAAACGTAAGGTATTGTATTTACATTTAACTTTTGAACCCATAATTTTTTATTATAGGTATTGAAACGGCAACTTCCATGCTGTGTAGAATTTGAGACAATTTGTTTTTTTTAACTTGTGGAAATAAAACTAATAATTAAATACATAATGAGAATTGCTTTTTTTTCTAACTATCAAGCCCTTATTTACTCAAGCAAATGTAGGGCATTTATAGATTTCTTATTAATGATAGTTTTTAAAGTTTAAAAATTCTGTAAATAAAAGTTACATCTGAATAAAGAAGAAAAATTGCTATATGAAAATAAAAAATATGATAACATGAAATTAAAAAAATTAAAATACAAAAATATGAGTACACAAAAACATAAAGCATGATAATATGAAAACATTGAAAATTTTATATTTTAAAATTTTCAATACTTCCACAATCGCACGCCTCCATCCTCTTATGCACTCATATTTTTGAATGTATTTGTAATTGATGTTAAAGTATAAAATTTTGAAAATATGACAATATGAAGATCTGAAAATAAGATAATATAAAAATATTAAAACAAAACAATATAACATGAAAATACGAAAATTAAATCATAAAAATATGAAAATACAAAAATATGGAAACGTAAACCTGAAAATATAGAAATAATGAAATATGAAAAATAAGTATAATGAAATATGGAAAATAAATATAATATGAATATATGAACATACGCAAGCATGGCATTGCTACGGTATATTTCGTGGACTGGAAACATGTTTCCTTTGAAATCTCTGTCCAGATTGCTATCAGAAATCAAGGTGGGTGTAGTCCTTAATTTCAATCTATGACAAAAATGACAAAAGCATTAGAATTACTATTCCTGGGCACGCTTATCTGTACCGTTACTAGGGAGAGAAGGAATAAGAACCACGGAGTTGGATATTGGGAAGGTATTCGTTGAATCAGGATGTGCCTGTAGCTGGCAATGTGACCATAGTAGAACTTACCCCGTAACACACCACGAAGAGGTATCTACCCAGCATTACGGGTGATATCCACGTCGAACCCCAAATGGCAATTAAATTTTTATTTATTACCAGACTAAGGCCGGAGTGACCTGTGCAATACATAAAAGTCTTCTCCATTCGGCTCGGTCCATGGCTGCACTTCGCCAACCACGCAGTCTTCGGAGGGTCCGCAAATCGTCCTCCACCTGATCGATCCACCTTGCCCGCTGTGCACCTCGCCTTCTTGTTCCCGTCGGATCGTTGTCGAGAACCATTTTTACCGGATTGCTGTCCGACATTCTGGCTATGTGCCCGGCCCACCGCAGTCTTCCGATTTTCGCGGCGTGAACGATGGATGGTTCTCCCAACAGCTGATGCAACTCGTAGTTCATTCGCCTCCTCCACGTACCGTGCACCCACCAAAGATGGTACGCAGCACTTTCCTTTCGAAAACTTCCAGTGTGCGTTGGTCCTCCGGTAGAGAACTACCGGTCTAATAAGCGTTTTGTAGATAGTCAGTTTAGTACGGCGGCGAACTCTATTCGATCGGAGCGTCTTGCGAAGTCCAAAGTACGTACGATTTCCCGCCTGCGTCTCCGAATTTCTCTGCTGGTATCGTTATCAGTGGTCATCAGTTAGTCCAAGTACACGAATTCTTCAACTACCTCGATTTCGTCACCACCGCATATAGGAATAAATTGCCCAATTCTTGACCAAAACTATTTTTTGCGGTTATTTGGGCTTGATATTCCTAGGACGAAGTAATAATAATCAATTATGGTTAAATCTATCTACCTAACAGTGTTACAGCAGATAAAAATCTCAAAATACATATGTTTTCAAATAAAACCTCGCGTTTTATGTAAAATTTCTTGCTTCCGCTACGTGAACGATTCTAAAATGGCTATATTTCACAAAGTAGCAAGAAACCCGTAGTTAAAGCTCTATCCTTAAATGGATTTTCTAACATTTACATAGGAAAAAAAACATCTAACTCATTTTAACTTATTCGGACCCAAGATCCCAAAAGAAAAATGGTTGTATAAATTCGCATGCACAAAAGTAAACACTGTTTTCTGCTTGAACACTCTCCAGGTCCAGGAGATGCTGTGAATATAAATAAAAATATATCCATAATTTGCGTAACAAAAAAGTTCCGCAAGTTCTGAACTTTTAGATGACCCAGAATATCCCAAAATTACATCACATTGATTACCATGTTCGAGTCGAAGCCCACAAAATATCATAGCTATAGCCATGACGAAACTATCATAATAAGGTGCCGTTCATAAATTATGATCACTTTAATGAAAACGGGTTCATCCTAATTCTAGGTTGTAACAGATTTATCTATAATGCAGAATTTATAGATAAGCGATTTCGATATAAGATTTTCAAAAAACTATCAATGCGCCACATGGGAGACCCATTATTCTATTCATGTCTTGACAAAATGCATGCTAAATAGCATGCTATTTACATTTTTTTCTGGATTCGTTATTTGTGGTAATTTATGAACAAATATTGAAATTATGCTTTTAAATGATGAAAAATCGCATTTTATTCAAATAGCTCAGAAACTAATTTGCGGACGAGTTTTCACGTGGAATGCATAGTCCACATCTTGAAGTGACACCCAAGTTATTTATCTTTGCCAGATCTTGCCGTATAGATTAACTTTTCTTCTGAAGAAAAACATATGAAATAGAAAAAAATAGTAATTTTTAAGTGGTCATCACCTGAACCATAAAATTTATAATTTGACCATAAACATGAACAAAATGGAGACATACAACTATAATATACTCATTCTGTACTAATAATAGCTTGTTGATAACATTTATGTTGTGTAAAAAACAGATTTTCCATAAATGCCACAAATAATGTATACATTATTTTAGATAAAATCCAATTCAATACCTCATTTTTGAGCCCTAATTATATTTTTTTACAAAATTTTGGGTCACTTCTGAAATAGTCACAGTATGCAGAATACTGTTCGGCAGTTCGGCCACATTGAGAGTTGACGTAAAGTCAATGTCAACTTCTCTCCACGAACAGCCTGGTGGTGTCGGCAGCTGGTTATCTGGCTAAGAATAACATTACGGATTGCCTGTTCCAGTGGTAAAAGTCCACCATACAGGTGACCCCTAATTTTCGGTGTGATGCGGCTTTATGCTTACCGTGCCTACGAATGAATGGTTAGGGGGGTCTAATAAGAACCTAACCGCAAACGGAGCCTGTGAAGCACCAGGGCTTCACAGTATTTTAGCCCTCGCTGCGCTAACCGGAGCTATGGCGTAGTTGACTTTTTACTTCTCCGAGATAATCGGCTACTCTTATTCAACTTCATCATGAGGTTAAATAAAAGTAGGGTTATAAATATGTGTTTTAATTAGTGTTCAACGAATTGTCACCTATATGGATTCGCATTATGCGTTTTATACAATGTGCTTTGTGTATGTTACCTATATGGATTCGCATTATGCTTTTTTTTCACAGTGTACTCTGTGTCTCGTCCTTGACGTTTGGCTTCGGCTACTCTTGTTCAATCTCAACGTGAGGTTAAATAAGAGTGGGGTTATGAATAAGTGTTTCACTTAGTTTTCAACAAATTGTCACCTATATGGATTCGCATTATGCGTTTTTCACAGTGTACTCTGTGTCTCGTCTTTGACGTTCGGCTTTGGCTACTCTTGTTCATCCTCAACGTGAGTGTGGGGTTATGAATATGTGTTTTATTTAGTTTTTCAACAAACTTCACCCTATATGGATTCAAATCATGCATTTTTTTTACAATGTACTTTGTGTTTGTCACCTATATGGATTCGCATTATGCGCTTTTCACAGTGTACTCTGTGTTTCGTCTTTGACGTTCGGCTTCAGCTACTCTTGTTTAATCTCAACTTGCGGTTGAATAAGGGTGGGATTATGAATATGTTTTTTTCACTTAGTTTTTTCCAACAAATTTTCACCTATATGGATTCGCATTATGCGTTTTTTTTACAATATACTTTGTGTATGTTACCTTTATGGATACCTTTATGCGTTTTTCACAGTGTACTCTGTGTCTAGTCCTTGACGTTCGGCTTCGGCTACTCTTGTTCAATCTCAACGTGAGGTTAAATAAGAGTGGGGTTATGGATACGTGTTTTACTTAGTTTTTCAACAAACTTCCACCTATATGGATTCGCATTATGCATTTTTTTTACAATGTACTTTGTGATTGTTACCTATATGGATTCGCATTATGCGTTTTTCACAGTGCACTCTGTGTTTCGTCTTTGACGTTCGTCCATTGTTACATCCTCTGTGTTTTTGTGACCTCTCTTTAGTCCCTAGCTGAATGCGTGTGAGTCTACATAATTGGCTTCCCTATAAATGGTTCCATTCTCCTTTCCAACTTCACTTCCTCTTCCTTTCCCCTTTTCACTTCCTTTTCCGTCAGGTAAATGATGAGGAAGGCCAGTGAAGGCGATGGCACAAATCTCCCAAATTGAGGGGAACGTACCTCCTGAGCCGACGTTCTGATACCTGATAGGTTCTTATGCAGAACTGTATTAAAATCTGCCATCCGCTGGTTGGGTGTAGATAAAATTCAATTCAATACCTCATTTTTGAACCCTAATTGTATTTTTTTACAAAATTTTGGGTCACTTCTGAAATAGTCACAGTATGCGGAATCTTTTTAAGTATCTAAAATAAATATAAGAATGTATAAATGATGATTTTTTTTTGGGTTTTGTCCACGAATTTGTTCTAGTTACTCTTCTGTGCACCGATAGAAACTGGTGGGTGGCTTACATTGACCTCTCTTGAGCCTCTTCCTATCATGTACTTCGTCTTCGACGTGTTGATGACTAGTCCAATCCATTTAGCTTCGCTTTTCAGTCTGATGTAGGCCCCCTCCATCCTCTCAAAGTTACGTGCCATGATATCAATGTCGTCGGCGAAACCAAATAACTGGATGGACTTCGTGAAAATCGTACCACTTGTGTCAATCCCTGCCCTTCGTATTACTTCCTCCAAAGCGATGTTAAATAACAGACACGAAAGACCATCACCTTGCCGTAAACCTCTGCGCGTTTCGAAGGGACTCGAGAATGCCCCTGAAACTCGAACTACGGACATCACCCGATCCATCGTCGCCTTGACCAACCGTATCAGTTTAATCCGGAAATCCGTTTTCGTGCATTAGCTCCTATAGCTGGTCCCGATCGATTGTATCATATGCGGCTTTGAAGTCGATATTCGCGGCATTTCTGCAATACCTGACGTACGGTGAACACCTGGTCTGTGGTAGAGCGTTCACCCATAAATCCCGCCTGGTACTGCCCCACGAAATCTCTTGCAATTGGTGTTTGTCGGCGGCGTTCAGCAATCTGATTGCGCGGTAGTTGCTACAATCCAGCTTATATCGCCTTTTTTGTAGATGGGGCACACGACACCTTCCATCCACTCCTGCGGCAGAACCTCATCCTTCCAAACCTTGGTAATTACCCAGTGCATCGCTCTACCCACTGCCTCATCACCGGGTTTAAACAGTTCTCCTGGTAGTCAAACGTATCCGTAGAGTTACTGTGATGTACAATAAACTATTTTTGAACTGCCTTGGACGTTCTGGGCCATCCAAACATTCCTTGAGTTTAGGACTTGGAATCTACAGCTGCAAGAAAATCGTTTTTCAGTACTGAAAGGTTTAATGTGCATTCAATTATATCCATTACACCTCCTGGGAGGACAAAGGATATCGTAGGATAGTTTTGAAATATTCTGGGCAATCCAAACTGTCCTTGAGTTCGGGACTTGAGATCTACAGCTGCTTAGGGGCTTTTTTCGGTACGCTAAGCTTCAATATCCATTCAATTATAAATATTACACCCCTCGGTTGGTCAACGGTTATGGTAATATTCGTTCAATTATATCCATTACACGTGAGATAATTTTAAGATATTTTGCGCAGTCCAAACTATCCTTGAGTTCGAGACTTTAGATCTACAGCTGCTTAGAAGCTCTTTTCGGTACTCAAAGCATCAATATTCGTTCAATTATACCTATTACACCTCCCAGAAGGTCCACGGATATGGTAAGATAATTATGAGATATTCTGGGCAATCCAAACTGTCCTTGAGTTCGGGATTTGAGATCTTCGATACTCAAAGCTAGCTTAAATGAGCATTCAATTATATCCATTACGACTCCTGGGAGGACAAAGGATATCGTAGGATAGTTATGAGATACTCTGGGCAATCCATCATACCCTTGAGTTCGGGACATGAGATCTACAGCTGCTTAGAAGCTCTATTCAGTACTCAAAGCTTCAATTTTCGTTCAATTATATCCATTGCACCTCCCGGGATGTCCACGGATACGGCACGATAGTTATGAGATATTCTGGGCAATCCAAACTGTCATTGACTTCGAGACTTGAGATCTACAGCTGCTTAGAAGCTAATCAAAGCTTCAATATCCGTTCAATTATATCCATTACACCTCCCGGGAGGTCAACGGATACCGTAAGATAATTTTAGTTATGATAGTTATGTGATTTTCTGGGCAATCCAAAATGTCATTGAGTTCGGGACCTGATATCTACATTATTCAAAGCTTCAATATGAATTCCATTATATCCATTACACTTCCCGGGAGGTCAACGGATATCGTAAAATAGTTTTGAGATATTCTGGACAATCCAAACTGTCTTTGAGCTGCAAAACAAGCTTTTGAAATGTTGGTGCTAGTATATTCAACTGTAATCATCACATACATATAGTAACTTTGAACTGCGGTAAGACGCGCGGCTACAAAGCAAGACCATGCTGAGGGTGGCTGGGTTCGTTTCCCGGTGCCGGTCTAGGCAATTTTCGGATCGGAAATTGTCTCCACTTCCCTGGGCATAAATGTATCATCGTGTTAGCCTCATGATATACGAATGCAAAAATGGTAACATGGCTTAGAAACCTCGCAGTTAATAACTGTGGAAGTGCTTAATGAACACTAAGCTGCGAGGCGGCTCAGTCCCAGTGTGGGGATGTAATGCCAATAAGAAGAAGAAGAAAAACTTTGAAAAAATTAGAAATGTTGGTGCCGATATATTGGAGCTTTGAGTGACGGAAACCCAAAGTAACCATTAGCACTATATTTTGCCTTTTCTGCAATATAAAGCTATATAAGTCAGGTTCTATAAGACAGTATAAAGCATGTTTACACTGTGACAGCGTTATAGTCGAACGTACAGATTTTTTAAATGCTTACGGTTAGCTGGAAAATGTACTGATGTGCCTGTAGATCGCTTGTTCTGAACTCAAAGACGGTTTTGATGACCAAGGATATCCCAAAACCATCTAATCTGTCCCTTGATCTTCAGGAATATATTATGGATATGGATGAATACATATCCAAACTTGAAGCGACGAAAAAGCTAGAGTGGTGACTGTAGATTGCAAGTGCTGAACTCAAGGACGGTTTAGATAACCCAGGATGTCCTAAAACCAACTTACCATGTCTACTGGAATATGTTATGGACATGCTTGAACACATATCCAAGTTTCTAGTGACGAGAAAAGCTAGTGTCGTAGCTGTAGATTGCAATTTCGGAACTCAAGGACAGTTTGGATGACCCAGGATATCCCAAAACCATCTAACCATGTCTCCTGATCTTCATGAATATGTTATGGATATGGTTGAATACATATCCAAGCTTGGAGCGACGAAAAAAGTTAGAGTGGTGGTTGTAGATCGCAAGTTCCGAAATCAAGAACGGTTTGGATGATCCGGGATATCCCAAAACCATCTTACCATGTCTCATGGTCTTCTGGAGTATATTATGGACATGGTTGAATACATATCCAAGCTTCTAGTGGCGAAAAAATCTAGTGTCGTGGCTGTAGATCGCAAGTTCTGAACTCAAGGACAGTTTGGATGACCCAGGATATCCCAAAACCATCTGACCATGTCTTTTGATCTCTAGAAATATGTTATGGATATGGTTGAATACATATCCAAGCTTAGAGTGACAAAATAGCTCGCGTTGTAACTGTAGATCGCAAGTCCCGGACTCAAGGATAGTTTAGATGATCTAGTACATTCCGAAAAAATATGTTTCAACTTGTTTTGTAATTTCTCCATTATTAATCACGAAAACAAATGGAACATATCGAATTTGCTGCGTAATACCGCTTAGAAAAATTTGGGCCTGATATATGATCCAACTGTCCTGAAAAAGGAAACCGTCTTGATAAAGGAAACCTCAACTAATTTTCATTTATATAGAAAAATTGCTGTAACTAGCGCTTTAGTTCCGTAACTAGTGGAATTCAAACAACGAACTGTAAATCACAGTTGTATTCAACGCATTTTGAAATGAATATTGACAAACTACGTAATAATCGAATCCAAATTACTAAAATGATCGGAACCATCCTTCTTGAGTTCATAGTAACTATGCGCAGACTCAAGCAGTATTCGTCACATATTTTCTTTGCACTTAGTAGGTATACGCTCTTTTACTTTTGATACTTATATACAATTTGGTGCTTACACTAAACATAAAATTTTATTTGGCAACTTTTGATGAACCTATGTATATTTTCATGGATAATTTTGTAAATATGAACTACTGAGCTACACTACTTTTTTTGTGGATGATGTAATAAGGCCTTAACCACTAACAAAACACAATGTCATTACATATGTGGGCTATTTCTTGAATGGTGCTTTAGGTCCTCCGTAAGCAACAGCTTGATCGTGCGGCATCGGATAGTGCGGTGGGTAGTGTCCTGGTGGATAGTGCCCTGGTGGATAATGGCCGGGTGGATAGTGTGGAGGTTGTGGATCGATTGGCGGCGGCATCAGATGTGGTGGTGGATAGTGGCCCGGTGGGTGAACTCCTCCCGGCGGGTGGTGCACTCCGATTGGCTGGTGCGGATAGTTCGGGTTCATATCCGGAGGAAACACTGTGCTCGATATGGGACCCTCGTGTGGGTTGTGCGGTAGGGGTGTGCCGTGACCCGTCGGTGGAATGTAGTGCGGCGGAAAGTGCGACATCTTACTCAGGCGACGATTATTAACTTACTGAACTGAACAAGGCGTGCCGCAGCACAGGTATTGTTCCATTTATAGATATAATCAATAACGATAACGGAAATCTTATCGGCTGGGCTTACCAAGCTCGGATGAACTCATTTTAGGGGGTTCCAGCTTTGTTTACTGCGAAAAATAGACGCACAGACTGATAAATGCCGACGAATGATAAAACAATAAGATAAGCGAACGTGTTCGTGAGTAAGTGCCCGCCGGTAGCCAGAAATTCAACACCTCACCCGAGAATCCGGAACCGGGTAGTAATCCTCAAGGAAATTGATATTAATTTGCTGTTTAAATTTTCCGACACGCATTAATTACTTCAAGAAGCAACATTCCCACCCTATGTCTTCCGCTGGCGCAACAGCCAACTTCAAGAATCCAGAAATCGTCGTAAATATTTATCACCTTTAGATGAAGGAACTTACCGACAAACCATCGCCACTGATGGCCATCGTTAGGTCATTCATAGGCCAGCCTTCCTTTTAGCCGGGAAAATTCTCGTACGGATCCACCATCGACCAAGGCGACAAGGGCTTATTTCCGGCAAAACCGTATAGTTAATGAACGAGATTTATCTTTCCTTGCCGGCGTGTGCGGCGGTTGGCAAATGTTTCCCAAACCTTGGCACCTCCACCGTCAGTACATTAGCTGGTTGGTTGCAGTGCAGTACATACAATAGGCTGCACTCGGCGTCTGAGAATCTGGAATACGGATGACTGCATGTGCAAAGTGGCAGCCTCCTCGTTTGATTACAATGCGAGTGGAATGCCTGGCACTGGGCAACGAGAGCCATCCAACGCAGTACATATTATACTGTGCCCGGGGCCAATGATCCAGTGTGGTCCAGCGTAGAAACGATAGTGGCCAATGGCACGCGATTAAATCTTTGGGATTTTGTGGTTTGTGACTTTGGCAATGCTGGGCAAAGGCTTTTTGAGAGTAATGCTTCTTTATGAAGCATGTAATCATCCGAAGATGTGTTGTGGGATGTGCACTTTGCTTTCGCACCTTTGCTAGTTCGGTATGAGGAAGTAACTGGATGGGCAATGTCTCCCAAGGAATAACATATCTTTAATAATGAACCAGTTTATTTATCATTGACTTCATGATCATGAATCATAAATTAATTTAATACTATTTCATGCTGTCATCGTTTATTATTCAAATAAATTGTTTTTTTGTGCATTCGCACATGTACGAATACAATCATTTTATAGAATACGACGGAGTAAAAGAATTGAGATTTTAAAGTCAAGTGGTTTTAGATAAGTGTTCTCCATCTCTGTCGAATGTTTTGACAAGATCTATTTTTACAGGAATTCATCTTTTAACTTTGAAATTCTTTAGTCGGAAATCATATTCTCCATTACCCTCTGATTCCCAAGACCGCCATTAGACGCTATTTTGTTTTTTTTTGCAAATTTTAATTGTTCAGAATTTGAAAAGTTTTTGATTTTATTCAATAATATAAACGTCATTGCATGATTAAGAGTGGTTGGAAAATAAATTTCAAAATTCTACAAATTTATAAAAAATATTGAAAATGCAGTATTTTTTTATTTCTCAGTGTTTTTATTTAAATGCATTTAAAGAGTAAAATATTTTAGTTTCAAATTCCAATAAAATATTAAGTAACTTTTTACACGGAAAATTAAAAATAAGCTCTGAAATTTAAAAAAATCAAATATGTACATATTTCAGCATTAGAAGGTAATTTTCAAAATTTTAATGTATTGAAAAATCAAAAAAGTTGAAAAAAAACGGATTTTTTTTTTAATTATTGTCAAATGAGCGGAAGTTCATAAAGTGAATGCAAACGTGATCAATCATTATTGGCCAGTATCAGAAGTCAGCTTTGGTACAATTGGATTATCAGAACCCAATTCCGGATGTTCCATGAACTTAGTTTCCCATGATAATGTCCTCTTTTAAATTGGTATACCCAATCTTGCAACACATCTAACTTCATGATTTTGATGGACAATCTCAAAAGATGAGAGATTTTGGACACATTGGTTACATCCAGAAGTGGTCCCAGGAACCTAATTCCCTTAGGGAAGTGGACAAATGCGATGAAAACTTCACGATTTTGAAAAAGTCCAACAGATGAATTTTTTAAAGGTTTTGACACATTGGCCCCGACCAAAAGTGTTCCCGGGAGCATGTTTTTCTCAAGAAAGGGGACAAATTTCTATTGCCACTGAAACCCATCTTGCGAAATATCAAATTGGGTTCTGAAGCTAATAAAAATTCGTCCAATTTCTCTTACGGAACCAAGTTCCTGGGTACACTTCTAGACGTGACCAATGTATCCAAAAACACTCCGAAACATTTCGGAACTAATCTAATCCGAAAGATTTCGGAACTAACCGAAATCTGTCTACTTCCCTGAGAGAACCAGGTACACTGTAATACTTCCGAACGTGTTCAATGTGTCTAAAAACTCCTAAAAATCAATCCAAAATCATAGAATTTTATATTTTGCAAAGTGGATATCGGAGCTAATCCAAATTCATCTACTATCCTATAAAGAACACGGCTTCCGGAAATACTTCCGGTATTGATCAATGTGTCTAAAAATTCTTAAACTTTGTCTTTCAAAATCTTTAAAGTTCTATTTAGCTTTCATAATTTCTTTTTCAACTTTCAACTTTCAAAATCATAAAGTCTGATATGTCGCAAGATGGCGCAGGAGAACATGGATAGAAACAAATTATTATTCGTTTGGCATTAAAATACCTAAGCCTAATTTTTGATATTTTACCTCTTATGCAAGCCAGGTTCATACCAATTGCTGTTATCAAGGTCGTCACTGCTGCACGGGTAACTGACTGAAGTGCCAACCTCGTTGTGATCTTGGATGGATTCAAGCAGGGTGACTTTCAAATTTATTGTTCAACATTGCACTCGATGGCGCGATTAGGAGATCTCTAGAGTATTAACCAAAACAGGGAGAGTAAACAGCTTCTTATTTTAAAGCACGCATTTGTATTGAATAAGGGAAATAAGTAGAAGATTCCTTCTTTTGAAAAGTGAATTTACCCGAAACAAGCAAAATTATTTAATATTTTCTTCTTGCTATGCACGCGTTTGCCCGGGATAAGGCTATAACATATGATTCCTTCTTTGTATGTATTGGCTACTATGTATTAGAAATTGTGGATCTGGATGTGGATTTGTAATTCATTGAAAATTTGCGAAAGAATTCTTGGTGGAATTTCCGAAGAAATCTTTAGAGGAATTCACATAGAAAGAATTTCGGGAATTTCCTCAGGAGTTTCTTCGAAAATTCCTTTTGGAAATCGCTCGGAAATTCCTGAAAAAAATTCCAGCGGAATGGTATGAAATTTCCTATGGAATACCTGGAAGAATTTCTGAAAGTATTGCTAAAGGAATTCCTGAAGGAAATTCGGGAGGGGTTTCTAAAAGAGTTCTTGGATAAATTATCAAAATAATTCATTAAGGATTTTTTGGAGGAATTTCTAGATTATTTTCGGAGAATTATTGGAGAAATTCATTTGCCTAAATTCATGAAATAGTACCTGAATGATTACTGAAAAGATTTCCGAAGTAACTCCTGAAGTAAATTCCCAAGGAATTCGCGAAAGTATCCGAAGAAGTATGATGATGGATCGACTGCAATCCAGATATTCTTGTTTTTTTGGCAAGTCTTAATTCTAGATTCAAAACAGGGTTTTGTTTTACAACTGTCCGAATTTTCGAAGAACTTCCTTCAGATATTCCTGAAGGAATTCTTGAAAAACTCTGAAAACTTCCTCCTGACATACATTTGGAAATTCCTCCAGGAATTTCTTCTAAAATTTATCCAGAAAATTCTCCAGAAATTTCTTTGGGAGCTCCTTCAGGAATAACTTATAAAATTTCCCCTGTTGGAATTCCCTGGGCTTTGGATTATAATTCTCCACAAATATTGATATATTCTAGGAGAATTGTAATCTGTGCTGGTAGGAGTCTACGAACTGGGGTTGGAATCTATTTGAATACACATGAAGAAAGTGGTGTAGATTATGGGAATTGAATTGTAAGTTCGTATACTCCTATTCGGTTTCCTCAATGACCGACAGGGTGCGTGCTACATGTCGCGGATAGAAGCTAAGGGAGGTGTGGTATAATTCGACTGAATTTATTGAATAAAGAGCCTTTTAATAGTCAGTCAATTGTGCTTAGCCTCCTATTGTGTTGTAACTGAATAATGTCAAAATAGATAATCGATACAGACATCTCCTTTCACAACAATCTATAATTCATTTGAATGTATTCAACATTGGCTCCGTAGCTTAATGTCCTATGCGACATAGTTTTGAAGATACTATTTAGCTGATCCAAGTCTAGCATCCTGTACTAGAGAGTTACTTTAGAAAAGACTTCTCATAATTTTATCGTAGTCAACGTTTATGTTAAAAATAAGTTATAAAATGGAGTGCTCATTATTTCCTGCTAGATCAGTTACAAGACAACGTGGACCACATTGAGGAAAAATTATTCAATAAATCGATATTATCGTCGAAAGGCCCAGCTATGCTGTAACCAAATTAATCACTTATTATATAAATCTCTAACTGAAATTAGAAAAAAAACAAGCTACTTAATTAAATCCGACTGATATTAAATATAACACTACACTAATTTGAGAATCCCATTTAAAAGAACCTCATAAATAATAAAATGACATTTACTAATATCCATTCTTTTCATTATTTTCCTCACTATCTAACCCGATCTCAACTATAATAAATTATGATGGAGCTTCGAAATTAAGAGGACTTCGAGCCAACACCAAATGCAGCATGATCCTACTAATATCGTCAGGAATCGGAAGAATCTGAAATCTGGTAAACACTTATTAAAGCTAATAAGTGGTAAGTAGATAGAAAGAATACATACATGGTAAGTGGAAATCAAATAACTTATAAATTTATCATATTTTTATTCCATTGCGTAAATGTATATATCATATGTGTTTACTTTGTAAATGATAACCGTACTTTGTTTATATATATGCACATTCGTGAAAAACGTATATATGTTTCTGTGAGTGTGTGCATATTATATCAAAATAATAACCTAAAAATTGATTTAGGAAATAGGTGGAAAATTATGCTGAAGTGTTGTTTAGGATGGTTACTGAGAAGTGCAAAATATAGTTGATGTAAAAATTGATGTAGCGGTGTTGGCAGTCATGGGTGAAGTGAATTAAGTGAATCGACTCATCATTAAACACACGACTGTAATATATGTTCAACAAAATCGTAAGCAGTGACTTATATACTTATTAATACTATGTTTGCACTACGGCCTGAATAACATGTTATTCAAATTATCGGCAAAAGAAAGCTCATCAAGATAGCCGAATAACATGTTACAAGGCCCTAGTGTGAACATAGTATAAGTCGTGACGTGAATTTGGAAAGGTTGAACGGAATTATGAACAAAGATGGTGCCGACGATTTAGTAATTTGGTTTTGACCGTTTGGTGATTTTTCGGTGACTCGTTTCTGAGGCTGGTTTCCTGCTTAAGGGAGTTGAGATAGTGGAGAAGTTGTGAATGTGGAGAAAGAACGATACGGTGATAGTGACCGCAATAATTTTCGGTGATCATGATGACTAAGTTAACATTAACGTAATGATAGTATATATGATGCGTGATTTCATTGCTTATACTGAGTGAAATGATTCGTAGTGGCAGAAAAACTTATATACTTTTGTAAAGGTAAAAAAGAAGAAGAAAAGAGTGATGTTGATATTAGTGATGGTAGTTTGACAATACTAAGTGCTTATAATGATGGAGGTGGGCTGTTATACAAATCCTTGTTTTCATCAACACGGCCCATAACAGTGACCACATGAGCAACATCGCTTAGGAACGTCTGTGTGATGATGAAAAACGGGAGGCTCATAGAAGCCAATATGGGCGGGGTACAGTGTAGATTAATAGCAAGGGACAGCTGCCATTGTAACCACCACAAAAAAAAAAAAAAAAATTTCCCCTGTTGGAATTCTTTAGTAAAACATCCCGAAAGGCCTTTGTAAATTTCTCCCGAAATTCCAATGTAAAATTCCTGCAGAAATTTATTCCAGAAATCTTATTGAAAAAAATCTTTCGGGAAATTATGGAAGAATTAAATAGGAAATTCATGGGGAATTTTCAGTGGCGTTTCTAACGGAAATTTCTAAGGATTTCCTAAAGAAATTTCGTAAGGAATTTAAAAAAAAAATCTCCATATTCACAAAATAATTTCCAAAAATTTTGAAGGAAGGATTCATAAAGGAAATTCTAAAAGATTCTTTTAAGAGATTCCCGAAGAAAATTTCGTAGGAAAAAAGCTTCATATGTGTAAAGGAATTTCTACAAGAATTGCTTGATAAAGTTCGGAGGAAAGACCGAAGGAATACCTAAAAAAAATTCGAAAAAATATCCTGAAGAAATTCCTGAGTAAAATTTCGCAGAAATGACAAAAGCTTAAAACAATTTCCGTAGGTGTTATAATGGGTACTGAAAAAAATCTAGAAGAAGGATCCTTCAAAATTGTCTTATAATTCTTTCTTTAAATTTTCGAAGTAATATTATGAGGAATTTCTGGATTCGTATCCGAAGTAATTTCCGGAAGATTTTTAGAAGAAATCATAAGAAATACTAAATTCTTGAAGGAATACCCAAAAAAAATCTTGCAGGAATTAAAGAATGTCGGAAATTTCTTCAGAATTTAATTTGAAAATTCCGTTCGGAAATTCCTTTACGGATTCTTGTAGAAAATCCTGTGCCAATTCCTTTGAGAATTCCTCTGGAAAATCCTTCGGGAATTCCTTCCGAAACAACTGCGGAAATAATAGCGCGTTTAACGAATATCTTCAAAAATAGTTTTAGGAGAAGTCTTTGAGGAATTTTTTCAGGAATTCCTTGGAAAGTCCAAATTATTTTCGCAAATACCTTCAGAAAATCCCTCGGAAATGTTTCTAGAGATTCCTTTGAGAATTCCTTTACGAATACCTTCAAGAATTACGTTCAAAATTCTTTCAGATATTCATTCGGTAAATCCTCTGGGAATTCTTTTGTATATTCCATTGGAAATTTGTTTTGAATTCCTTCGGAAAACGACAACTCACAAATTTCTTAAAGAATACTTACGGAAATTGTTTCAAGAAAACCTTACAAAATTTGTTGGCATTGAATTATTTATTATTATTTATATAATTTTTTTAATTAATTGCATCAGCAATTATTTCAGGATTTCGTAAAATAAATCTTCCAGTAATTCCACATGAAATCCCTTCGGAACTTTAGGAAGAAATTCCTCTCATATCTTCAGAATTTCACCTAGGAATTCTTGCGAAAATTCCTGCAGGAATGCCTTTGGACATGTTTAAGCAAAATTTCCTGAATAATTTCTGAAGCAATTCCAGAAGGAATTTTTTATGGTTTCACTAAAAGCAAAAGGGATTCGTGAAGAAATATCCGGAAGAGTTTATTTACGAAGGACTCTTCAGAGGATATTCCGAATGAATCCCTGTAGGAATGGTAATAAGAGTTAAGGTACGCCGAGGCAAGTTGAAACGGTTTTTCAAGATTGAAATTGGAATCACCCTGTGATAAATTTTGAATCCTGTTGCAGTGTGCAATAGTTTGAACCAAAGATTACACATAAAAAATAAGAAACATAACCAAAATGAAAAATTATCTATATAGATACACAAGCTTTTATTTTATTTTATGCACATTGATTACCCAGCATAAACTACTTGATTTTTTGAAGAGGGGGCTGGGGAAGTAAAAGGAAGAGTCTACGAAATGTTCATGTTTATTTTTTTATTTTTTTAGAGCAAGTGCACACTACGAGGAAAAGTAGTTAAAGAATCTCAAAAGTAGACCATGCAGTTTAAACATGATCTGAAGTTCTGTTGTGAAATAGTTCTGAAATGTGTGTGTGTGTGTGTGTGTGTTAATATTAATATAAGATAAATAAATCAGTTTTATACTCATCCTCGCCATGGTGAGAAGTCGTCTAATTAAAATTAATATCACGATGGAAAATGGGTCCTGCCCGTACGCGAACAATCCCTTTTCATTCTTTTCTTTAGTAGAGATTGTAGGCATTATTGAATAAAGAAGGGAGGAACTGACATTTTTTTTTAAATCTATTTTCAGAAATAAGGGACTGTTTATAAATGCAAGTATTGTTGTATTGAACAACGCAAAACGATTTACTTTGACATGTCTTTGTGCAAAATAATTATGAAGTCGCTGTCAAAGGCGACTTCTTATAGATTATCCGGAGACGAGCCAGCCTCGGGCTGAAAGTCTCCTTAATAAAGACACAAAAAAAAAACATTTGCCAACAAAAAAAAATCGATTTCGAAAATTTTTCTAAGCCTCCAAAATTTTCCCAGTAATTTTCTTTGAAAAAAAAAATTTCCGGGATAACACCAGATTTCAACAAACAAAAACAATTTTCGAGGTTACACCAGATCTCGACGTTTCATCCATTTCTAAGACATTTCGCATTAAAAATAAAAATTCGATTGGGGTAATTTTCGTGTTTCAAAAAAGTCAAACTTTGACCGCTTTTTTCAAACACGAAGTCCGATTGTGCTAAAATTTTCTTTTTTCGAGTAGATGAAACTTTTGGGCATTACCCCTTTTTAAAATTTGAAAAGTCGATTTTCATTGGCACCCTAATATACAGTGAGAATAGTTTTCGAATCCCAAGAAGGCTATTCAAATGGTGACCTATGCATCATTGTTTTCTCGGCCAATTACGACAAAGAAACAACAGAAGAAGCAACAAAGAAATATACAGTCAAGAAAACTAACTAGCTAACTAACTAGCTTTCCAGATGTATTCACATACATTGAATTCTGGTATAAAATATAATTTTAAATCAGTTTTTTCATCGACTTTTCATGAGTATTAAGCTTATTTATCATTGAATGATTAACTAAAAATTGAAGAAAAAACCAATACAAGAAAAAATGAGACTTGTTTCATTGGCACGTTAAAAAGTGTGTAATGAATTTAGCCAAGAGCGAAAATTCAACAATTGCAGGGGGGTGCTTTGAAAAGCTGCAATCCTACGGAAAGAAGGTGCGTTTGGAGGAGCAGTTTGTTGAAAAAATAAATCGGACCATTCGGTCATTTTCGGTTGAAATTACAGCTTCCACTTACCCCGCATTTCAACTTGCCCCCGTAACGTCGGGTAGACACACCTTTGCGTTGTGTCTTACGGTGTGAGATCTACCACGGTCACATTGTCAGCTACAAGCAAGTTCTGACCCAACGAATACCTTCTCCAATATACAACTCCGTGGTACTTATGAGAGTGTCGCTGAGTCGGGATCTCTTATTACGTAAGTACTACATCAACACTTCCTTTTCCCTCCCAAGTTACGGTAAAGATGGACATGACCAGGAGTAGTAATCCTCATGCTTTTGTGGTTTTTAATCGCTCAAATTATTAGAAACGGCTCTTGGAACAATAAGTAGTAATGCTCGAGCACGACAGCATTGATATCCTGATTTAGTTTTTTTAGATTTGCCTTTGATACAAGACCAAACAATATGTCTCAATAATCGAATAGAGGTACTAAAAGTGACCTGGCAAGTTGAATCCTGATGTGTTGAGGAGTACAATGCCGCAGCAAAAGTAGAGAGTGCAAGGCGTTATAGACTTTACTGGAAACTGCGTTTGTCTGTTTTGTCCAATTCAAATATGAATCCACCAGAAGGCCAAGATTTTTAACCACATTAGAATACGTGATGAAATCGTTTCCAACTTTAATTGGAGGAACATAAGGTAAGGTTGCACGTTTAGTGTGAACAATTATAGCTTGTGTTTTTTTTTATTTTCACGATTTTTCAGATATTTTGAACACCTGAGTTTATCCGACAAATGATTTCAGATGCGGTGCTGACAATCATCTGCATATAGGTGAAATTGAAATAAACTCAATGGTTAGTCGTTTATAAACATCGAGAAGAGTAATAGACCGAGTATTAAGCCTTGTAGTACCTCATTTTGGACTGCAAAAATTTCGGATTGATGATTATTGTAGTCAACATACTGCAACCGATTGGAAAGATAGAATAGAATTAAACTTGAGGAGAAATGGTCTTAGTGGAAATTATGTTTTAACTTCTCACACAATCGTCGGATTCTATTAACAATCAACAAAGAGTAAGGATAGTGTTAATTTTTTTATCTAGTGCTTCCCTTATGTCATTTTCAATATTAATCGGTGCATTCACTGTACCTTCCGATACACCGATTGGAAAGCACATAACTGGTTATTTCGGGTTAAATATTTATTCATTTGTTTACTGAAGTACTGACTCAAAAACTTAAGAAAGAGCGCGAAGGATGCTAATTGGACGATAATCTTTTTCGATACATGGATTATCAATCCTTTTATTGGAATAACTTTGGCAATTTTCCAATCGACAGGAAATTTGGATGATGTAATGCAGTACATAATTAAAAATATCCGTAATGTACGTAAGAGTGAAACCTAGAGACATTTTTAAAACATGGAAAAAGTCGTTTCGTAGATAATCTTAAAAAAAATAGTCAAACCTGTACTCTACCATCAAACAACCAACTACCGAATGAGGAAGTAACGATAACAGAGTTTTTCTCCATACCGATAATCCAGTACAAAAAATGATCCCCAGATATCGCCAATCTATCTGAATCTAAACTAACCTAAGTAGCAACTAACTTATTATGCGCCTATTATGCGGATTTATCGTCCCGTGTCGATGGACAATGATTAACCCGAAGAAGTTTTTCTTCGATACTCTACCAGCAGTCTGCAGTCTACTATTTTCTTATTTATGAATACGTAGAGGAATGAATAGGCACTCAGTAAGTTAGTCGGTGGACGTTTGCATTGCCTTGCCACACACTGCGCATATTATGCATGAAAACCCGGACCCGAACAGTTAAAAATTCGATCATTAGGTAAGCAGGAGCTGCACAGCAGCAACAGCAAAAATGAAGGAAAACGAAAGTGCATTCTCTTTTATTACTCCGTATTGCAGTAACTCTCTCCTTGGTGCACGTCGAATTGTAGGCAGGCATTAAGCGCGGTGCACACGCTGCAATAACGTACCGGGCGACTCCGCTGGCCGTCGTCGTCGTCGCCGTCATCGTCGTTGTCCCAGCGGAAAGATGCGAGATTGCAACTCTCACCTCAACCGTCAGCTACGGCATATATTGCTTTGGTTATTATGCCATCACTTTAAATTCTGTTTCTGAGACATGTTCAGTAGTAAATCTGTGAGCTTTCAAAATAACGTAGTGGTTCAATTGAATTCAATTTATGCACAGTGAGAACCATATTGCATTACATTTTAAATTGATTTCATTTAAACTTCTTTTAGCTAACCCCAATTTAGTCTATCTAACTTAGCTTGTGAAGCTGACATGTGACAGTACTTATTTTTTGGGGAACAGACTTCAACCTCGTACGAATTTGTGCTTGAACACGCTTCGACGATACGGTGTCCAATGATTAGCTAAATTTTCTAACGAGACCGAAGGCACAGAGTAGAAGCCAAGCGAGATCAAACGCGAATTTGAAAAAGCATCACACTTTGACAGGTGCTGCCTGCCTGCTACAGATTGTATCCGCGTTGAACATCGCCTGGCTGCCGCCGTGTAACAGCAGCGCCCGCAAAGAGCTAGAGGTTAACTACAGACAGGGTTAGGATTACCGAGGAGAGTACTGTTAATACCGTCAAAAGGGCTCTGACAGATTGGCCACGGCCATTAATTTGCGGCCGGCTCGGAGCTGTCCCCACGGATGATGGATTCGTGTGGTTTTATGAGATGTGGTTAAGGTTTTTGTTGGTCTAGGGTTAATATTTTTATTGAATGGGTTTTTATAGACACGAATGAAATGGTTGGTAATGTGGTTGCGGCTAACCACTTGTGACGGGCTTCGGATTAATTGGAATGATAAAGAGCCCACGGGGGCGCTGAGCTGGAACAATGCACATAAGAAGTTATAACGACTGTCGGATGATGGCTGTGGGGGTTGCACCTCTGAAGCTGCAGCCAGCACGTGCCAGCTGTTAGCGTGGTGACCGACTATTCTGAACGCCGGTATTCGACAGGAGCTACGAATTAGTCTAGATGGAGGTGTAACAACTGACGTGATGAAGTAATGCCGCCTTGAGGGTAATAAGACGCGATCAACGGGTTACGTGGTTGAGTTTGAAAGTGTGGGACTGATAAATTACATACATAACAGGAATGCATTGTTTAATAGAAGTTTTTGCTATTGTTGGAGCAGTTGTTTACTGTGATTCAGTGACACTTGGCACTGTCATGTTACATCGTTTTGAAGTACTTTCTCATAGTTTAAAACATGTATAAAATATACCCTTCACAGTTGTCAATTCACCGTCTGCATAAATATTTCGGAACTAGAAAAAGGCATGTCCTTTCTTGGGAAATCATTTTTATAAAATATTATGAAACTTTTATTCTGAAACTAGAGTAAATTATCCCATCATGATAAATGTAATAACATCAATTGAAAAAGGAAATTTGAAATTTTAAGCGAACGAAAAAAACAGATCTCTTTATGCTGATGAACAGACTGCATCATTCCCACTACGACGCTAACCATGACAGCTTGAGTACTACTGTGCTAATTTTGTTTTTGTGGATTTTATGGGACAATAGTTAGAACCAAGAAGCGTCATTTCGTGTTGTGCTCTTCGAATGCTACATCAATTGCTAGTTTTAATTGATCGCAGATGTCTAAATATTTTTCCAAATTTTCATTCGTATTGTCTAACTTGTAAGTTTTATGTAATTTTTGTTTGCGATTCTTTATTTTTTTTTATCTGCCTATTGTACCAAATTTTATATTTTGAATTTCCGCTCCGTCGTTTTCTTCTTTTTGAAAACTCGTTAATAATAATATCAAAAATGATGGTAGGGATGATCCATAAAGTACGTCACGTGGCGATTTTCAACCCCCCTTCGCACGATTTTCGCAACAAACCTGTAAACATTTTGTATGGACCGTCACGCTGCTTCGAACCCCGTCCCCCCTAGAGGCGTGACGTACTTTGGCCCCTTATAGAAGCCATCAACGGAAGATTCAATATTACCTTCATTCTCTAAAATTTGCTTCCAGTTAAATCTACTTGGCTTGTGTTGTCATAGTTTGCTTTATGGTATTCAAGGACTTCTTCGAAGTCACAGTCGCTGGGTTTTTGATACTCATGAACGAACAAAGAGTATTCGATTGCCGTGTGGAATGTTTCGTTTCGTTTCGGATTCAATGATTCAGAGTCACTGAAATCTTCTTGAATATTCGTTAGTAGGAGATCAAGGTAACAGATCTGTTGATTTTTAATGTTAAGTCCTAGGCTAGCAGTTTCCCCCCTGATAATAATAAAACAAAACCTGCCAAAGCCGTCATTTCCCCTACTTTGACTTCAGGTGGAAGTTACCATAAAATTTCTTCTGCTCTTTTTAAAAAGCTTTCATAAGATGATCATTGCGGATGTTCCGATGGAAAATTTACAGAGAAGAAAACATGGGGTTCTCCTGCAACGTTAGATTTCACCCAAACATGTCCACCAAAGTTTTTATATTTTTGGTAGTAATTTATTTCTGAATCAAAATTGGTAGAGATTGCGATTAGAACTCCAACGCTAGACTTTTTTTAGATTCTGATAAATCGCGGTCGTCCCTGAATACATTAAAGCTGCTTCTAAAAGTTCCTCACTATTCACGCTTTCATCCCAGCTGGTTTCAGTTTCCAAAAAAAAACGAGAAGGACGAGCTTAGAATGTTATTTCAGTCGCATTCTGTTTTGATGAAGAACTTGATGGAAGTACGTTAGTTGTTAAAATATTTACCCCGTCGGTCGATAAGATAGTGCCAAATAAGGGGTCCTTACTTGCGAAAATTTCCGGGGGAAGGAGAGTGGTATCTCGTTGTGCTCTCCCGTAGTTGCTGTAGGCGATGTGGCCGCTCGCTGGACAGGTATTGGCGATATGACTGTAGATCAGCTGCAGCTTCAGCTGCTCCAATTCTGTATTCCTGACTTGGCTGAATATTTGATGTAGATGTTCTGGTGCCGTCGGCAGTCCTTCAGATAGAAGGAGCATCCTGCTGCTCGTTGGAGCCATTCTCTCGACGCATACATTAGCAAACTGATCCTTCATGTATGCCAAAAACAACCGGACAGCCTTCATAATCCTCTGGTCACGTAGTCTGGCTTTAAGGAAACGGCCGTCACCTTCGGTTGATTGCTGAGTCAGATGGGTGGTATCATCGGATCTAACTCAAATTGGCTGTCAGGATTCGGTAGTTGTATTTCCTGTTGTTGTTGATAATGTTGTTGTTGTTGATGATTTTGTTCTTGTTGTTATTTTTGCTGGTGCTGTAGTTGAAGGCTTTGCAGATTTTCAATATTTGGTGCATTCTGTTGGCAGGAGATAGGTGGAGGTGTGGGTTTAGTTTTTTTGCCGGGTTTATCGTTTCACCTTTTTTGAAATTGATGAACGATTTTGCAGCATGAGCACAGAGAGCTACAATTGCCATTACGAGTAGCTGTTTGACTGTAGGTTTGTTGTTATTGTTGTTGTTGTTTTTGCTGTTCTGGGAAGTTGTGACGTTGTTTTTGCTTCTGATGGGGATTGTTGGTGGTGCTTTTTGTTTATGATGTCTTTTACTATGAGTCCCTTTTTCAGTCATCGGATTATTGGTGAAGGTGTTTCTGGAAATTTCATGCTCGGTATTCTTCCAATTTTTTTTCCAGTCAGGGCTACATTTTTTACCTGGCAGAAAGCATTTCCAACCAGCTTCATTTAGATGTTTAACACAACTTCCCTTGACTTGTACTACGGCACTTAGTTTCACCTCGTTGCTCAATTTAGAGAATTCGGCTCGGCGTTCAGCAAACAGGTCCATGATAGCATTATTGATCTATTCTGCGACTGAAAACCAGCCACATAAACATAATAAGCACGTATTTATTGTTTTGTATTTATTCATTCTTTCGTAGTATTTTATTCGTATTTATTATTCATTTATTCAGATTAAGGCCGAAGTAGCCTGTGCGGTATATAAGAGTCTTCTCCATTCGGTTCGGTCCATGGCTACACGTCGCCAACCACGCAGTCTACGGAGGGTCCGCAAGTCATCTTTCTCCTGATCGATCCACCTTCCCCGCTGCGCACCTCGCCTTCTTGTGCCCGTCGGTTCGTTGTCGAGAACCATTTTCACCGGGTTATTGTCCGACATTCTAGCTACGTGCCCGGCCCACCGCAGTCGTCCGATTTTCGCGGGGTGAACGATGGATGGTTCTCCCAACAGCTGATGCAATTCGTGGTTCATTCGCCTCCTCCACGTACCGTCCGCCATCTGCACCCCACCATAGATGGTACGCAGCACTTTCCTTTCGAAAACTCCAAGTGCGCGTTGGTCCTCCACGAGCATCGTCCAGGTTTCGTGTCCGTAAAGGACTACCGGTCTAATGAGCGTTTTGTAGATTGTCATTTTGGTACGGCGGCGAACTCTATTCGATCTTGCGGAGTCCACAGTACGTACGATTTCCAGCCACTATGCGTCTCCGAATTTCTCTGCTGGTATCATTTTCGATAAACTATTAATTTCGACTGTAGTCGACTGTTGTCCTAACAAGATTGAATAACAGTGTTTTGATTTTGTCAAGACTGAAAAGCCATCTCCGAATTAGGTATCATTTTCGGCAGTCACCAGTGAGCCCAAGTACACAAATTCTTCTATCACCTCGATTTCGTCACCACCAATGCGAACTCACAGTGGGTGGTTCACATTGTCTTCTCTTGAACCTCTTCCAATCATGTACTTTGTCTTCGACGTGTTAATGACTAGTCCGATCCGCTTGGCTTCCCTCTTCAGTCTGATGTAGGCCATCTTCTCAAAGTTACGTGCCATAATATCTATGTCGTCGGCGAAACCAAATAGCTGGACGGACTTATTGAAAATTGTACCACTCGTGTTAATCCCTGCTCTTCGTATTACCCCTTCCAAAGCGATGTTGAATAGCAGACACGAAAGACCATCACCTTGCCGTAACCCTCGGCGCGTTTCGAAGAGACTCGAGAATGCCCCTGAAACTCGAAATACGCACATCACCCGATCCATCGTCGCTTTGATCAACCATGTCAGTTTATCCGGAAATCCGTGTTCGTGCATTAACTGCCATCGATTGTATCATATGCGGCTTTGAAGTCGATGAATAGATGATGTGTGGGCACGTTGTATTCGCGGCATTTCTGCAGTACTTGGTGGATGGCGAACACCTATTTTATTCTTATACAGGGTTTGAGTCCAAATGAGAATGAGAAAATCTCTCACTTGTCATGTCTGTAGGGGAGAACGGTCCAAAATGCATCCTAGGGTGGTCCAAAAATCACTTTTTCAATTTTTTTGATGGGCCGCCCTCTTATTCGGTTCTATCCAAATCGGTTAACGTTTGGGCGGTGCTCAACTTGTTGGAAGTTTATGTGCAAAAATGTATGCAGAAACATCCCAAAATATTTTTTTTGCAGTTGGACGACACAATTTACGATCAAGAACCATAATACTCATTCATTCAGTTCTTGTAGAATAAAATACAGAATGTTATGCTGAAAACCGCGGGAAGATTATAGTTTATTAGGCAAAGATATTATCATTTTACTGGAGTGTTGTCGGGGTGAATTTATTTCTTTTCAAAGGTAAAAGAAACGAAATTTGCTCAAACCCTACTTCAGGGAAATGCTTATAACTTAGCCGGGCAAACTCTAATCTTCTCGCGGTTTTCTGCATAACATTCTGTATTTAATTCTACAAGAACTGAATGAATATTATGGTACTTGATCATAAATTGTGCCGTCCAACTGCAAATCACAGTTTTTGGATGTTTCTGCATACATTTTTCCATATAAACTTCTAACGAGTTTAGCACCGGCCAAACGTTGACCGATTTGGCTGAAATTTTGTCCAGAGCATCAGGGCATCAAATAAAACCGAATAAAAGGGGGGGCCATAAAAAAAATTTAAAAAAGTTTTTCCCATACTAATTTGAGCCACCCTAATGCACCCCTTAAGCTTTTTCGATGTTTTCGCCCATATTAACAAAAAATACGCAACCATTTCAACGTATAGGTGCAAAATTTACAAACCTAGCTACATTTCACAATGATCCCCTATTAAAAACAATAAGGTATTCATGACTTTCTAACGCATTTAAAAAATGTTTTAAAAATAGGCCTGGGGCAAAACGCCCGAATGATGGTCTAAAATGACTCAATTGCATGCGAAATGATGGTAGACGCATGGTTGTTTGTTTTTTCTTAATGGATTGAACTACAATCTTACGGATGTGGTGGAAGAATAGGAAATCGTTAAATTTGAGTGAATATGAAGGGATTTTCCTATTTTTTTTTCCAATGGAGCTCAATGATGGTAATTATGAATTGTAATGGTAATATTCGTTCAAAAATGTAATACAACAGATTATATGAGTGAGGCCATTTTGCCCCAGGGGTGCATTTTGGACCGTTCTCCTCTATACACTCTCGATAGTTAGCATACCGTAAAAGACGTTTTTCGGTAGCTGTTACGATAATGAACTGATTCGGGGGCTTCAACCCATGATAAATTTCTTTTAATAAGCCCCAATTGCGGGGGCACCGGTTCTATTGATGCATTTACACTTGTTTTACACAGCTGTGCGGAAAAAATATGGTCCCCCCAACATGAAATGAGCGAGAAAAACGCGTTTTATCAAATCCCCTCGGTGGGGGCCGCCTACCCAATCATTTTTTTTTTCAACTTGTATACAAGTGCGATAGTTTTGTTTTCATGGCTTGTTATGATTCGAAGAGGTTTTTGCCTCTCTTTTATCGTTGTTCGTTATCTATCGAGAGCGATTTTTGCAAACCCTGTTCGTATATATTTAATATTCATATAAAATATAATTTAAATATTCATATTTATATTTCACCATTATTGAGTAACCATATTTAACAAATCTATGACGAAGAGTCGAAGGTAGAACTAACGAAAGGTCGAGAGGACGAAAGATCGAAAGGGACAGAAGGTCGGAAGAAAAAAAAAGACATAAAGTTCGATCAAGTACAATTTTCAAAGTAAGTAATTAATATGAAACAATATTATTCTGTTAGAGATAAAAAAGATCGTTGATTTGTGAAATGAATAAACCAGATTGATTTTAGAATGACAGAGTGCTTTTAAGTGGAATTCTCGATTGAAAATTGGCCCAATCCGCCATTGTGGTCCGGAGTTATTAAAAAAGAAACATTGTTTCTTCGCTTAGTAAAAAAAAATCAAAATCGATTTTTTTTTGCGAAAACTGCTGCAATGCATTCAAATGAACCCAAATAAAGGTGAATTGATGGAAATAGCTGAATCTATCTCCTTAAAGTGCAATTTTGACCTCTCCTATGTGCTTTTATTGTAACTCTTATGTGTTTTCTTGTTTCATAATACACGAGAAAGGCACCATCACCGCTAGGTGGATTATTCTGGGTTTTTTAGATTTATTTTTGAAGGGCTATTTCATTCCACTCACCCCTAATGATAAAATCCTGAAATTTCGCCAAATATTTGTTTCTATATAGACAAAGAAACATTGGTAGTTTTAAGTCAGTCAGATCGGAATCATTGATACAAATATGTTCGCAATTTTCAAGAAACAAACCCAAAAAGTAATGCTGGAGAACATTTAAATTGTATTGGTTGGTTTGTTGTTTTATAAATACGGTTGGTAAAAAATATTCCCTTTTGAAGATGTTTTTTTTTTCGAGAGATTGCATTTTCTACGAAAGTATACAACTTTATAACCTTATAACCACTTGGCATAAAGCGCCAATCAAGCAGTGAAATCATGCAAAATTTGAACAGAATCGGACAGTCATCGCCAAAGTATTGCGTTTTCGATTTTTTACATTATTTTTGAAGGACTGTTTTATCCCACTTTCCCTTCATGTAAATATCTGAAAATTTGAAAAATGTCTCCTTATACATATATGAACAAATCCTGAAAATTTCAGACAAATCGGAGAACATCGATACAAGATAAGGTCGCACTTCTCGCGAATTGGCTCGTAGATATTTGCATGAATCGCTTTGCTATACTTCGTCCCAACCGTTTGAATATTTTTCTTCCATCTCTGTCGCATTAGCGCAATTCAATTCGGGGTCCATAAATCGCGTGCCTATACGGTTGTTTGTTGTTGCTTTTCAATCTGACCAGCTGGAGGCTTGACATACGACCAGCTTGCCGTTCGTTTCGACTGATCGCTTTTGTTGGCAGCTTGACGCAAGAAAAGAAAACGGAAAGTGAAATAAAAACCAAAAAAACTTCAGCTACTTGCGCGCATCGCTTAGCGACTCCGGTAATGTGGCTGCCGCTCTTCAAGGGGCTCGTTGGTCTAGGGGTATGATTTTCGCTTAGGGTGCGAGAGGTCCCGGGTTCAAATCCCGGACGAGCCCGCCCGATTCTTTTTTAGTAAAAAAAAATGTTGTTAGATAATTAATCTTCACTACGATGTTATAAACATGTCGGGACCGCTTTGCGATTTGGGCGTAACTTATTTTGTAAACAAACATTGGAAGGCGAATTCCTGCTAAAACAAGCATTTCATGAGGAAACCACGGTATGGATCCGATAGATTAAGCTTTACTCTACCAGATAAGGGAATTAGTTTAGGATGAAAACGCTTGCATTCTCCGGAATTCATGAAGCAATGTTTGTTTACAAAATAAGTTACGCCCAAATCGCAAATCAGTCCCGATGTCTTGTTTTGTAAGCATTCTACAAGGAGTAAAAACGTGTGACTCATCGCCATGAAGTCTCTTGCGTATTTGTAAGCAAGTGTAGATGTTCCAAATGGGAGTTTATTTCCCCAGCTCTATAAGCAGTAATTTGTCTTACGTCTTACGAAGCCACATCGGTTGGAAAGTGCTTAGCTAAGTGGGAAGCGTAATATAACTCCATTCAGTTTCCAGATCTCGATCTCAGCCACCATGGCATGGCATGCATCTTTCCGTTTAGAAGCCATTTGGCTCCAAACGTCGTCGCTTCCACTTCTGGACCCCGAGGGTAAGGAGCAAGCTATTTTAATAACTCTTTTCAGCAACTAGCAACAGCTTCTTCCCAGTTGGAGATTCTCCCCGGAGATTTATCGCTCCCAGATTGATAAAGTGGGTAAATTAATCGAACCAAGATTCCCCCAAGGGACTCGAGGAAATGGATGGATATAGAACTGGTGCAAACGAAACCCTGCATTGGGGGCTCGTTCGCTATTGAATTCATGTGCGAAGAGTCATTTTCAAGCAGAGATTTAGTGTCTGGACGTGCAAGACGTGTGGTACCTACAACACGAGTAAAGTTGTTATCAGTTCATTATAATCGTTTTCACGCTGATTTCAATATACTCTTCAGTGCTTGGTTAGTAATTGTTCTTTTTTCCTATTCTTGAACAACAGTATTGAAAAGCTATTCATAGGCTATTTTCTAGACTTCATTCATTATTTAAAGATTCAGTTTAGTGCGAGGTTTTAGTGAGCTTTAACAAATCTCTGTACTGCATTTCATACTGATAAATTTATTTGAAACCTAACCTAATTTGAAATATAAATAACCATAACCGCGTTTTGTATTTCTCGTATACCAAGTTAACGGCACGAACCTTACAAAGTTAAAGTGAATTGAAGCAGAAACTTTCCATACAACCATAGAAAATGTTTAATCTTTGAATCATCCGTATTCAATTTCGAAACATAGCTCAATCATTAAATTGCGAACACATTCTAAAACAGAACAAACAGTGCCGCCAGCGAGTGTCAACATTTGACGGTGAAGCGCTTCTCCTTTAAACTTTAATGACCCCTTCTTAGCGTTTGCAAGTAGGTATCGGCGACTGCATTTGAATGCGTGCTTGTCGATCCTTAACAATATAAACGGTTCCGTTTATTGCTTTGAATTGTCTCAAACACCACCATCTCTCCATCATGTATCTAGACAGAAGCAGGATGGCGCGTGCTTACGCGCTGAAAACTCCTCCGCACTACCCTCGCACCGAAGTTGCCGAATGGTTTTAGTTAGAAACTAGATTAGTAAGTGGAGGCTGTTTGAATGTTTCCTAATAAAATGGAATTTTATCACTAAATGTTTTCAAAATTGCCAACTCGAAGGCGAAGAAAAAATGGGTTTGGAGTACATCAAACCAGCGAAAGTCTTGTTCTTACAATTCTGTTAATTTGTAAGACGGAAAATATTAAATAACCTTAATAAAATTTTGGTATTAGGTACAAAATTGTGAGATTTTTATTAGGTATTTGAACCATGTTTATATTGAAAATCGCCATTAAAACATGATGCGTCTATATTTGAGTCATTGGGAAAAACACATCAGGCACACAAGTTTGTACTTATGGCACAGCGGACAGGACTAATTATATTGTTATTATTTGAGGAAGTGAAATCGCAGCGTTGATCTTCTGGTGCTGCTCTGCTAATGTGCCACTTGCAGCATCGGTCGGGTGTTTGGCATTATCGGGAGCACACTAACAGTTTTGCACGGAACGAAGCGGGTGCGCCGCGCCAGAATGGGTAAAATATAATCATAATAATTACAAACAACAATAATCTTCTAATCATTAGATTTCCCATTAAAATTAATCGTGAAATGGCGCTGCCGGCGGATTCTAGCGCATTGTACGTCCTTCCGGTGGTTTCTCCTGTGACGCATCGGGAGCCCCACGGTTCCGTCGCTGCAGCATTGTGCTGTGCTGTGGTGCAGCTTGCCAATAAGAGGTTTCCAATCAATGGGTTTAGAACCTTGGAACACTTGGTTTTGCAATCAGACAAAACCTAAAATTTCTTATACTTTTTAAATATAAATGCCTCGGCCGTCCACTAACTGAGCTTTTGTAGGAAAAGTTGAATGAGAAGTGAGAAATCAGATGTCGGAAGTGAGATAATCGAGTGAGATGTGATAGATGGGAAATGAGAAGTAAGAAGTGGGTTATTAGAAAAATAAAGCAAGCGACAAGAAATGAGAGACAATAATTGGGCGTATAGTTGAGAAGCAAGAAGTGAGCGCCATATGAGACAAAAGTAGGAGAATAAAATAGAGGGAAAAAGTCCCGGGCGGATCTATCCTACTCTGACGAGGAACCCCCTGGTGGCGGAATCTCCTCCGATACCGACGACCCGCATCCTTGGAAGGCTATTACGTTACCAACATTACTATTGAACCTGATCAGCAAGTCCTAAGCACTTTTTTACTTCAACTGGTATCCAGTCGAGTACCAAAGTCGGTCCAGAGATTCCGGGGGGAGCATAGCGTCCCGACGATCTAAAACCGTCACGATCTACTCGACTTAGTCTCCGGCGCGGTGGATCAAGCCTATTATGACGCAGCTCCCCGGTGGTGAGAGTTATCCCGAAACCGATATTTAGTAGTTAGCTTGATCGTGAACTACTCACATGGTCCGCGGCGGCGGATCTGTTCTACATTGATAAGAAGTCCAACGACGAAGGAAGCTCCCCGATAATCAGCCGTGTCTATCATCATTCCCAAGTATTTATTTATTTATTTATTTCGTCAACCGACGTAGACTAGTACAAATACATATAGGGTAGAATACGGCATTGGCAGGGTGCGACAGTTGTTGGCACCCTCAACAATATTTGCGTTTTCCAGCAAACATACACTATTTATGAACATAAATTTAATTCAATCACACAATTTCAAGTCTAGGCTTTCATTTGACTAAGTTGTTTGGGTAAAAGTAGCAAGATTTGACGAAATAATCACCGAAACAAACTTGCACCTACGAAATCCTTGGCATTATTGCATCACCAAAGAAAGCAGCACACGAAAAGCAACTGTTACTTACTTTTTTGGATCGCCTGTTTTTCTTCTTTATTGTATACGACACGACAAATTAAGTACGCAAACTACTTTTTACACTTCATCACCACTTGATTATCACCATAAAGAGCAAATTTATCTAATATTTGCTCTATGTTTCACTAAATAAAATCGGGACTGTTCGTTTTCTTTGACAGCAGCACACTTCGAAATAGAGCGAGAGAATGTGTTTGTGAGCATATCAAACACACGATAAAAAGATACCACACACAATTCTATGTGATTTGATTTTAGTAAAACTACGAACAAAATATCCGGCGTTGGCATTTATTTTAAAAAAGTGTTAAAATACAAATGCTTCTTTTCAGATTTTTACGCAGACCATAAATTATATCAAAAGTAATTGCCACACCGTAGTATTTTAACCCTTATGTGGCTGACAGGACCGTTTTCCTTTTGCAACTTCAATACTTTCCAAGCTCATCAAAAAATTCATAACCATTCCCGTTCCTACATAGCGTATTTAAACCATAAATAATTGCCTACTTTTAGGGTATTATCAACTATTCAACTGTGAAGCGTAGTGTAAGAATGAGGTGGCTCCAGCGGCTGGATAGGACAGTGCTGCCCATTATCCAACATATGAAGACTCGCGAGGTGGAATATATTGTTAATATACTATACTAGCAGAACCGACGAGCTTCGTTTCACCTAAAATTGATTAATTCTATATTTTTTACATTTGCAATTTATTTAAAAGACGGTTAAGTATTCGAAATTTGCAAATTTGGATTCCATTTTTTAGATTAATTCTCGATTAAAGCAGAAATTTGTACTTCATTTGTATGGGAGTCCCCCTCCAGAAGAGGAGGGATCTAATACCATCATAAGAACCTTCATCGTTCCCAAAAACCTCTACATACAAATATTCATGCCGATCAGTTCAGTAGTTTCCGAGTCTATAAGAGCAGACAGACATAAATTCATTCTTATGTGTATAAATTTGGTTTTTCGTAGTTTACATCGAGCGGTCGTGTCTTGTACACAACCCCCATGATTTTTTTTTATGGAACAAACATATCATGTAAGGACCTTCAATTCTAAGGACCGCAAAGAGCAAGTTGTATATTTGAAACTGGTTGATAAACTCTTGCTTACTCTAACTCTATGGCATTACAAAAGACAAAAGATGTAAATCTTGGCAGCGGACAAAAACATATACGTTCCCTTCTCCAAAATAGGCAACATTATTCAAATAGGTTGAAAATGGTAAACGTTATGAAAATGTCAATATCTGGGTACACGGGTACCCTATCTGCCATTCACGTCTGTTTTTTGTTGGCTGCATAACGGTTAAATTTGTTTTACAATGTGTTTAAATGCTTTTGCCCCTCTGTCTACATGACATAAAATTGATGCCAAGGCTAAAAATTCATGTTTTCTCGCTTAACTTTTCAAAAGGACCTAACTGACATTTTTTTCATGAATTAATTTGAATAGCGCAATCAACAGAACAACATGAAAGCTTTTGATTGCAGTACTCAAATTAATTCATGAAAAAAATGTTACTTAGGTCCTTTTGAAAAGTTAAGCGAGTTTTGTGTTAAGCCAGTTTTGATAAACAATAAAGTTTGTTCCAAAATTGAGTGAAGCGCGATGAGCGTGCGGCCGATTAATATGAATGAATTTGGCTACTGGAGGATATAAACAACCAGCATTTGGCACCAATACATTACCAGTTTTCTACTTCCATGTCTAGTTGCTAAAGGGAGCAAACTCATTGCTAATAATAGAAATTGCTATGCCAATAGAAGAAACGTTGACCTGTTACTTTATATTAAATTTACTGAGTTTGTGGTAAAAGCTGTTATATTTAGTGAACACCAATCATCAAAGAAAGAGCATACAAATGTAAACCAGTTAAACTGTACCTGTGTTTCAGTGTAATTATTCATTATTTTTATCATTCAATTTGGCGAATGTCTTAGACTGCCAAGAATAGGTATTTTCCCCTACATGTTTTTTTTCTTTCGTAATGCTATAGTAGATTTCATTGAGCGCTGATACCTACCCAGGTAACCAGTAAGCATTATATAAAGCATTTAAGTGGCATTATATGCGCTTTTACTGCAAAACATTAAATGCCAATAAGCTCTATAGTCGCCTTTAATGCTATTTTAATGCAGGTTTTGGCCCAATATATGGCTGCTTAAATGCTCAATCCTACTTTATCGATAAAGTAGAAATTTTGCTGAGTAGCAATTATTCAGCATCCGAAATGCTGTTTAAATGCTTAATTTTAAAAACAAGAAAAAAGCTTTTTTTTATTGGCATTTTTTTCTAATTATTTTTTTACATAGTTTTTTTTTTTTCATTTATATCGTGTTTATTGTATTTTCATATTTGAAATGGAACATAATTTTTTACTTTCTTCGAGCGGGATTCGAACTCGCGCCACCCGACGCTGTAGTTGTCCTCGCCCTTACCAGCTGGGCCATAAGAGAGAGATGGTAGTGAGAATAATTTTGCCCAACATAAACACTATGCCCCTTCAGGAACATTGAAACTTAATCTAATTCATCTCAGAATGCAACCGTCACAAACGTCATACCCAGTTGCAATGGAACAGCTACAGTAGTGCTGCTTTAATGCATCCATCGAAAATAGTGCAATAGAATAATAAAATGTAGCTAAACTATGAAATTAGTGATAGGTTTAGGGTAACGATAAGTACTCCTGTCAATGGTCGGAATAGAAAAATTCTGCACGTACCGATTTCTATTCTCAAATGTAAGTTCATTGGACAAATAGTCCCCACTAGATGGTTCCATGTTGGACGTATGAACACTACATGCCTTAAAGTGGCACTAATGTAGCTGTTCCATTGCACTTAACGAAAAAAAACATTGTGCATTCAAAATGCTATTATAAGACTATGCCTCTCATGATTGCTTTGACAATGCTTATTTAGAACAGCCAGGTTTTCGAAATGCTTATTTACAGCATGGAGCATATGCAATGCCAGTATAATGCTACTATAGTGCTTACTTTAATGCTTATTGGTTACCTGGGTAATAAAGTGCCCTTCGACAGTAATTCTCACCCTCTGTACATATCTTAGATTCTCACCAGTTATCGACAGTTAACGGTTCTCGAAGCAGCTCTTCAAAACTCTGGCCTTCCAGCTACCGATGTAACGCGTATTACATACATATTACTCACCACCTCTCCTTTTTGCTTGGAGACCAACTCCGCCGGAATTGTGTCCGAACCAGGAGCTCTTTTCACCTTCAAAAGTTTTGCGACAAATACAAGCTCTTCGTTGGAAACCGAAGTGTCAGCAATGCCGTTTTCATCATCATAACGAGTCGGTGGAACCTGCGTTGAACTACACGGTTAACTTCAGCTTTTCCAACTCCTTTTGGGTCGGATGGACTGTATTTTAGGATTCGGAATAAAGATTCAACACCATAAAATTTCACTTTAACTTAATCGCTACTTTATTTTCACTTTGTGATTACACACTACGAGGTATATTCGCGACGGTTGAAAAATATTTGAACTTGCACTGCGTAGAGGTGGGATATTTATACTCAACTTTCAATAACTAGAATTATCTGGAATGTTCGGAAATAGAGAGCTCTGCAATATACAAACAGGTTTGACTGCACTGCCTGAAAAAAGTAACTTCCATCCACTCAAGTAAGTGTAATGTTCATTCACCATCAACAGTGTTTTCTGTCATATACATGTCTGATGTATGGGGCCCTCCTTAGCCGTGCGGTAAGACGCGCGGCTACAAAGCAAGACCATGCTGAGGGTGGCTGGGTTCGATTCCCGATGCCGGCTAGGCAATTTTCGGATTGGAAATTGGTCTCGACTTCCCTGGGCATAAAAGTATCATCGTGCTAGCCTCATGATATACGAATGCAAAAATGGTAACCTGGCTTAGAAACCTCGCAGTTAATAACTGTGGAAGTGCTTAGTGAACACTAAGCTGCGAGGCGGCTCTGTCCCAGTGTGGGGATGTAATGCCAATAAGAAGAAGAAGAACATGTCTGATGTCGTTCGCCATAAAAGCATCTTTGTTCGTCATAAAATACTTCCGCACGGAGAACAGCTATATATGAAGAATCAGAAGGAATAAATTTTAGCAGTTACGCCCATTTCAAATGTTGGTCTAGCTATAAGCATTGGATTGGCATCAGCATCACGGCACGACTTCTTGTAGCAGTTCGACTTGATCTCCTGGTTGAATGCAGCCACGGCCTAATGGCATGCCACCTTATCTTTATCTTTTTCTGTTCGAGATCACATCTTCTGGCCTTTAGACAAACAGCACAAAGATCTTTGAGTAACTCATTCCACCAGAGAGCTTGACGGAGTCTATTAGGTGGTTCCAATATTTTCGGCACTGATGCGTCACATTCCCTCAGTACAGTTTCCGTTAACTGATCTGCATTTAGATTTAGATAACCACTTGCCACACCATGTGACTCAACTAGGAGGGTTTCGTCAAAGTGCTTTGTTTTCCACATTTTTTCGCAAGATCTCATCCGTTATATTGACGTAAGGTGTCTTTTACGGACGCTGTACTAGCTGGTCGCTGCGAGTTCATATCTCTCAACTCTCCCGTTCATATCTCCCATCAATGACAGGCTATAGAATATTGATGATAGATTCTTGACTGTCTTTGTGGATTGTACCAACGTTGCCTTCGTTACACAGTAAAACTTCCAGCTCTACTAAAATCTCCAACAAACTGTGGTCTCTTTTGTTGGTTAGCGTACTGCTCCACTCTACTGCCCAGGTATAACATCTCCTGCGGATTTCGGTCAATTAGCTAGTCGGTGAGCACATCCTGTAGCTCGTTGAACCGCTTTAGAGACCACTTTGACGATGCGTAATGGTGACAAACAAAGATTCTGTTGATATTGGCGATTACAAATCCTTCGCGTGAACTATCGTAAACTTCTTGAAATCGCTGCATTTTTTCATTTGTTTGAGGTACTTACTGACTGACTGACAGACTGACTAACAGTCGTCAGGTGGTAGATTTATTATCATATTTCTTCGAATATTCTCAATAATTCTTTGGGTATTTAGGGTAACGATGGTATTTTGGACATCTGAATATATTTTGGACTTTTGGCTATATTTTGTTTATTTTGTTGCATAAATGTGGTTAGAAATGTGATTATGAAAGAGGCCAAAGAGACACATGATCCCTATTTATTTGAAGAAAGCTAGGTCGAAAAACACGCAAAATATAACCAAAAGTCCAAAATATATTTTACTATTTACAAATTCTTTTGAAGAATTCTTCAGACATTTTTTTCGTAAAATCCTTAAATAATTCCTTAGAAAGCAGTTGATTCGGTAAGTCATTCAGAAATTCGATCAGGCATACCTTCAGAAAATTCTTCAAATTAAATTAATCCAGAAATTCCTTCGGAAATTCTGCCAAGAATTGCTTTGGAAGTTCCCTCTGGAAACTTTTTGGAACTTCCTCCGCGAATTACTAAGGAAAGTTCTTTAGAAAAACCTCAGAACCATTTCACTATGGTGGACCTTCACCAATAATTTGCAGGGCTGTTACAACAGTCGCGAATTTCGCGTTTTTCGTGAATTTGTCGCGGATTATCTCTTCCAGTAGCGATATTCGCGGTTCTTTAAAATGCTGTCGCGAAAATCGCGGATTTACAATTACGCACTTCCTCTGGAAATCTCCTTGTTTACTAAAATATTTTTGCAGTATTATTCCTTTGCAAATTCAAAGACTACTTCGGAAAGTCCTTTGGTAATTCTTTTGAACATTTCTTTAGGAACTCCTTTGAAAATTTCTTCAGCAATATATTCGTAAATTCCTTTTAGAATTCTTCCGGGAATTAAATATTCGTTTGGAAATTATTGTAGGATTTTTGCCTTTCTCGTATACAAAGTATACGTAAAGGCTATATGTTCGCTCCAAAAACGAACTTTTGATAGGAGTCCCGGAGACCCATAGTGTTATATACCGATCGACTCAGCTCGACGAATTGATCGACTGACGTTTTTTTTTCTTCCGACGCAATGGAGGGGGAATCTGCTCAACAGACATCCTGGGTTGTCCAGGAAGTGCGGGGTTAGGGGCCACCTCCAACAGCAAACGAGGGAGGCAGAACTGCATCCCCGACCCGCTAAACCGTTTCCATTGCCGCCAAGCCCATCGTCCCTTCGGTACAACCAGAAAGTAATGCTTCAAAGGGGGGCCAGTGCATAACGCACCCTCGAGGTTAGCTGCGTGGCCTTGCAGCATCGAACATCGTGACTCGATTTTTTAGAAGAACACCATGGTATCGTGCCAGCGCATTGCCGGCTTTCCAGGTGGCCTTACCACGTCCTATGTCCTCGGAAGGTGGGAAGGGTCGACTTCGCGCCTGTTTCCCTCTGCACGACTGGTATCAAGAATGATGATGCCGCGTGCACCCCAAATTGACCTCTCTGCGATAGCGATGCGATGCCTCAGCCTTGACGAGGACCCCTTTCCGTCCTCGGGCTCGGAACCCGCCCGGTTGACCGACGCCGCGAAAGCGACGATACCATGTTGTTCTTCACGCGGCCACTTGTACGATATAAGGATCGAGTTCGACCACAGGGCACCGGTATGACCCATGAGGCCGACTCCGAACCCTTGGACCACCTCTTATTTGCGCCTGAACTAGCCATTCCTCGAGTCCACGCGCCACCTTCTGAGTAGCTCCGAGAGGATTTGGACGATAGCCGATAAAACGGCGTTCCAGCCAACTTCATCTTTACACATCCTCCGGACTAGGTTGTCCGAGGTAGTGTCCAGACCACATGTGGCAAGCATGTGGTCACGCATTGTGCGAAAACGCGGGCACACGAACAACACGTGTTCCGCCGTTTCCTCTAAACCGGGCGAGGTCGAGTGTCCGAACCGGTGTAGGTACTGTCTGAAGCAACCATGGCCTGTAAGGACCTGGGTCAGGTGGAAAGTAATTTCCCCATGGGGCATCTTGACTCAGGTACATCTCCGGTATCAATCTATGTGTCCATCTACCCTTAGTGGAACTGTCCCATGCACGCTGCCATTTGACCATTGAGGCCAACCTGATAGTCCTACGGATGCCTCTCGTGCCGCGCATTTCGAAGCACTCTATGTCTTCACCGATAACGATGTCAATAGGCATCATACCGGTGATGACGCAAAGTGCATCGTGCGACACGGTACGCGCTTGCAACTCTTAGGCACATGAGCCTATATGTACTTTCTAACTTCGTTCTGTAGCAGTTAATACGCAGGGCGGTGCCCTAAGCTGGCCCCCCATACCTCAGTATGGACAGAGTAACGCTAGCCAGAAGCTTGCGCTTGCTGGCATAAACCGCAGAGCTATTGGACATCATCCGGGACAATGCCACTATAGCTGTGCAAGCACGTTTGCAGGCAATTACGTGGCAACCAAAGGTGAGCTTATCGTCGATCATTACCCCCAAGAGTTTGATGAAGCGTTCAGAGATGACCGCCCAGGTGCCTGCCCTTATCACTGCTTGTTGCTCTGACTTTCGGTAGTTAACAACAACCACCTCAGTCTTGTGGTGAGACAGTTCTAACTTCCTGGAACTCATCCACTCCTCCACAATTGCGATCGAGTGGGTTGCAGTCAACTCCACCTCTTCGATCGATTCGCCGTAGACCTCCAGCGTAATATCGTCAGCGAAGCCGACGCTTACCACTCCCATCGGGAACTTCAACCTCAAGACACCGTCGTACATGACGTTCCATAACACCGGACCCAGTATGCAACCTTGCGGAACCCCTGAGGTTATGTCAACGCACTTCCGACCCGCCTCCGTGTCGTATACCAGTACTCGATTCTGGAAGTAGCTTCCGAGAATCTTGTACAGGTACTCGGGAAATCCAAGACGCAGGAGCGCATCTGCAATAGCTGCCCAACTGGCACTATTGAAAGCATTCTTCACGTCGAGAGTCACTACTGCACAATAGCGAACTCCCCTCCTCTTACGCTGGATCCTCTTACGTTCAGGATGATCTTTTCGAGCACCTTCCCCGCCGTATCAAGCAGGCATATTGGTCTATATGCCGACGGATTCCCCGGTGGTTTTCCCGCCTTTGGCAATAGGACCAAGCTCTGCCTTTTCCGTGCTTCAGGGAAAACTCCCTCATCCAGGCATCTCTGCATGACAGATCTGAACATCTCGGGAGCCTCAGCAATGGCCGCTTTGATGGCCAGGTTCGGATTACCATCCGGTCCTTGCGCCTTACCTCAACTAAGGGACTGTGCAATCCCCGTAAGTTCCGCCACAGTTACTCTTCCCTCGTCGGCCACCCTGGCCCCTGGCAGCTCCACAAAAGGAGGCCAGGGACTTGGGTCGTGACGTGGGAAGATCCCCGCGATGATCCTCTCCAGCATCTCTGGAGATCGCTCTGTAGGGGCCATCGCCCCACGTGTCTTGGCCATTACGACCCTATAGGCGTCACCCCATGGATTCGCATTGGCACTTTGGTACAGGCCCTCGAAGCAGGCTTTTTTGCTTGATCTAATCTCAGTCTTCAGAGCGGCTCTAGCAGCCACGAACGCCACCCGTCGTTCAACACGCTCCTCTTCTGTGCGTGCTCGCTGCATTCGCCTCCTTGCCCGTAGGCAGGCGCGGCGCAGGTTCGCCATTGCTTGAGTCCACCAGTAAGCCGGTTGACTCCCATTCCCAGGGTGGACTTTCCTAGGCATGGTGGCATCGCATGCACGCGAGAGTACTGTTACCAGCTGCTCGCCGCTCAGACCGAGAGTATTGTGCTCGCGGCGGAGCGCTTCCTTAAACACCTCGGCGTCGAAGTATGATGTCTTCCACATACGAGGGCTAGGCCTCGCCCCTTCTTCCGTCCGCTGAATGCTGGTCGTATAGTCGATACTGTAGCGAACCGCCAGGTGGTCGCTGTGAGTGTAGCCATCATCTACCCTCCAGTTCGAACTATTCGTTTGGCCAGGGCTCCAGAACGTAACGTCGATAATCGACTCGGCCCCGTTCCAGCTGTAGGTACTTTTGGTACCGACATTAGTCAAGTCCACATCCAACATGGCCAGTGATTCCAGCAGGATCTGCCCCCGTTGATTCGTGGATCGGCTTCCCCATTCCACGGCTCAAGCATTGAAGTCCCCCGCTATCACCACCGGCCTACGCCCCATCAAGTAAGCCGTCAAACAATCTAGCATTCGATCGAACTGCTCGATCGACCATCGAGGAGGCGCTTAGCAGCTGCAGAAGAAGACCCCGCTGATTTTAGCAATGACGAAGCCCTCGTGTGTCGAATACACCAACTCTTGGACTGGGTATTTCCCCGTTGTCCATATCGCCGCCATTTTAGACCCATCGGTGACCCAATTACCGTTCCTGGCGGGTACCCGGTAAGGATCTGCTATGATGGCGATATCCGTCCCCCATTCAGCAACTGTCTGACACAGCAGTTGCTGGGCTGCATCACAGTGGTTTAGGTTTAGCTGCGTTACCTGCCGGGCACATCGAATCCCTCATGAGGTGCTTGCTGTTCGCTGCTTTGCTGGAACAGATCAAACAGTTGGGAGGGTTCGTGCAGCATTGTGCCTTATGTCCCTCCAATCCGCAGCGTCGACAGAGCTTGCTTCTGTCAGGGCCTTTGCAGTCCCATTGCTTGTGCCCCGGTTCCAGGCACTTGAAGCAAACTTCGGGTTGCTCATATATGTCCACAGGGCATACCGATCACCCCACCTTGACGCTCCCTAACTTGACTACCTTGGAGGCGTCCACTGCAGATAGCCGAACCAATGCTACCTGTGTCCCTGCCGGACCTTTCCGTAGCCGAACGGCTGCGGTGGACGCCTCCACTTCACACTGTCGCCGCAGTGCCGTGACGAGCTCTTCGACTTCGGTGATCTCGTCCAGGTCTTTAACCCTTAGATTCACCTCCGTCGTGAGTGCCCTCACCTTGACCGTCTCGCCTAGGACTTCCTCCGCCAACTTCTTGTAGGCGGCGCCCTTTTGCGAGACGCCCCGCTTTAGCTCGAGGATCATCTCGCCCATCCGGGTACGTCTTATTCGACGTACGTCGGCGCCGAGTTCACCGAGCTTGACGTCACTCCCCATCGCCTTCAAGACGTCCGAGTACTTAGCCTCGTCCGTTTTGATGACTAGGGCATCGCCCTTGGAGCGATTGGCGCCTACTCTAGACTTCTTGCTACCCTAATTCGCCTGGGCCTTCTTTTCGGCCCTTGACGACTTCGGTTTCCTCTTGTTCTTGACCAGGGTCCAGGAGGCGTCATCCCCCTCTATTCCCCTGGTCTGGGGCGGCTGAGAGCTCCCAGCCTGCCGTAACCCCTTACCACCGTCTTTCCTGGGTGGACAGACCTTTCCAGGTCCTTCCTCCCCCGGTTTTGGAGGTACCTGGCCGGGGTTCAGCTTCCCAGCCCCACTACCCTTGTTCGGGGTAGTAACCCTCCGCGTTTTGGAGCGGCCCCCAGGGAGCTTATCCCCTGGAGACTGTCTAGACTTTGGCACCACCGTCTTCGCTGGCACGCCCTCGGTCGATTCGACCTTGCCCAAATCCGCGAATTCTTGGGCCTCAGTCTGGGTAGACCTCGACTCCACAGATTTCACGAGTTAACACTTGGCCGTCCCGACCGCCGTTTGCAGCTTGGCGTCCGACATCGACTTTTGAAGTTTCAGCAAGCTCCTCTTGAGTTCCTTGCTGATATTATGCTTCGATGACGCAAAGTCGATGATGGCGTCCAGCTGTTCCGTCGCCACCTCGAAGGCCGAAAGCCCATCGCGTTTGCGGTTCATCGCTTTCACAAGCCATGGGCCGTCTATAACCTCTACCGGCGGAGCCTGGGAGATGGTTAAGTGACCCACGCTGGCGCTGCGCACTGAGCTGCCGACTATTGCCTCTGGCCTCCTAGGCGGAGACCTGAACAACCCACCTCTTGCGAAGGGGTTGTCGCCTACACTACTACCACTAATTGAAGAATTGACTTGGTTTTCCATTTTGGTCCCACGAGTTGCTCGGGAAAAGAGGTCCACCACGCCAGAGCCCAGCATGACGCGGTAAGGGACAATTACTGTGGAGGGTGCCCAGGTACCCCACAGGCTCCGTTAAAGGCCTAGCTTATTATTTCACCCCCTGGCCATGCATCCCCTCGGCACGGGTCGCTTAACGCCTTGGGATTAGGGGTTAGGGACGATGGTCCCGTTGGTCGCACCCACTCACTCTAGCTGATGTCAGAAGGACAACAGTGCCCAGGCTGCACTACCAGCTAAGTACGCAACCCTTAGCTGGCGGTCAATTGTCATCGGAAGACCCGTGGAAGCGTGAGATTGGAACTTGTGAGGACCAGAGCTGTGTAGGTCGCTCCTTCCCAGATGTCAACTCACCATTTCGCAGCCCTGTGTGTATGTATGTATGTATGTATGTGTGTGTACAAAACAATGTGAGACACACTTTTTTGTACTCAGCCTTATCCGATTTGCTTGCAACAGGTTGCATTGGATGCGGAATCCTTCCCAATTTTTCGCTATTGAAAATTGGCCCAATCGGCCATTCTTTAAAGAATTTCCGAAGGAGAACGAATAAGAATTTTTGAAAAGAATTTGCAAAGGAATTTCTGAAGCTATTTTTGAAAAGCTTTATTAGAAAGACCAACAAGCTGATTCGTCTCTTTACCGAGGAACTCTTAAAGGAGAGTCTAATAAAATTTCCGAAAAACTTCAAGAAATCCTGCAAAAATAAATCTTTAGGAACTCCTGCAGCAGTGCGGGAATTCTTATATAAATTCTTTCTGGATTTTTTTCAGGAAATTTTCATCGAAAATTCAACCAAGAATTCACTCGCAAGAGCTCATCTCCGCCAGTAGTCAGTTTTTTTTTTCATAAAAATTTTGACGTGTATAATTGTATTTAAGGGAAAATATTTAATTTGATTGGTCACGTGCCACATAGTGCCTAACTCCGTCGACAGCCGTGATACAAGTTATGGGCCGTATCTGTTTGTCATGAGCTGTTTACTAAACAAACGAAAAAAAATCAGCGCATTTTCGATTTATTTTCCAAAACACGAGGATTTCGAATGTATAGATATCTAATTTTTATTTAAAAATGTCACAAATGCAGTTTTTCAAACAATCGATTCATATATTTTGCACCATATTTGAATTAGTAGAAGTCTTACTGAAAGTAGCGAAGCTTCCTACGTGTGTTCATAGCCACAGTCATTGAATGTTAAGCAGGGATGAAGCATGCAAAAGAAATCAAGAAGTAGAGAAGATCAAACCACCCCAGACTGTAAGGTGCTTTCGTTGGAAATTCAATTTTATCACATATTTAAACTCTTCTCATCTTAAGTGTATTTATTAGTCCAAAAAACTGTTTTTGAAGAAATGGGCATCGATTTTTACGAATAATTCTTCGATACAGATTCAATGGTTATCGACGAAACTCAATGCTCTTTCAGTCAAGAAACTGCAAGCAGTGCTCCATAATTGCTCTCGAAAGTGCGCGCACTTATGTGGTTCAAAAAATCGTATTTATGTTGTTCAAATAATCAGTTTTTTAGTGTTTATTTTTATCAAATATGTATTTTCAAACATAAACTCAGAACATATAAAAATCTCTTTTTGTCAAAAATGTCACATATGCAGTTTATCAATCGAATTGTTCAAATGTTCAGTTCATTTATTATTGATTTTTTTTCCTAAGACGCTATTTGAAATAGTTTAATATTGTACGGCAACTAGTGCTATTTGGTTAAGTCAATACAGAACATCTGCAAATTTCAAATAACTCGAAATATTTATTTGCAATCTGCATTCAGTATGCAGTTTCCACGTCTTTCCAGAATTGAAGTGCCCAGACTTCCCTGGAATTCCTCGCCTCTTTAGCTCAGTGGTAGAGCGCTGGTCTCGTAAACCAGCGGTCGTGAGTTCAATCCTCACAGGAGGCAGCGGTAATATTTTATCTCGTATGGAGGCAAAGTTCATGCCTCTTTCTTGGTATAGTTTTTATCGTTGGAACGTCAAACTTGGAACAGATTTATTATGGTTATAATACCGTCTGGTCTCAATTAAAAAAAAAAATTTAGCAATAAACTAAATTAAAGAAAAATTTTATGAATCGTTTCTCCTCATTGAGCACGTCTGCTATCAGCGATACACAAACGACTATCGGTCGCCCGTGATGTGATGGTCAATGATCGAGAAAATTGAATAGTTGTTATTTTTCCCGATTCGAGCTTAATTAATTGCTAATTAAACGATATTAGCACTTAGGCGGGCGAGAAACCCGTACCAAGGAAGCGTCAAGAAGATGGAATAATTCATTAAGATTCGGCGGGCGGCGAGCGAGAAAGATTATTGATGCTGCTGATGAGCTCGGTGTTGTTAAATTAATAAGGCGATGTGCGTGTCTGTGGGCCTGGACTGTGCGCTTTGGCGTTGCTTATTCTTCCAAGCATAATAATCTTTGTCTTTGACGACGTCCCAACGCCGGAAGGTGTGAACTTTGCAGCGACCGGCAATGTGCGATGTGTTTAATTGGGCAGATGATTATATTGGAAATGGGCGTTTATCCATAATTCACGACTAGAAGTGTGACTAATGATCTGTTATTATTGAATGTTTGAACTATTCGGTTGACAAAGTTTCGATTGATTAAGAAACAAAGATCAAAAAGGATGTCTTTTCATGTTTAATCGACAGTCAGATTGACCTACACTGTTAGATCTGTATATTCAATACAATGCAGAAATTGATTAAGAATTGAAGTTAATGTGCATCGGGACTGTAAGACATATTTGACATAATTTGTTTGCATCTATTGATGATTTCTGTGTGCGCGTGTGTAAATCTGTAGGTATGTAATGCGCGCAGAAAAACACACTTATTTTGTGGCACTTAATACCATAACCGATTTGCTCGCAACATATCGCAATTAGTTGGGAAATCCTGACCCATTACAGCGATTCTGATTGGCATTTTCATAGCTTCATTGGAATGTATAATCAACTAATCACATTCCATTAGGAACTTTTTTTAAAGACTAAATTTATTGCTTGAAGACAATTTTTACAATTCAAACAACAAAACTCACCTTTATTCATTTTATTCAATTTTATTTCTTCATCATCCGTCATATTCCGGTTAGAAACCATCAACCAAGAGATCAAACAAGTTTTTAAAAAGCTACTGTTTTTGCCACCCCTCTGTGTTGCAAATCGGTGCTCGGAATAGTCACTTCTCTATAGTCTGTCGGATGGAAGTCAGATCTTAATGAATAAACCTTTTTATAAGAAAGTAGTGTCCTCACAATCAAATGTCGATGCAGCCTTATAATAGTAGAAGTCCATTATAAAACTCTATAGAAAATAAATAACAAAATTTTCGTTTCCAATAATTTCTCATCAATATGCTGGATTGAACCTAAAAAATTATAGTTCGGGATCCATCATTTTATCCGCCCCTCTTCTACAGTAATGTGACTATAGTGCACTGCTGCTGTTTGCACGCTCAGACGCTTGATCCTTTGGCCGCTGCATCGCATCGGTCGCCTGGAATGCGCTGCCTCGGACGGGCATCCATCACGGCCAATCACCAGTAATCGGAAACGGTTTTGGTTTTGCATTCTCCAGCACTAGTATGCCGGAAGGTGGCGGAAAAGTCAAGTTCCTGATTGAATTTCTTTTAAAACATCCTTTGATGATGTTTCGCGTGAAGCTGTTGAAGCGTATTGAATTTTTTTTTCGCTTGCACTCTGAGCATTCTTCAGACGGAAGAATGTTTCCCTTCTTTGGACATGACTAAAATGTATGAGCTTCAAAATCGAATATATTTTTTCGATATATCTTTGAAAAAATCCATTGTTTAATTTTCAGTTATGGAATAAAAATATAAAATGATTAAATGTACAGCTTAAAATATTTTGCCCCAAAATTCATGAAATAATTATTTAAATAATTAGATAATTAAATAAAAAATAATACTTCTTAAAATGTTATATGAATTTGAACTTCTGTTTAATTATTATGATGTATTTGTTGAAGTATCGTATAATATCGGTTGCTCAGGGTGTTTCTTATTGTTGTTGTTGTTTAACATTGCGGCTGAAGAGCACGTTCTCGTAACACCATCGTCGGCGTCGACCGACCGGTCAGCGGCAGCCTTCCGCCATCTCATAACCAGCGTGCTGGAAAATCTGTTTTGATTGCCAATCAAATAGAAGGAAAGTTGGCTCATTCTCTTCCATTGCTCGAATATTTCACTTTTCTTTTTTATGTTAAATAAGTTTCTTTTCTTGTTGATCGAAATCACGTTCTGTTATTGCTGAGTTCGCATGTTCTCTTATTGATTCAATATCTTCTATTATCTTTTCAGGTAAGAACTGTTTTCATTCTGCGGAACAGATTATGACGAAGGTCAATCTGAAGTCTGAACAATAAACAGTCGTTTATTGTTTTGTATAAATTTGGTAAGTAAAATCAAATCTCCTAAATTATTTTAGAGATTGTTTAATCAACTGTATAAGGATGTGTCAGGATGGCCGAGTGGTCTAAGGCGCTACGTTCAGGTCGTAGTCTTCTCTGAAGGCGTGGGTTCGAATCCCACTTCTGACAAAGTTTTATGATGTTTTACTAAACAATAATACAGTTTCAGTCAAAAAAATAGTAAAGATATTTTTTTTACTTTTTATTTCATTCAAATAATTTTATAGCAATAACTTTACTTCTGCTTCCCGATGGAATTAAACTTAAAATTAAAAATTAACATTATGACGAATATAGTTAAAAAATATAAAAATATATTTCCATATATGAAACCAGTTCCATTTATAAAACAACTTCTACAAACATTTACACACATTTAGAGTAAGTGGTGGGGCGCTGCGCGCGCTTGATCGCAATCAATGGTGGTCGGTCCCATCACATTTGCTTGCTGCTGTGCAGCGTTTTGTATTCCTTTTACAGAAGAAGATTAAACATGTTCGCCTGGTACTTACTGGATGATAAATAACAAAAAGGTAATTGTCCGAAATTCAGATTCGATCCCTAGGACATGTTGGGGTTCTCTGGTGGAATGACTGGTGACTTTAACCTCTCGACCATATCGGTTCTTGAAATTATTGGTGCCTAAAGCCAATCAGACTCCTTGTCTTAATTAATTTAGATTTTATTGATGTGTAATATATTTTGTTAGTTACCTATTGTCAGGACTATTATGTCTGATAAATGTATTAAATATTTATTTATATCTAAATTGAATAAAAATTCAGATATAGGAGCTTTTGAAGTTTTACTTCCCCATAACTAGTTTTGTACTTTTTTTTATTTAATTCCACTAGGTATTTGATTTTACCCTCCCAGATTTCGACCTCTAAGTAAGGCCATCATTTAACAAAAGTTCAACTCCACTGCTTGTAATAATAACAAGGAAGAGTATCTACTTGACTTCCGTTAACGCGAGTATTCCTTCATTGCCATCAAGTATGAGACTTCGAACGCGTCAGGCGTTGGTATTGTTTACAATAGGACTGTTCACAGTGTGATGGGAGGGTTTTAAGATAGGGAGATTATCGAGAAATTATTTATTAGCATTTGACCCTTCCCGTCAAAAACTGTTATACGCGTGATCGATTCTTCAATTTATTTAAGGTCAGATTTCATAAAAAAAAATATTTTTCGACGCCTTTAACTGTTTTTCAAATTTTTAACAAGAAAATATAAAATGTGCTATTTTAAATGTTTTCCCTTTGGACCGATTATGAACCAATGTCAGGCCAATTCTTCAGGGCTATTCACACGTGCAGCAATTTTTAGTTTTTAATTTTTTTAAATATAAATAATGTTTGAGTGAATTGACCTTAAACATGTCGAAGAATGCAGTGATAAACTTATTGTTTAATATAAAAAATCACCTTAGGTTTCAAAACATCGGAGAATTGACCGAGGCAGTAAAACGAGATATTTTTTGACGGGAAATTGTGTTTTTTCTGCTTTGCTATTTTTTTCAGAACCTGACTATCACTCGGTTTGTTTGATCTAATTCTCAAAGTGATTTGAGAAAGTTAAATGCAAATATACTCCCTTTGCTTATAACTTCCATTCAAAAGAAGCAAAGTTTGAAAAGACCGTCTTATTCCTGCAACTAAAACTTTTATGCCTACAGGATCATGTTACGAGTGCAAAGGAATCCAAAGTAAGCAAGCTATGCAATAGTCGCTTAAATCTAATTTGAATCATTTTTTTTTCGAACTTCTTGTATGTGATTGTAATGGTGGGGTGGTTATAGAGCGCGGCTATAAATCAGCTGTTGGAGGTTAAATTCTTCTATATCTCATACATAGTTATATTTTCCTTTTGCCTCCGATATAAATAATTCGAAAGAATAAGTTGCCTCTGATCGCGCGCATATCAGTCCCATATGAATTTCGGTCAGATTTCAGTTATGTTCGTCAACAACCATATTTCGCCTCTTCAGTTTATATAAAAAGGAGTTTATATTAAGGAAAGGTCCAGTAATTACGTAAGGCAGAAAGTTGTAATTTTTAACACCCGCTTTAACACATAAGGGTTACACTGAATGAAGCATCCAAAAATTTTGTATGGGTCGTCACACTTTAGGCAACCCCCTCCTCCCTCTACGCGTTACGTAACTTATGGATGTTTCCTTATTTTGAGGCCATATAATTCAAGATCGGGTTTGACCGATTTGTAAGATATTTTCACCAATCGATTCGACTTATAATCAGCTGTGTTTATATATGTGAAACGATAAAAAAATCCACAGCTTCTAGCGGCTCCGAAACCACAACCGGGTATATTTTTTATAGATAGGATAAGATAAAGAAAAATAACTGCATTTTTTTTTTGTTTGTGTAAACAATGCACTGTGGTCCAGGATACAGATTTACGCGGAAAGATGCATTTTACACCAAAACTATATTTTTTAGAAAAAAAAATGTTGTTCTACAAAATTGTTCGGAATAGTAAGGCCATCATTATGGTGCTATCAAAAATAGGGTGGCCCATTATATAAAAAAAGTTAGAATTTGTTTTTATTTCTCGGAATACTAACATGTAATGTTCTACAAAGTTGTATCTCAAAAAGCTTTTTCTGTAGCTCTTAAGTTGGCTGATGTAGAGCAATTTTATTTGGATTAGGTTGTCCCCAAAACAAATATTTTTGATTTTTATTTGTTTTCGATTTTTTGGAAAAGTCGTCTCCGGTAGAGGTGTGTGCCGGTCCGAAAATCGACGGCGGCGGCGTTTGTCAGAAATTTGGTCGGCGGCGGCGGCATTTTCGGCGTCACGCCGAAAGCCATTTTAACCGGCGGCGGCGGCGTGGTGATTTTTTTTACAACGTTCTCAAAGATTTTTTTTTTCATTTTTTCGGGATATTTTCATCATCAACATTTCGACATCAACGGAAGCATCTTTTCCAGAATATTTTTTTTTTCAAAAAAAAAATATTTTTGTGAATTATTTTCAAATTTTCCACAGGAACTACTTTGCATCTCTTTGTAATTTCCAAGGAAAATTGTTTGGAATTTCAGGGGAAAATAATTCAAAATTAGCATGAGAAACTTTTCAGAATTTTCATGAGAAATTGATCTAAATTTTGTGCTCCAGAATACTCAACAAAATATTTTGTCAAATTTACACTGAACATTTTTCGGAACATCCGCGGATGACTGTAAGGAGTTTCTACGGGAAACTCGCTGGAGTTTTCACCAGAAATTTACCGCGGGAAATTTTTCAAAATGAGAAAAAAATTTCGATTTCAATGAAAATTGTTAAGAGTTTTCATAGGAAATTTATTCTAATTGGCAAAAGATTTTTTTAAATTTCCATGTAAAGTTCTTCTGGAAAATTGCTGAAATTATTAGAGAATTTCTGACACAATTTAGGGAACTTTTAAACATGAAAACAAAATAAACAATTTAAGCATTGAACACGTATGGATCGTTGTTCCGATCTATGGACAAAAAAACATTTATCCAGCTTCAAAGGAATTCTTGAATAATTCCCGAAGCAATATCTAAAGAGAGCTAAGCATTTATTCGGGAAATCAATTAGGCTTTTCTTGTAAAATCTTCTGAGAATTCGCTCGGAAACTCTTTATGAATGTATTAAAAAATATATAATAATTAAGGATTTCAAGGCTGACCTGAAGCCTGGAAGAACTTTCGGAGAAATTTCTGGATCAATTTTTAAAAGAATTTTCGGATGGTTTTACAAAGGAATCACGTGTCCTAGGAGTTATAAGCGTAATTTTCTAAATTATTCCTGGGGGAATTTTCAAGATAAGCCCCGAATGAATTCCCCGAGGAATTTCTAAAGGTAATTCAGGAGGAATTTTTGAAAGGATTTTTTAAAGAATTCCCGCGGTAGAACATGAAGAGATCCAAGAAAAAAATCTAAAGGAAATTGTGGAGGATTTCTGTTAAGGAATTTTTGGATGAAATATCGAATGGATTTTCCAAGGAATTCCCAGTAGAATTTTCAAAAGAATTTCTAAAGGTATTCTCGAACTAATTTAAAAAAAAAATAATCAAAGAATTCCTCAGAAGGATTCCAAAATGAATTTATGAATAAATTCTCGAAGGAATTTCGAAAAATCAATTTCCGAATGTTCAAAGGCATATGTAAAAGAGAAGTTCTTCAGCAATGATCGGAAAAATTTCTGGAGAAGTTACTGAAGGAATTCCTCAAAGCGAATACCGTAAATAATCTCCTCTAGGAATACTAGAAATAACTTCCAAAGAAATTCTTGAAGGAATTTATTAAAAATTCCAAAGAAATTCTTAAAGGAATTTCCGAAGGAATTTTCCTAAAAACATCCAGAACAATTCCTTAAGGTGTTTTTTAAAGTTTTCGTAAAAACTGCGATTCCATTTTAATAAAGACATTAAAATTTCCGAGGAATGTGCTAAAGAAACTCGTAACAGAATTTACAAAGGAATCGTCAAATGATTTTCTGAAGGAATATCCGTAAGAAGTTCTGAAGTTATTCTCGAAGAAAGTTCCAAACAAATTTCCGGAACAATTCTTGAAGTAGTTTACTAAAGTTCATCTAAAGAAATTACTAATTAAAATCGATCGAATTTTCGAAGAAATTTTAAAAGAATATCTCCAAAAATCTCCAAAGTATTTTACGAAGGATACCCTAAAAGGTGTTTTTTATGGAATTGTGCAGGAAGTTCCGAAGGAATTCCTGAGGTATTTTTTTTTGAAGCAATTCTTAGAATGTCTCTTTGAAGGAATTTGCAATTTCATTTCCTGGAGGAATTTTCGAATGAATAGCTGAAGGAATTTTTGATTGAATGATTGAAGCAATTTCTGGATGAACTAATTTACGAGTTAGGGCCATTAAGAAAAACCATGCAGAAGGTGGCTAGGTTCGATACCCGATCAGGTCTAGGAAATTTTCGGGTTGGATTTTTTTTGACCTCCCTGGGCATATAAATGTATCATCGTTTTGGCCTCACTATATATAAATGAAAAATGGTAACCCGGCTTAGATAAACCGCGCATTTAATAACAGTGGAAGTGCTTAATTAACACTAAACTGCGATGCGGCTATGTGCTAGTGGGATATGCAACCTCTGCCAATAAGAAGAAAAAGATGACCTGAAAAAAAACTGGAGAAATTAGGGGATTTTGTTTTTACAGTTGAGTTGTTCCACTAAAATTCAGAATTTATAAGTGAAATTTTCGAATTTTCACGGAAAATGTTCAGTATTTCAACGAAAATTTTTCCGGAAGGATTTTGGATTTCTACGGGAGGTTCTTTGTATTGTCCATAAGAAATTCTTCAAAAGTTCCATTGGAAAACATTTAAAACAGGAAAGGGTCGTCGACCAAATGACATTTTCGACCAAATAAATTTAAGCTAGATGGACTTCGGTAAAATTATGTGCTTGGTCAAACTACATATTCGGCCTAACAACTTTCGGCCAAATTATTTTCTGCCAAACGACAAAAAATCTATTTCAGCGAGAAATTCTTCGGAATTTCCACTCACAGTTTTTATAAGTTCTTACGGAGAGGTTTTCGGAATTTTAACGGTAATTCTCAAGGAAATCATTGGTATTTTCACGAAAATTTCTTTGGGGTTCCAACGTGATGATGTGGGGATCATTCGGGAAGTTCTATGGAAATTATAATTATATAAATATAATTCTGCGGACTTCTTCAAATTTGAATCGGCGTGGAAAAAATAGGTCAGCGGCTAGACAAAATTTTAAACGGCGGCGGCGGTGGCATGCCAAAAACTGTCGGCGGCGGCGCCTCCAGGTGACTTCAGCCGATCAAAAGTTATATTCGTTTTTCTGTCAAAATTACATTTTTTTTTCAAAAGTTGATGTCTCCGATTAGGGTAGACCAAAAAAAATATGTTTACACGGCATTTGAAAGAGCGATTCATATTTTTTATAATGTCAAAAAAATGGAGATATATATTTTTTATCTCAAGTTCAAGTTCATTTTCCAAGTAAATTGATATTAACGGAACTAACTCGATAACGGAACAAGATACAGACGATTTTCTTATAACAAAACACATTGTTTCTAGGAATACTGACATGTAATTTTCTACAAAGTTTTAGCGCAGCTTCAGATCAGCAGACAAACGGACATTACACATTGAATATTTACTCATCAGATTCATCGTCGAAGAAACACCTTTATGACCAAGGATCGTAATGCTCACTCATTCTCACCAGCAGAGGATGCTCACTCACGCTCATTTTTGCCGAGAAATAATTTTGCGGAAAAGAAAAAATGCCCGATGAGAGAAAACTATTTTTCCCTCAATGTAAGTGCCGCGAAAAATTGATTTGCCCTTCTTTCGTCCTTTCCGTTCCTTCACCAATGCAAACAAGAGTAGCATCTATAAAACAAATAAACTTCTCACAATAAGTTGCTGATGTGGTGATGTGGCTAGAGATAGCGCAAGCCAGTGCTATTCTTGTCGGTGTTCTGAGTTCGAACCCCGTTTCGGTCATAGTTTTTTTTATAAATGCCCACCGCAAATTCTTGCGTAAAATGAGTGAGGCGCAAGAATGTTGAAACGAAAAGAAAAATCATTGAATTGGCACGATTTTCGTTTATCTTTCAGGTGCAAAAATGTAGCAAGAGAAAAACGTTTCTCGCCACAGACTTCGAAAAAAGATTCACCTACGGCTCGAAAATCGCTTGTTTTCGTCTCACAGAAACAAAAAGTACAAACCTTGTTTCTGACATCTGTTGTTTTCACTACTAAGTTGGGCAAATCACGAACCAGGTGTCGGCAATGAGCCTACATCAAACTCGAACAAATCCTATGGGTGCGCCACGTTTGATCGATTATTTAATTATTATTATTATGTCTGTTTGTCTGTGGTTTATCGTTTTGCCTTTCTTGTGCATACTCCAAGAGGTAACAAAAAAAATGTAAGTTCAACCCAAAAACGATTTTTGTATAGGAGACACGGAGACCCAACACGGTCGAAAATGTCGTTTGGCCGTACAGAACTTATGGCCGAAAATTTCATTAGCTCGAACGATCGTACAACCGAGAATATGGTCAAAATTGTCGTTTGGCTAAACAGTAGATGATGTTAAAAGTGTGAAGTGTTTAATGATAATTGAGAAGGGAGTAAGAAAGTAAGAAATGAGAAATGAAGAGTAAGACGGGTTACTTCTTAATTCTCACTTTCACTTCTCACTGCTCATTTTTCACAGTGAGAAGTGATGAATGAAAAAAAATGAAATGAGAAGCAAGTGTTACAATCTACTTCTCACTTCTCTCTCGGATCCCGATATTCACTTGTAAAAAGTGGAAAGTTTGAAATGAGTAAAAAGAAATTATGAGTGAGAAGTGGGACGTCTCATTTCTCACTCATCTCCTACTCCTCGTTTCTCACTCTCAGTGAAAATTGAGAAGTAATATGCTTCACTTTTCATTTCTCACTCCTTATGTATAATTTTTCTTTTCTTACTTCTCGTTTCTTATTTCGAAAAGCGATAAATGAGGAGTGAGAAGTGAGACGTCTCAGTTCCCACATCCGTTCAGCAAACAACACTTACGGTTCGGCCAAACAACATTTTCGATTAAATGTAGCTTTGGCATTTTCGGTCACATGACCTATTCAGCTAAACGACTTTTTCTGTCAAACGACATTTTCGGCTGTACAACCTGTTTGACTAAATAACATTATTTTGGCTAATTGGCACTTTTTTGTCAAACGCATATTTTGGCCAATAAGTCATTATTTAGTCAACCGTCCTTTTCGGTCAAATGACCAGTTCGGCCGATTGACATTTTCGGCCGTATGTCCATTTCGGCCAAACGACTTTTTTGGACGAATGACTTCCGGTCAGATGGTTTTCGCCCTAATAGTTTGTTCGGCCAAATGGCATATGCGATCAAATTACTGTCCGATTCCGATTTTAGAAAAACTTGAACCATTGCACGACGAAATTCTTGCCATTATACACAGAGATATGACCATTTCCGTAAAACCGGTACCGGAAATGTGATCAAATGATAATAGGTGAACTGTTCCGTTTTTCATCTCACTGAACATATATTAATCTGATCGCAAAACAAGGAAATACAGCACCAATCTCGTCGCTTCTTTTTGCTAACACACGTGCTCACTGGTGGAAAAAAATCACAAAAATAAGAAACAATCCAATTTCTTTTTCATTGCTTTGTTTTTGATAGGATGGAAATAGGAGCTATGGAATGAAGTGCCGAACCGTTCCCCTAGATCGAAATTATAAAAATATGGGTATTAAACTTCATGTCTTTGCTAGACGATGCTTTCAGAAACATTCGAAAAATCAATTCTAGTTTCTGAGAGAATATTCATGTCACAAATAATAAGAATCAAAATAACCTTAGAAATACCGGAACATCTCCGGTGTCCGTAGACCTATCCAAAATACAGAACAAAGACAGAAAACTAGAAGAATTTCTATGTGTATTGATTTCGGCTTATTAAAACTTAGGCTTATTAAAACGGCTTAGCAAAAACTTGAATTTATCCAAAATTTTGCCTTTCTCAACCTTTTTGTCTAACCCCTGCGTGTATTAGTAAACATAACTCAGATAGTTAAAAGGCTTTTTCGTCAAGAAAATACTGGATGTGAGACAGGTATGTGACCATTTTGATCATCGACATGCATAATGATCTCATGTCAGTCCCATTATGATATATTCACCGAAAAAGTTTGTGTTACTTATTAACTGTTCCATAAATAAATATAAAAGCAAAAATATAAAGTTTAAAATTCCGCATAAATGCAGTTGGCGCTTGTACATGTTATTTGGAACTTCGCCTAGAAACCATTAAGAAACATTTAATCCTTATTTATAAATCATCATTTCTTAGTTTGCTTGAACGTCAATTCAGCCTTGCCAGAACTTTCCAGCTCGGAACAATCTCCCCCGATGATGATAGTGCAGGTTGCATTTTACCAGACCATTTTTCCTTCTCCATGACGACGACGATGAGGATGATGGCAGCAATGATGGGTTTAATGTTTAGCGTTGAAAAGTGCAGCGGTGGCCGCAGGCAAAAATACTGCTCCCCTTTCTATGGTGCGATAACGACCGGCGACGAGGACGATGAATCGTGACCGGACCACACCGCACCTGTGCCGGACCCAACGCACAAGTTGAAAATTAATCTATTTCAATAAATGTGCAATCAAAAGCAGAGATTTTCCGCTTCCTATTCATGCGCACGTGTGAGTTGTGGCGATTTTTTTCAACCAAGCTTTGAGCTCCTTTGATAGCGGGTGAGTGGAGAAAAAATCGGAATGATTAAACTCACCATTAGTGACAAGTGGATTCACTAATCAATTGAAATTTTATTTCCTTGATTAAGCTATCATTCGTAGTCTTAGTTTAGAAGCCATGTAGGAGAACGGTTCCCATCTCCATCTCATCAGAAGTTTATCAAATTGCGAAAGAAATGAATATAGGCTAGATGTACCAGTCGTGGCTATAGCACTAGTTGTCGCACTAGTGCTTTATATGCCAAATGGCCAATCAAATCACCGCAAACCAAGTTCATATTCATTAAGCATATTCATATGATACGATAAAACATTTGATCTTCTCCAAAACAAGCAAAGCATAATTGTAAAAATTGATTTTGCTTAATTTTTAACGTCCTTTGCACCAGTTGTCGCACTAGTGGTCCCTTTTTGGCCAATCCCATAAGAAAACAATGGGATTTGCCAAATAAGGAACCAAAATTAGGAATAGTGCCACAACTGGTGCATGCGTTCCTATTATAGATTAATTAATTTTGAGGATAAAAAAAATATTCTGGTTTTCACAGCTGTTCTAAGGAGCAGGAAGTAAAACCTTTCGCTTGATATATAAAGTTCACCCACATGCGTTTTACTTATTTTAAAAAATAGCTGTTCTTATGTATGGCGACAATTGGTACACCCGCCCTACAACTCAAAAGTTCTCGCTTCTTTTTGCAAAAAAATCGCAAAAATGTGGATCAAATTATTTTTCTGCATTGCTTCGTTCATGATCGGGTAAACATAGGAGTTATGAGATGAAGTCAGGTGCAGTAACTCTACTTTTCCAGCATGTTTATTGTTTATTGATTGATTTCGGTCTTCTTAGAAAGTTTAAACATTTTACATTTATCAACGAATGTACATTAATTTACATAGTATCTATCATTAAACGAAATATGTTCTACTATCCCATTCCAATACCTGTCTGTTAGTGAAACTCGAATGGACCAGTTATGGTTCCGCTATTCAGACTGCTAGTCTAGGAAAGGTAGATGCATTGATTGAGCCACGCGGACAGAATGGCGTCGGGAAAAACTCCTCTTGTATGATGATGAGGAATAATTTTAACCACCATTGCTGGCTCTGGCCCAGCGAAGGGGCGGCGGCGGCAGCGGCAGTGACTTGACCGTTGGCGTTGGCTGTCGTCGGGAGGATCGCGCTGCAGAAATCAAAGAAAAACTGTTGCTACCAACTATAAAAATAAATTGTTAGCGCGCGGTTAGGATGGAAAATTTCCATCCAGTCTTTTTGTGAAAGATAAAAAAACGCACACATTTCCCACAAGCAGCGGTAAGCCATTTTTCTATGGAAAGAATTACGAGTCCAATTAATTTTTCAAAAAAATGGCTTTTAACATTTGGATGTACTTCGATCTCCTTTCATGACAAACTAAAAATCGAAACCAGATTTTTTATAATCGCTATAATTACTAATCAATAGAATGCCAGTCGAAAGCAACTTGTTGCGATTAATATTTTGGACATAACACTTTAAAAAATCAAAATTTTGTTTAATGCTGAATGTTTAAAAAAATATGAGACGTGTTCTTGTAAAATGGTTTTTCGTATTTGATTTTTCAGAAAGGTGGTTCTATAAAACATAATCCTGCAGATCTCATCCTGAAGAGCTCGTTTGCTCCGGTGGATTAAAAAAATACATAAAAAAAGCTTGAAAGGTAAGGTAAGGTGAACTCCACGTGGCCTTGTGGATATTCTTGAAAGGAAAAAGGTTCTCCGGGCTACCATTCCGTGGGAGGTGGCTGCATCGTTGGCTGTTGTCATGACTTACAGTTCCATGTTCCAAGTTTTCAGTCGTGTCGTAATCCTTCATTCGTCGGCTAGGTCGTTACCAGTTGTATCGATTCGTATTATTTCTTATGTCGTTCGTAATTATTGGGTTCACGAGCGGCTTATTGTCAGATCTGGTTAGTGTCCCATCTATCATCAGGGCTTGGGCTTGTATAAAAAAGCTGAAGTATTTTGCGAACAACTCTTCCCTTCCTTAGAACCTGAAACTGGCCTCCAGACGGAGAATCTACGAATCGTTGTGAAGTGGCGTACCAGTTGATTGCATCGTCCTGCAGAAGATGCTTAATGGAACTCAACAGCGCCGCATCACTCATGCCCTCCTTACAAATGTTTCGTCTCGGTCCAGAAAACGTTGAGGCTCGAACGGGCCGTGTTCGTTCTCCACGGAAGAGCCGATCTGTCGTGTTCTGAGGTGTTCCGCCCGAAAATGCTATCGTCTGTACTGTAAGCCCCTTATTCTTGATTTCCACGCTCGTTCTATTTCACTTTCCGAGTAGATCTAGGCTGCATGATTTTCTGATAGATATGGACGAGGTGATGAGCCGGCCTGACTTTATTTGTCTTTATTGTCGTGTCGTGTCTTATTTGTGCTGTGAAGGAATTTGAGAGAAAGCGTCTTTATCGGCGGTGTGGAGAGCTGATTCAGCGCTAATGTGCATTTGGTGAACTTGAACTTCACAATGTTCAATGTTTGATTTTGAGCTGATTACATTGCCTGAGATGGTGGGTCCTGGAAAAGAGTAATTTCAAGGACTATTCCTGAACGAGTGCCTTGAGACGGATGATCTTTCCTCTATGGGTAACTATAGTGCGACGGAGGTTGGCCACGTGACGTAAAGCCAGCTCGTAGGTCACCTAGATTACTGGGACTCCAGAAATTCCTTAAAGATTTCCTACGGACAATCATCGGAGTTTCTTTAAAAATTCCTCAGTAATCTATTTTCTATATTTCTGCAGTGCTTCCTATATACAAATTTCTTTGAGAACCCTACAGGAATTCTCCTGGGAATATCTGCAAAATCTTCAGAAATTCCTTCAGGGAGAAATTTGGAAATTTCTCTTGGGCTTCTTGGTTGACTCCGGGGGAAGCAAACGATTCCTGTCAGGTTTTATCGGGACACTTCGTTCTTCCCCGACGGACGACGGGGGATGCTAGCTATCGAGTTGCAGCAAGCTGAGCCAACAAGACCATCGAGTAGGTAGACCATGAGTATGTGCTGCTTATGGCACCCTGGGACCTCTATCCCTGGAAATGAGTCCATTTGACCGCTTCCTGGGCATCCCGGGGACACCAACCCGGGTTATAAGTCTCAAGAGATCCAGCGTTCTAGGCATCTCGGGGACTCCAACCCGAGTGATAAGTCATACAATTGCCAGTATGTCATCAAATCTAATCCAGCTCCTTATGTCTAGAGGTCACACATGTTCGACCATCCAAGACACTCCCGTCTGCAACAGTACTGTTGCGAAGGTAACGAAATAGAGATGAATTTCCAAATATTTGAACGACGTGTATTTATTGCATAAACTGATGACGACGTGAAAAATTTCCTACCAGAAAAGGGGTCCAATACGGTAGATTAGCATTCATTGTACATAATATGTTTCTAGTTGTATATATGTGTAATCTACTATAGTTTCATTTCTAGTTTTTAGCCATATAAGCCTAGATATAAGCAGACTTACGTTTAGTGTCCCTTTTGTATGTTCCTTCGTATTTAGTTTTAGAATCTGGGATCGAAATGCTACAAATACAATAAGGCGGTTAAGTTCAGTTTTCGTTCTTACTAAATGTATACCTTTTACCTGTCGTGATGTGAATTATGTTTGCTTTATGTAATATTACTTGTATGCGACCGCAGTATTTGGAATAGAACTAGACAATAAGGATTAATACAGTAAGTTCACTTTAGCTTATAGCAATAATTAAGGACTGCATGGAACTAACCTACGATTCAGAATTGCCGCACTATTTTTCTTGTTCGACGATTATTTATAGGTTTTAGCAATAATATAGTATAAGGTATCAAATTCACACTATTTTTAGGTAGGATAGACAATTTGTTGGTAATTTTAAGTAGATAACTAAGAGAAATTAAATTTCAGCTAATGTAGGCTCTCACGCTTGTTTACTTTCTGCCGCAATAGATACCGAGATTGATTTTCCCTATTGTTCTAAGTACCTGACATAGTAGTATTACTCATCCAGTGGGCGAACACAATTTCTACGGCTGGATGTGCGGTGCTAGGCAAAGTTTTGCAACAAGTACCCTTCCGGATACCTCCGAGGATATCCACTCCGACTCCCAAATCGCTCTCTTCTGATCAGCGCAACGCAACTGATACAACGTCATCATCGCCCCTATCTGCGTCCGGTACGGTTCTTGGAAACACTTCTGCCTCTTTTCTGACCCCTACGCTTCCCTTAGAAGTCAAACTTTGTCTTCAGTGGAATTTTAACGGCTTTTGGAGCAACCTGCTCAACCTGGAACTGTTGACAAACGATAATTCACCCTGGTTCATAGCCCTCCAGTCGGTCAACCACATCCTACCAGCCTCCATTGACCGTTCCCTTGAAGCAAATACAAATGGTTTGCAAGGTAGGTACAAATATCCGGCACTACGTGGCGATAGGGATCCTCCGGGAGATCTCCTTTGACGTTCTCAGTTTCGTGAAGACCCCTCAGTCGTTGGAGTCCTCCCCTGTGGACCGCTTCCTGCCATCACACAAAAGGTGAGTGACATCATCAGTTAGACCCCGTCTCCCCTTCTTTTATTGGGAGGCACCAGGTCGGACCCCCGTGGGGTTGCCCTACTCGAAGCTTTCGAGGAGGCAGATTTAGTTCCCCTAAACGGATGGTTCACCCTTCTTTTTTAATGGCCATTCGGCCACCGTCATCGACGTGGACAACATCAGGCCCCTCCTTCTCGTGTTGCATTGGGAGGTTGCTTCCGACCTCTTTGGGAGCAATCATTTTCTAATTTAGTTACTGCCAACGCTTCTCCCCCTACCGCTTCCAAGAGGCCGCGATGGCGTTATGATGCCGCCGACTGGGAGTCCTTTGATAGCAGCATTTGACGAGAGTTCGGAGCACATTTACCTCGCTTACCCTTCCCGACTTCTCCAAGATTGTCCTCGACGCCGCTGGTCTATACATCCCTCAGATCAGTTCTCGGCCAAAGGATCCAAAGCCCTTCGTTGGGTATGGGGCTAGTTTGCACTTTGCCGGATTAGAAGACGTACTCCAAAGCGCCTTTGACCAAGGGAAACACGTCGATTTACTTTCTCTGAATATTTCGAAGGCGTTTAACCGCACTTGGACTCCACTAGTGTCCAATCAGCTGGTGTACTGGGGTTTCACTGGTAAAATCCTAGTCTTTGTGCACATCTTCTTCCTCCGGTCTTTCCAGGTCTTTATTGGTGATTCCGCCTCCAAAACCTTCCCAGAGGAGACTGGGGTCCCGAAGAAGTCTGTTCTGGCAGTAACCTTGGTTACCATGAATGGCCTCTCCAAGAACATCTACATTTTTGTTTACGTGGATGACATCCTACTTGTGGTAGTCGGAGACACTCCGGCGCGAACTCGTATCCGAACCGGAGCAGCGGTTATTGCAGTTCATCGGTGGGCCACGTCGGTCGGCTTCACCATGTCGGCCAGAAGAAGCAGCCGCGGGCATGTGTGCAATGAGCGGCTAAACTAAACTTTATCAAAACCGTATAGGACAAACAACAGGACCACTAGGTATGGTATTGGCCAAGCGCTGGCTGACAGCAGACTGCTGTACGGACTGGAACTGGCTTGTGCAACCTTGTCAACATGCTCTCTCCAGTCTTCAACCAATATCTCCTCATAGCTTCCGGATTGCTTCCTGCATCACCCGCCGAGGCTGCCTGCGAAGTCCTGCCGTTTTGCCATCGTGTGCAGGCGGCTATTTGTCTAAATGCCGCCGCATACGCTTCCGCTTCGTCCAGAAACCATAGGAACCCTCTCCTTGTTCAAGGGGATCGGATCATGCACACGATGGCCGGCGTCAGTCTTCCCCCGGTGGAGCGAGGAGCTGACATTCCTCCACAGCCAACATAAACAGCTACATTTCGAGGTGCTTTAAAAGCGGGGACAACATGGAAGCTTTCTGAAGATGGGTCGCCGAGTTGTTAAACACCGAGTTTAGGAACCATGAGCATTACTACACTTCTGTTCCCTTTCGAGAGAAGGGGTCGGCTTAGGCGTTACTGGGAGCAACCTAACGGTCTCGGACAGCCTTCCTGCACAATGCAGCGTCTTCTCGGCGGAAACCGCAGCTCTGTTGATTGCCGCTACTACCCCCTCCGACAAACCGGTCCTAGTTCTGACTGATTCTGCCAGTGCCATCGCTGCGCTACAAAGCGACCACCCAAAACACCCCTGGGTCCATCCTCACTTGCAAACAACAGTCGACAACCTTCGCCTAGATTCCCGGGCACTGTAAGGTGCCAGGGAACGTCACTGCGGACATTTTGGCTGGAGTCGGTCATTAAGGCCGGCGTTTCACAACATCGGTTCCCTCGAATGACGTTAAAGCCTGGATCAAAAAGATCGTCAGCCAGTCTCAAGAACCAGCTAGTCAACTCCCGCCTCCGCCTCCTGCTTCCTCAAAGATGGAGGACTGTAGCATTAGATCCAGTTCCAGCTTGGACTTCCCAGGCACTTCAACCCGGGTATACGTCCCACCCACGAAGATGTGCGGGCCTCCCTGGTATTCCCAGGGCTGTAAGTTCCCTTCCTCCTCAGCGGCACCATAACTCGGGTCATAAGTCCTCTGCTCGTCAACCATAATCTCAACAAGGTCAGCAGGGAAGGGGGTCTTCTTCTAAACTTCGCTAACATCGTCTCCTAATCTTGACACCAACCGACCATGGCCTGTTGCCTTGGACCATGGACTGTTGCCATGGACTATGGACTGTTGCTCTCAGAGTGAATCACGCTTTTAGCGATTTTTTTTCTCTTTTGTTTTAATTGCGATCTGAATATTGTCATCGTTTAACTGACGTTCTGATCAGTTTATTGCGGAAATCCTCCACTCTGAATAGTTTTTTTTGCGGAAATCCTTCGCTCTGAAAAAAGTTTCCCTTTTCGAATGGTTTTATGGATTGATGTGATGCGCTTAGTTTGGCTGGCTGCAATGATTGAACTCCGGAGAACAGAGCGACTCAACCGTTGGATTCTTGGACATCCGCACAGCCACAGTTGGCCACCCGGCGAAAGACAACTTCACCCCTACCGTGATTGATTTCCTTTGTCCAGTTTTGTCGACCAGGTTTTAACGTTTTTTAAAGTGTGTATACTATAGTTCCTAATTAATTATTATGTATTTTATTTTCTGCTTGCCGAAGGTTCCTAGATTGGACCTGCGAGTCGCTGTTTTTAGCCCCCACTCTTGCCAGTTGCTCCCTTACTGCCGTAATTTGAAAAAGCGACGTATGCGCCAAATTATAACATGCATGTATTCCTTTTTTCTGTTGAAGGATTCGACGAGTAGTAGTCGTTACCAACACGTTTAGAAAATGGTGTATATGTCACTTTTTTAGATTACGGCTGCACTTCCGGAAATAATTATAATGGATTCGCTGCTTTTCATACAAAATGATCATATTTGAAGATCAGAATCATTCATTAACAAATCCGAGGAGTTTTTTGATTTTTTTTATTTCAATATTTATTTTTCACTTAGTCGACCCGGCAGACGTTGTCCTGCATAGTAGTCGGAAATGCGTGTGTTGGGAATTGCTCATGCGAAATTTCCATACAAATGTTAATTTTAGTTTTTCTTGATTTAATTAATCTTGCCCTTGATTTTCACATGAGGAAATATCATATAAACCCGTCGGAAACTGTAATGAACGTTTCTGCTGAAGGAAGGAAGAAAATCCATCCAGCCGTTTTCGAGTTATGCGGATACGAACACAGACCATTTCATTTTTATTATATAGAGAAGATATCCCCCCCCCACTGACCTTTCGGAGACCAGTAGGACAAAAAGTTAATTAAATATTTTTAACGGCCATTATTTCCAACTAAGACGTGCCTTTTCAGCAAGCATGCATATAAAAAACATTTATCATTTATTGAAAATGTAGGCCATTTTAGGCCGGGATGCCAAAATGTCCTCAATCTAATCGCTAGAAATCGAGATTTTGATCTTCAAACATGACCATTTTGTATAGAAATCAGTGAATGCGTTATTATTGTTTCCGTCCAGGGTGTATCATGACAAGCAAATATCTGAAGTCATTTCAAAATTTACAGAAAAAGAGAAAAAAATCTTGGATTTTTTTAACATCTCTGGCACTTTCATTGGCTACGATTTTTTGGAGAATTCTTCAAATACACTCCAGAAAATTCCTCTGAAGAAATGTTAGATGAATTATCCAACAAAATCTTGGAATTCCGGCAGTTACGAAGATTGTAAATTACTTTTGATAGGATAAAGAACGATAATACAACGGTTACTTTTGTGTAAATTGAATATCATCTTGAATAGTTTGGATAGCTTTTATGTAATAATATTTAATTATTTAATTTAATTTATTTAATAGATGAAAGTAGACACAGCGTAAAAAACCTCATTGAGATATTTTCACTTATTTGTCGAGTTATTTAATTTATGTTCTATATTACTATGCTTTCGCTGGAATCAGAACTTTCCTATCTTTGCTTGATTTCCTATCTATATGGGACAGTTGTGCTTTTATGGGCAGTACGGGTTTTACTTATATTAAAAAAACTGCTTAAAATTTCCACACCGAAGTTTTCAACCTATTCCAATATTTAATATTTTGTCCAAAAGTCACTAACAGACTATCGAACCGAAATCACCACAAAGTGTTTTGCGGTTCCAAGCCAATTCAAAGTTCAATCAAAACTACCTAAACAAAGAAAAACTTTCACCAACCGATTGCTACTGCTGTCGAACGCCTCAGGCCCACAAACATTCGTCTTTTATTCAGCTTGATTCGTCCTACCTTCCGGTGCTGCCAAAGTGCCACCACCAATTAGAAATCAATGATTTGAAAATAATACCAACTTGGAGCGGAATCTGCCTTGAACAAGCCGCACCACTCGACGAATCCGAAAACACGCAGCAGAATACTTTCTTCCTCTGCCTTTGATACCAACAACTTCTCTTCCCTCCCAGATGCTGAAGGTAGAAGTTTTCTGCATTTTGGTTTCTCCCGATATTTCCCAGGACGTACCATCAACCATCATGCCAGCAGCCAAACCAATCCGGCAGTCCGGCAGTCAGTGGCCAGATTGCAGCTCCCAAACCAAAACGTTAAACTTTCACCTCTGAACCGGCCTCGCCCCTGCTATACGAGCGAGCATGATGGGATCCATCGAGAATTCCCTCCGTACGAGTCCGATATCCGCAGCACATCATAAACAATCACAATCACTTCGAGTCGAGCAGGCAGGCAGGCAGACCAGTTCAAAAAACGGATACTTCCCGAAAGTTTAGCCCACCACTACTGACTATGGTAGCTGGTGTACGATGGCGGGAGGCCAACTTCTAAACCACAAATATGTGCGAACTCTCTGGCAAGTCGGGTCAAAATATCCCGTTCACCGAGTGCAGACTGCTACCCGATGGCCTATAGCTAGAACAACATACCGAGAGGTTAGATTATTCGGGGTTAGCCAGTGATTGAAGGCGTTGAAGCAGATGAGGGGAGGGATCCTTTTTTCGGAATATAGGAAGCATCGAAAATAAGTATGGTAGAGCGTAGAGGGCAGGTCAAACAAGGCAAAGTTTACAGCAATTTTCAATGCAATGCACAGTGGGAAATTGTGTTTGGAGCTAGAAGAGTGTGAGTCCAAATTCGGGTTAGGCTTGAATTTAATTTGAGTCGATTTTGTAATATATTTGTATCTCGTGGGATTAGAATCGATTTCAATGAGATATGAGTTGTTCTCGATAATCTTTGGATCTGCTTCATTTGATTTTGAATACTTAGATGAATGATTAAATTTTTATGTCAAGTTTTTCTACGTTACACAAATCACTGTCCATCAAACATACGTTCGCAGCCCAAGCCGCCACGTGGGTGATCCTGAATGGAAATGAGAACAATCATCCAAGAGAGGGTTCTTGACTGGTCGGTTTGGTAGCCTCGCCACCGCTGGCTTAGTAGTTCTCGAAAACGTTTCAATAAGCGTCATCATAACGCCTTTCAGACGTTGATGCGCTGGCAGTTTTCCACCGCCTTCGCTTTGGCCATTCGGTTGTTTTCATTTCATCGCTTTTCCTTAGAACCGGAGATATGGTGGGTTTTGATTCCGAAAGTTAAGGGATATCTGTAAATAAAGAGATAAAAGACTTAGAAGCTACATCACTTGATATAGACATTACCTAGAGTAACTTGATGCCAATTCGATGTTTGATATACATTATTCAGATACAGTGCGTTATGAGTGTCCCATTGATAACTTCCTTCCTATACGAACTCATGGAAAAAGCGCATACACATGTGGCCCTGGCTAACGCTGTACCGGAACGAAAACGTTGAAGTTCTCATTTGGAGGGTGTGAGAGCTTATCGTCTTTGTGTTATCGTGATCCCAATTTCTAAAATCTCCCACTGCTGCCAGTAGCTGCCACTTCTGCACACAGTCAGCGTTGGTTAGCTGGATGAGTGATGTTATGAGAGTAGCTGTCGACAACGATGAGGATAGTGACGGGTTCTTGTCAGAGCCTCTCCGCTATCAGCCGAGTAGTAAAATTCACGCAAAGGATGACGATGTCGGTGCGGGAAGGATGCTGGTGCAAAGTTCGCATACGGAAAACCAACATCTCCACCACAGTAGCTGCATCATAGATGGATGAATCATGAAAGGGCAGCTAGAGAGTGGGAAAATCTCGATTGCAAGCTGTTAAAAACAACGCCCTGTGGTGTTGGGTAAAAAATACACCATCCGGATGAAAGAAGATGGATTTGGAAAATTGCGGGTCTCAATTACTGGTTCATTGAGTTTCTTTTATATATAAACTAGGTATCGAAGATTTGTACTGTAAAAATCTTTTTTTTTTCATTAGGACTGTTTCTTACTAATAGTAGAAAATGAAGATCGCGTGGTAACGCGGCTGTTAAAATTGTCGTCAGTATTATTCAAAGTCTTGAGTCACCTATGATTGCAACACCCACAGAAGAGTAGCGAGAGGCCAGCATGTGCATTAATATCGGTCCACATAATGAGAGCCTAAAAGTATCATCGTGCTAGCCTCATGATATACGAATGCAAAAATGGTAACCTGGCTTAGAAAGCTCGCAGTTAATAACTGTGGAAGTGCTCAATGAACACTAAGCTGCGAGGCGGCCCTGTCCCAGTGGGGGATGTAATGCCATTAAGAAGATAATGAGAGCCTATTCTATTAGCCACTTGGGCATTTCTACTTCTTGAAAGCGAGTCGATCAATGTGTAACAGGTTAAAGCTATGTCCATTTAGAATCCGGAATAATAAAGTCATCTGTATCTCGGTAACGGATTGACGTACAAATAAGGTTAATACATCAAAACGAGGGTAATTCACTGCACTTTATGGGAAAAATATTGATACAAATCATTTCTTCTTGTTTCTAGTGAAAATTCGCACCTTCTTCTTGGCACATTTGTTCCACATTTTGGTCATCTGAGTCGCGTCCCGAGCTGTTTTTCCACTTTTCTTAAGCTTCCGCTTCATTACTGCCCAAAATGTCTCGATGGGCCGGAGCTGTGGGCAGTTGCGTGGATTTATGTTTTTATCGATGAAATCTTCGTTATTATCGCGGTACCACTGGATGACTTCCCGGCTGTAGTGGCAACTCGCCAAATCTGGCCAAAACTTCACGGGACCTTTATGGGCTTTATGGACCGCGGTTTTTGAGACATTCCTCCTTGTACAGCTTCGAGTCCATCGTCTTATTCGTCACAAACACTTAGGTCTTTGCTCCACAGCTGCATGTCCCTTGCCAAAATCATCTGTTTTTTTGCAAGTTTGTCCAAAAAGCAAACTTAAACTTCGCAGGAACTACTCCTCGTGCCGTCACCATGTAGAATTTTTGGCTAGGAAGCTGTCCGAAATCCATTTTGACGTAGGTTCCATCGTCGATGAGCAGGATTATCAACGTGGGTGTGCAGATTTTTTCTCTCCTTTCGGCTTCTATCTGGAATAATTTTTGACCCGCTGCACGAAACTTCGTGAAATTTATACCACACCAAGTGGGCGCCTAGGTAGACAAACCGCTGTAAAAGAATGCGTGCAGCGGTCACTTTTCGTGCCGCTGCAATACAATAAATGGTTCCGGATTCTAAATGAACATTAGCTTTAAGCGTTATGGTGCTTTAATTATTCTTCATCAGACTAGACGACAGCTTAAATTTAGAAGACTCGGAAACTTCTTCGGGACGAGAATGTTTGAGACTCAGAATGCTGAATAAAAGAGGTTATAATCTACAGATTGTTGTTGTTGTCGGTGTTCGGAACATCGGAACATCTTTTGCTGGTTATGATAGAAAAAAATCCAACCCAACATGCATCGGACAGAAGAACGAAGGTAACCGAGGCGACAATCTTTCTCTATAGTTTATAACCTCTTTTTTTCTGAATGCGTCACAGATTTGTTTATCGAAATTTGTAAAAAGCGTTGAGTTATAGCGATGAACTTCTGCGTCATGATGTCCCCTTTATTGTAATATTTGAGCACATTCATATGGTTAACGCTATTATGAATAAATAAGGCTCTAAATATCCGCTGCAAACCAGCTAAAGATCCTTCCTGACCGTAATTCGTACGATGGTGTCTTGGCCTCAACATGACTATGTTACGTAGAGCTCTCGGGTGGACGTTTAGATTGCACAGTGGACGCAGCAAGCCTAAAACGTGCGTTTTTTTATTTGCGTGCAAACGGTTGATTTGACATAGGCGGTGTCTTCGTAAGAAAATTTTACCAAAAAATAAGCTATCTTTTGGAAGATTAGGTTGACCTAGAAATTCGCCTGTTAGGGTGATCCAAAAAATTTTTTTTTTTCATTTTCGTTCAAAAAAATTGAGCCTCTACAAAAGTGATAGAGCTTGAAAATACAAACAACTTCGTAGAATATACCAACTCTCTATCTTTCAACGGTAGCGAGTTATGATGAAATTTAAAAAAATCGTGTCTAAAACCAGTTTTTTTCAAGAAAACTTTTTTTCTTATTGTTTTTCGACATGGACATGTTCTACAAAGTGAACAAGTACATCAAATCACACGTTTTCCTAAAAAATGTGGATATTTCATAGGTATATTAGAGAAGTTATTCCTAGGGTACTTATTCAAAAGGACGTATGTGATTTTGTAAACAAAGATTCAATCGTCGATTTGTCCAATCTGATGGCACTCCTACGCAAACCAACACCACCAATATGTAGCCGAAGGCTTCCTCTACCTGTCTGTGGTCATGGTTTGCGTGGGAGTGCTATAAGATTGGACAAATAGACGTTTGAATCTTTGTTTACAAAATCACATACGTCCTTTTGAATAAGTATCCTAGATTCGACTCTTTCATATTATATAATTCAATTTTACTATGTCCATATCTTTAATTGAGGCAAATTGTGGCAGCATGTTCAAACTAATAACAAGCTGCTCTACGGAAAACGCGTCGCACCGGCACTATTCTGACAGAAACTATGCTGAAGTTTCCCTATGGGTTTTAAAATAATTGTTTAAGCGATATTTAATACTTTAATATTACTTTTCAAATGGTATGGTTAAAATTTTGGTATGAATTAGGGACTATGTCCAAGGGTTTGACGATCCCTCCCCAGGACATCTGCGAGTAGTGGGGCTTGTCTAGGATGTGGTGGGGTTTGACAGTCTGAGGGCCGTGTTAAACTCCTATAAAAGGTGCATGTATCCGCAAGTAGGCCCCACCGAAGTGACCGTGTGCCGCTCAAAGCGCACAAGTCCAAGTCCTGGTGTTAGGTGGGACGCTAAACAGCCCTGACAAGACGGCCCTCAGACGAAACAGGAGGTTTGCGCAGGCCCAATAAGCCGCCTGGAAAACCAATAATTACGAACAATATAAGAAATAATACGACTCGATATAATCGGCAAAGACCTAGGCGACGAATACAGGATCACGATTGGTAGCTTAGAAAATGGAACTGCAAGACGCTAGGCTTTGAAGGTTGCGACAGGATGATTACGATGATTACATCCCCGCAACTTCGACGTCGTGGGGCTGCAGGAGATTTGCTGGACAGGACAGAAAGTGTGGAAAAGCGGGCATCGAGCGGCTACCTTCTACCAAAGCTGTGGCACCACCAACGAGCTGGGAACCGGCTTCGAAGTGCTGGGTAAGATGCGCCATCGTGTGATTGGGTGGCAGCCAATCAACGCAAGGATGTGCAAGCTGAGGATTAAAGGCCGTTTCTTCAACTATAGCATCATCAACGTGCACTGCCCACACGAAGGGAGACCCGACGACGAGAAAGAAGCGTTCTACGCACAGCTGGAGCAGACATACGATGGATGCCCACTGCGGGACGTCAAAATCGTCATCGGTGACATGAACGCACAGGTAGGAAGGGATGAAATGTATAAACCGGTCATCGGACTGGATAGTCTGCACACCCTATCGAATAACAACGGCCAACGATGGATAAACTTCGCAGCCTCCCGCGGAATAGTAGTCCAACACTTTCTTTCGCCGCAAAAATATCCACAAGGCCACATGGAAATCACCTAACCAAGAAACGGAAAACCAAATCGACCACGTTCTAATCGACGGTAAATTCTTCTCCGACATCACGAACGTCCGCACTTACCGCAGTGCGAATATTGGATCCGACCACTACCTCGTTGCAGTATGCCTACGCTCAAAACTCTCGACGGTGTACAACAAGACGATAGACGCGCAGCAGCTGGAAGTGGCACTCCCAACGGAAGAGCAGCTAGGCGCAGCGTCTCTTGAAGATGACTGGAGAGATATTCGATCCGCCATTGGTAGGACCGCAACCGCTGCACTAGGCACGGTGCCCCCGGCCGGATTGGCCGGCTGAAAAACAACAAAGCCTCTGGGGTTGACCAACTACCAGGAGAGCTATTTAAACATGGTGGTGAGGCACTGGCTAGAGCGCTTCACTGGATCATTACCATGATTTAGGAGGAGGAAGTTTTTTCGCAGGAGTGGATGGAAGGTGTCGTGTGTCCCATCTACAAAAAAGGCGATAAGCTGGATTGTAGAAACTACCGCGCAATCACATTGCTGAATGCCGCCTACAAGGTACTCTCCCAAATTTTATGCCGTCGACTAGCACCAATTGCAAGGGAGTTCGTGGGGCATTACCAGGCGGGTTTTATGGGCGAACGCTCCACCACAGACCAGGTGTTCGCCATTCGCCAAGTACTGCAGAAATGTCGCGAATACAACGTGCCCACACTTCATCTATTCATCGACTTCAAAGCCGCATATGATACAATCGATCGAGACCAGCTATAGCAGCTAATGCACGAACACGGATTTCCGGATAAACTGACACGGTTGATCAAAGCGACGATGGATCGGGTGACGTGCGTAGTTCGAGTTTCAGGGGCATTCTCGAGTCCCTTCGAAACGCACAGAGGGTTACGGCAAGGTGATGGTCTTTCGTGTCTGCTATTCAACATCGCTTTGGAAGGGGTAATACGAAGAGCAGGGATTAACACGAGTGGTACAATTTTCAATAAGTCCGCCCAGCACGTAACTTTGAGAAGATGGAGGAAGCCTACATCAGACTGAAGAGGGAAGCCAAGCGGATCGGACTAGTCATTAACACGTCGAAGACGAAGTACATGATAGGAAGAGGTTCAAAAGAAGACAATGTGAGCCACCCACCGCGAGTTTGCATCGGTGGTGACGAAATCAAGGTGGTAGAATAATTTGTGAACTTGGGCTCACTGGTGACTGCCGAGAATGATAACAGTAGAGAAATTCGGAGACGCATAGCGGCTGGAAATCGTACGTACTTTGGACTCCGCAAGACCCTCCGATCGAATAGAGTTCGCCGCCGTACCAAACTGACAATCTACAAAACGCTCATTAGACCGGTAGTCCTCTACGGACACGAGACCTGGACGATGCTCGTGGAGGACCAACATGCACTTGGAGTTTTTGAAAGGAAAGTGCTGCGTACCATCTATGGTGGGGTGTAGATGGCGGACGGTACGTGGAGGAGGCGAATGAACCACGAGTTGCATCAACTGCTGGGAGAACCATCCATCGTTCACACCGCGAAAATCGGACGACTGCGGTGGGCCGGGCACGTAGCCAGAATGTCGGACAGTAACCCGGTGAAAATGGTTCTCGACAACGATCCGACGGGCACTAGAAGGCGAGGTGCGCAGCGGGCAAGGTGGATCGATCAGGTGGAAGATGATTTGCGGACCCTCCGACGTGTAGCCATGGACCGAGCCGAAGGAGAAGACTCTTATATACCACTTCGGCCTTAGTCTGAATAAATAATAATAAAATGAAATTTTGGAATAAGATTAGAACATTTTTTAAATTGATTTGTGTATCAGAAATACAACCAGAAGACTGTTCAATGTGTTTCAACCAAAAAGTCGTAAAAATGGCTATAATTTTATGTGTGTCCTGTACGAAGCCACAAGACATCGACATAATATTATGATGCTTGAAAAGAATAACGATTATTAATAATGTAATAAATTAAATGAATATGATGTCTCCAAGAACCTTGCAAACAAACGACCAAATTGATAATCCAGTGATGATTATTTAGATTTTTGGTTCAGTCCGATGTGTTTGGCGAAAGCATTTATTTGTTTATTTTATATTATATTTTATACTATATCCTTTCATCCAATTAAATATATCACAAAAAGTAATGGTACGAATGATGTGAACTTCCGCTGAAATGATTTTCTTGTGCGTACATTTGTCATCATTAGACGTAAATATAATAAAAAATTCAACGAATATTATACGAGCTAATAGTTATAAATTGCATAAGATGTTTCCTCCATTTACATAGTCAAAGTTTTGTTAAGTTTTTTATATATGCGTCAATTGACAAAATGAAATAAAAAAATTATGATAGAATTCTTAAGAGATTTGCCAGCCTGAACAGAGGTTGAAAATGTGCATTATGTGAACTGTACAAATAATTATCAAATTAAAAAATACATGAAATAAATATAATATACTCTGTAATACAGTAATATTTAGCATGTATTATTTTTTATTGTGCAATCGTTCGACCTTCTCGGTAGAACAAAGGAACTATTATTTACTTATTATTAATTAAAGGCAAAAATTCGTTCCCTCAACATGAATACTGGTCCGAATCAGTAAAACCCAGAAATTTTGAATTGAAAAACTATATGTTGTTGTACTTGTACCATCATACAAAATATTTTATTTGTATTTTCGACACCGGTCTGTATTATTTATTTTGTATGAAGTTATTTATGAAATGGTAGAGTAAAATAATATTTAAAAAAAATTACCGGACGATTTTTTTCCACGTCCGCTTACCATCGCCGCATCCGCTCACACTACGATCCAAAAAACGAACTATTAGGCAGAGTTGTAGAAAAATGTTCGCACTAGAAGTTCACCATACAATTTATTTTGAAATTCAACCTCCGCAATGAGTTACAGCTACCAGATGATCGAACCCAAATTACTAAATGATCGATAACATCTTTGTGAGTAGCGAGAAGTGCGAATTTAGAAGTGAGAATGTAAGTAGTGGGAAGTGAGAAATGAGAAGAGAGAAGTTAGAGATGAGAAATTTGAAGTACGAAGTGAGTCACTCATTTGTTTTTAGATTTATGCTAATGTAAGAAGTGTGTCTAACACACGAATTGAGTAGGGAGAAGCGTAAAGTAAGAAATAAAAAGTGAAAAATGAGACATGGGAAGTAAGAAGTGAAAAATTAGAAAAGTTGATAGTGAAATGTGAGAACGTCAGAAGTCAGATATAAGAGGTTATATGTGAGAAGTAAAAAGTGAAAAATGGGAAGAAGGAAGTGAGAAGTGGGAAGTGAAAAATTAGAAGTGAGAAATTCGAAGTGCGAAGTAGTAGTGAGCAGTGAAAAGTTAGAAATTAGAAGTGAAAAGTGAAAAATGGGAAATTAGAAGTGAGATGTATGGAGTGAATGCGAAATGAATAGTGAGAAGTATAAAATTGAAAATGAAAAGTGAGAAATTTAAAGTGAGAAGTGAAAAGTTAGTAGTGAGAAGTGCGAAGTGCGCTGTGAGAAAAGCGAAGTAAGAAGTGAGAATTTAGTAGAAATTGAGAAATAAAAAGTTAGAAAAAGGAAATTTGAAGATCGATGTAGTAGTGAGAAGTGAAATGTTGCAAGTGAAAAGAGATACGTTAGAAATAAGAAGTCAGGAGGGAGATATAAGAAGTTATAAATGAGAGATGAGAAATGAGAATTGTGCGAAGTGAGAAGTGATAAATGAATAGTAAGAAGTGTGGAAGTGAGAAGTGAGTAGCAGAAAGAGGGAGATGCGAAGCGAGATGTGCGAAGAGAGAAGTAAGAAGTAAATAATGAGAAGTGAGAAATAAAGAGTGAGAAGTGAGTTGTGAGAAGAGAGTAGTAAGAAGTGAAAAGTGAGGAATGAGAAGTAAGAAACGAGATTCTTTCACTTCCCTACTTTTATCTTCTTCCCTCTTCTGTATGCTTTCTTCTTTCTGTGTTATATCTCTCCTTTCACTTCTCACTACTTAACATTTCGCTTCTTACTTCCTAATTATCATCAATCACTTGTTACTTCTTACAGTTAATTTTGCACCAACCATTTTGGTCGCTTGAAATTTATGGAAATAGATTTGAAAGTTAGGAGTTGTTTTTCCACTTACCCCAGTGGAATGGGGTAAGTGGAAAACCCAAATTAACTTGACCTTCAATTGTGATGAGTAGAGACATATCATTAAAATCAAAACGGCAATTGCTCTGAATGTCTTTTTTTGAATAATTTCATTGGATTAACAGAATAGGTCTCCAAGGAATTCTTGTAATCAAGGATGTTGTTACGCCGGGATAGAAAGGGTCGGAGCCGTGAACGCAACCTGTATTCGCATTGAGAACAGTGTGGTGGTTGTATGTACGAGGTGAAATGATGTAAACACAGGGCGCTGACATCTTTGTTAAGTTGAACGAATTGCACGATTTATTGAATATTAGTAGTGAATTAGACTTGTAATTAGCTGGAAATAGAAGGTAAATGAAGTCGTTACTTATGGATAAAAAGAAACTAAATGAAAAGTTTACTTTAGCACAGAATTATCGTTTCTGAGGAAACCGTGGAAAGGAAAAGAAATCCTCGAAGTAGAAAGCTTACTATAAGTAGATGTGAATTTGCAATTAAATTATTAAATTGTAATTCGTATGTTATTGTAGGGTGCAAAGTATTGTTAGTTGGAAAGGTTTTTGGGCAGAATTTAAAGAAGGAAACTAAGTTTGTGAGTTACATAACTGTTTGCTCAATTTAAACAACTAAAATAAATATATTTCTAGTTTTGAGTTTGCTGACAACTTACTTCAGAAAGTGTTTTCAATGATGTCCCGAACGCCTCCACCTAACAGATGTTATCGATCATTTAGTAATTTGCGTTAGATCATTTAGTAGTTTATCAATAACTTATTCCAGAAGCTGAATTTCAAAATGTGTTGTATGGTGGACTTCTAGTGCGGAAGTTTTTCTACAAATCTGCCTAATAGTTCGTTGTTAGAATTCCACTAGCAACGGAGTTTTAGCGCTAGTTGCAGTAACTTAAACTAATTTTGTTATCATTTAGTCTAAGTTACTGGAACTATAGCTATAACTCCGTTACTAGTGGAATTCAAACAACAAACTATTAGGCAGAGTTGTAGAAAAACCTTCGCACTAGAAGTCCACCATACAACACGTTTTGAAATTCAGCTTACTGATAAACTACTAAATGATCGAACGCAAATTACTAAATGATCGATAACACCCTTGCTTGTAATCGCTGGTGGAGGGCTGGTTTTGCCTTCTCGGACACTAAGTGTACGTAAAATATATATGTTCGCTCCAAAAATGAACTTTTCATAGGAAAAATGGGACCTACAGGGTTATGCACTAATCGTCTCAGTTTAACGAATTGAAATGATGTCTGTCTGTGAATGTTTGTATGTGTGCACAACGGAAGTACAAAATTATCACCTATTTTGAAGCACTTGTCCCTAACCATTTTGTTCGCAAAAAAATGTATGCAAAGGCGAAACTTTTTATGATTTTAAATGAATGTGAATTATGGAATATATTAACCTATCAGTGCTATTTTTTATCTCTCTTATACATTTTTTTTAATATGTAAAACATGTGAAAGGCATCGATACCTATAGGTGGAATCATCAGGCGTTTTCTTATTTATATTAGTCCAATCACCACTAAAAACACCATGATAACAAAGAAGGAACATATTGAGATACACATCTATCGAAATAATCCCTGGAGGGAAGGAAAACATTGCGTGATCAGAACCCGCAGTGTTTGATTCCAGGGATAAGTGTAAAATCTTAAAATTATTTGCTTTCCTGGTACAAACCACTACAAATTGAATGTATTGCTATGGTCACCTGTGAAACAAATTCACCGGAAAAAGGGACAATGTGTGCAAATAAGAATTGATTTTACTAATGCAAAAATCAACTTTTTGCGAAACCTAAATTGACAGTTCAAGCGTTAACCGTGTTAGTGTACGTATTATTAAAATGTTAAAATAGTGTTAGTGTGAGCATTAAAGTATATTCTTGCACAATGTTATGGTGTGGTAAAAACTGTAAAGTATTTTCAATTTCAATTTTTCGAGTAGATTTTTACACTTACCCCCTTTTTCCACTTCCCCCAGTGTACCTTACATATATTTACAGAATCACCGATCCTTGTTCTAAGGTTCATACGAAACCTTGAAGTTTCTTTGAAATTCCTTACAACACTCTTAAAACCATTTAAAAATTCCGAGATTTCTTCTAGGAACATAAACCAAATATTTATATTTAGTGATTCTCTTTTATCACCCAAGTCCCACATTTTATTCTACTGGCATAAACGAGAATCCTCATCAGCTTACGTTCGGTAACGCATTCAAACGTAAATAATAATCTTGGTGATATTCTCTCGTTCTACTAATAAAATTATGTGTATTTTTTTTTTGCTTTAATAATTTAAATAAAATTCAATTATTGAATGTATCTTTAAGATATTTCGAGACGTCCGCCTTCATTTCGAGGTCATTTGATTACACTAAATATGTATTATCACGCGGTTTTTGGTTGGCCAATATGTTGCCTCGGTACATTGTAAAGATTTTTATGACTATGGGGCTTTGATTTCCCTTACTCAATATAATTCCTTTTTTTGTGAGACCTTATTTCAGGATATCATGAAATGTATCTGTAGACAGAGAAATTAAATCTCATCTTCGCTATATATGCAGATTGAAGAAGTTGTTCCATTGGGTCCAGAAAGGCCGCCAAATGAACGAGTAGTCAGCGTTGCGACCTCATTACAACCGTAGAAATTGCATATGGGCAAAAGATGATTTCCGCAACTGTCCCAAAGGGCCAAAACCGCGTGTCGTCGCGAATGCGAAGGCTGAAGTTGTCGCGGTTTTATATTTTCTTTGATTCGCATGGTATTGTAATCATTTCTACTGCCAAGTAAATGCTTTTTTTATCCCGCTTTTTGGGCTATGCGTAAGAAATTTTTCTATAGATGATGCCTATTTTACGAAAATTGTACAGCCTTTCCATTTTTGCACAGTTAAGAAAGTCTCAATGCGACCGAAAGTGATCTGAGTGGGTTCCGTTTTTTCCTCCATTCTCCTCGATGTCATTTATCGTACGACGACTGGAATATCCCCGCACATAGCTCACAAAAACGTAATTATACCCCAGCCTTGTTCTTCTTGTTTGCGGGACGATATCCGTGTCATCACCGTGTCGCCGTCGTTGTCGTTGTCCTTGTACCTCCAGGTCTCATGTATGCTAAGTAGAAACTTTCTCATGAAATCATCTCCTCTTTCGCGACTCCTGCGAATCCGCACGCTCCAAACCTAGGAGTCAACTTTTGCCGGATTGAATGAATAAAAATTTGCCATCTGCGACGTAGTCGACGATAAGTTTCGGTTCCTGTTCCAGCGGAAACGATAACGACAACGGCGACAGCAGAATGGGACCGATGATGATGAGTGGAGGAACTTTTCTAATTAACTTCTCGACGAACACATAACAATAATAATCAGAACCACGCGGTGGTGCCGCGAATGTGACACCTGCTGAACCTGCAAGCAACATCGTTGGCATCCCGTACCATATCGAACGGTACGCAGGCAGTGTGGTCCCAGGGCGATCCAAACGGAACTCCACACTGCTCCCCAGATCAGCGAGTCCAGTGATTTGATGGGAGGAAAAAGATCTCACAATCTGGCGTGACATCGGTTGCGAATTCTGTCATTATAGCATTCAAATGAGTTTTAATCAAGTTTGATCCCACGTTGGCGCCACCGATGACAGTCGATGATGATTATTCGATGTCGTGTCGAGCAATTCCCTCGCCTGGTGCGATTGAATCGGGCGAACGCTCGGTCAAATGGATTATCAGAAGTTAAATGTTTTTGAATTGCACGTGTAGTTTTTATTCACCAATTTTGAGCGCATCACCTGTTGAAAGATTAACTCGGAGAGCTGGACTTGTAGCACTAATGTGAATCATGCGTGATCTCTAAAACTATCACCCTTTGTAATTACCTGGAAAATATATTATTTTCATTATTCTACTTGATAAATTCTTCTTAAAACAATTCGTAATAATTTGGATTTCTCTTCTATTGATTTCCATTGGTCTTTTTCCTCGATGGGGAATAGTTTCAAATTAGGTTTCCAAACATCCCCAACTGAGCAACCAGCCAATATTGAGATTATAATTTGATTTGATTGAGTGGCCCCGGAGGAAGTAGGGGCAACTTAGAGGACAGGGAGCTCAATTAAAGGAAGCGACAAATTCTCCTGTTCCCCGACGATGATGGTGAGAAAGGGGAGCGGCGGGGGACTTGGTTGGGCACGTTCATTTGAACCAATTGTGATTGGAAAAATATTATTTAAACATCTCCATTGGTGTCTCTCCACTTCGTTGCTACTGCTTCCCTAAGGGGGCACCGACATCGCCCGAAGTTGTTCGATCTGAAAATCTTATTCCACATCTTTTTACCGACAAGATGATGGTCTTGGATGGTTCAAGCGAAAGAAAAAGGAGTAATTGAACAATAACACAATCTGTACCAATCCGACCGGACCCTGAGCCCCAGAAGTACAGCAGTTGGGGGCACTATGTGGACTGGAACAGGATGCGTTTGGAATAATCAAGAGGAGTAGGTAGTTGGGCTGCAATTCGTTGATAAAACCAGAAGGTTTCTTATTCTTTCGGCCGTCATCAAGGGACTGTGTGTGCCTGCATCTGATAGGGTCATCCGGTTTGCATTAAAGAAATTGCATTCTGTGGCTGTGGTCATAGGCGTAACCACGTCTGAGAATTGAATTTCTCGGAAGTTTTTACTATTGCACAAGGGAACCCTTCCACTATGAGAAAGGAGTTTAACTAATTGGCAGTCATCTTATTGAGGTTTTGTGAATATTTTTAATTAAATATCAATTATGTATATGTGTGTATGCTGTGTACCGATGTACGTTATGCTATCGAATAACAACGAAATATTTTCGATAATAATGTATATTAACATGTGAAGTCAAATCTTTGTGGAGTCTTTCAAAGTTAAATTAAACTTTCATTTATTTATAAAATTATGTTAACCTGTTAGTTTAGCACTTGTTCAATTATATGGCAGGCTTAGTCGTGTATGAAACTTTGCGAAGCCGCGTAATTTGACGACGGACGAAGTTGGGATATTATAGGTTTGATGTATCTGCTGCTCATCTGGGCATTTGACGTCGTGAATGGTGTGGCGTAGTGTCGTGCTCGAATCATGGTTCATCAGGGAGCATCTTCCGGATGATCGGAGCTTTGTGGTACATGGAACAATAAGACAGTGACAAGAAAAAATTGAGACGAGATAGAAATAGAATGATGTCATACGAGCAGAAAGGCATAGAGGGTGACAGGGCGTCCAGTGTCGCTCTTTGGAGGTGTCTGGAGACTATGCTTGCGCAGAAATTTAGGGAACTATGGAGAATAGATACCGTCCAAGTTAATTGTGTGCCAAATTCATTTGCTAATTTTTAAGAGTAATCTAACGAATTAATGAGAAAAACTTGTTTGTCTATCATAAGCTTTACCTTCCTGTGCGTCCACCTTTGCTAGTAAATCCGCCTTCTCATTTCCATAAATAAGGCAATGAGATGGCATCCATATAAAGGTAGTAATCGCTGTTAAGTCGGCACTGGAGTGACGGCATACAATGTCTAGGTCAGTGAATAGAATAGTTCAGAGGTTCCTAAACTTTAAGATATGCGACCCATATAGCAATATCCCATATTGCTTGCGAACCACCAGGTATTAAATACATTGATTTTTTGAAATTGGATAAAAATGAGTTCGATAAAAAATCCTAATGAATTGTCAATGTCTCATTTTTATTAATTTAAATTGGATGTGGATTACATGAGATTTGAATTATATTTGATTCAGATTGGATTTGGATTGGAATTGGATTAGAATTAGATTTGGATTGGAATTGGATTAGAATTTAATTTGGATTCAAATGGGATTGAATTTGGATTGTTATATTGAACTAGAATTGGATTTGGATTTAAATAAGATTTTAATTTAATTTGAATATATAATTGGATTTAGATTGTATTTTGATTGAATTTGTATTAGATTTGGATTTGAATTAGATTTTGATTTGAATTAGATTTGCATTTGAGTTGTATTGAATTTGAATTAGAATAAGATTGGATTTGGATTGGATTTGGATTGGATTTGGATTGGATTTGGATTGGATTTGGATTGGATTTGGATTGAATTTAGATTGGATTTGGATTGGATTTGGATTGGATTTGGATTGGATTTGGATTGGATTTGGATTGGATTTGGATTGGATTTGGATTGGATTTGGATTGGATTGGATTTGGATTGGATTTGGATTGGTTTTGATTTGGATTGGATTTTGATTGCATTTGGATTGCATTTGGATTGGAATTGGATTGGATTTGGATTGGATTGGATTTTGATTAGATTTGGATTGGATTTGGATTGGATTTGGATTGGATTTGGATTGGATTTGGATTTGGATTTGGATTGGATTTGGATTGGATTAGGATTGGTTTCGATTGGTTTCGATTGGTTTCGATTGGTTTGGATTGGTTTGGATTGGTTTGGATTGGTTTGGATTGGTTTGGATTGGTTTGGATTGGTTTGGTTGGTTTGGATTGGTTGGATTGGTTTGGATTGGTTTGGATTGGTTTGGTTGGTTTGATTGGTTTGGATTGGTTTGGATTGGTTTGGATTGGTTTGGTTGGTTTGGATTGGTTTGGATTGGTTTGGTTGGATTTGGATTGGTTTGGATTGGTTTGGATTGGTTTGGATTGGTTTGGATTGGTTTGGATTGGTTTGGATTGGTTTGGATTGGTTTGGTTGGTTTGGATTGGTTTGGATTGGTTTGGATTGGATTTGGATTGGTTTTGATTTGGATTGGATTTTGATTGCATTTGGATTGCATTTGGATTGGAATTGGATTGGATTTGGATTGGATTGGATTTTGAATGGATTTGGATTAGATTTGGATTTGAGTTGTATTGAATTTGAATTAGAATTGGATTTGATTTGGATTGGATTTGGATTGGATTTGGATTGGATTTGGATTGGATTTGGATTGAATTTAGATTGGATTTGGATTGGATTGGATTTGGATTGGTTTTGATTTGGATTGGATTTTGATTGCATTTGGATTGGAATTGGATTGGATTTGGATTGGATTGGATTTTGATTGGGTTTGGATTGGATTTGGATTGGATTTGGATTGGATTTGGTTTGGTTTGGATTGGATTTGGATTGGTTTGGATTGGTTTGGATTGGTTTGGTTGGTTTCGATTGGTTTCGATTGGTTTGGATTGGTTTGGTTTGGATTGGTTTGGATTGGTTTGGATTGGTTTGGATTGGTTTGGTTGGTTGGTTTGGATTGGTTTGGATTGGTTTGGATTGGATTGGTTTGGATTGGTTTGATTGGTTTGGATTGGTTTGGTTTGGTTGGTTTGGATTGGTTTGGATTGGATTTGGATTGGTTTGGATTGGTTTGGGATTGGTTTGGTTGGTTTGGATTGGTTTGGTTGGTTTGGATTGGTTTGGATTGGTTGGTTTGGTTGGTTTGGATTGGTTTGGATTGGTTTGGATTGGTTTGGATTGGTTTGGATTGGTTTGGTTGGTTTGGTTGGTTGGTTTGGTTGGTTTGGATTGGTTTGGTTGGTTTGGATTGGTTTGGTTGGTTTGGATTGGTTTGGTTGGTTTGGTTGGTTTGGATTGGTTTGGATTGGTTTGGATTGGTTTGGTTGGTTTGGATTGGTTTGGATTGGTTTGGATTGGATTGGGATTGGTTTGGATTGGTTTGGATTGGTTTGGATTGGTTTGGATTGGTTTGGATTGGTTTGGAATTGGTTTGGATTGGTTTGGATCGGTTTGGGTTTGGTTTGGGTTTGGTTTGGATTCGATTTGGATTGGATTTGGGTTTGGATTGGTTTGGATTGGTTTGGTTGGTTTGGATTGGTTTGGATTGTTTTGGATTGGTTTGGATTGGTTTGGATTGGTTTGGATTGGTTTGGATTGGTTTGGATTGGTTTGGTTGGTTTGGATTGGTTTGGATTGGTTTGGATTGGTTTGGATTGGTTTGGATTGGTTTGGGATTGGTTTGGATTGGTTTGGATTGGTTTGGATTGGTTTGGGATTGGTTTGGATTGGTTTGGATTGGTTTGGATTGGTTTGGATTGGTTTGGTTGGTTTGGTTGGTTTGGATTGGTTTGGATTGGTTTGGATTGGTTTGGATTGGTTTGGATTGGTTTGGTTGGTTTGGTTTGGTTGGTTTGGATTGGTTTGGATTGGTTTGGATTGGTTTGGATTGGTTTGGATTGGTTTGGATTGGTTTGGATTGGTTTGGTTGGTTTGGATTGGTTTTGGATTGGTTTGGTTGGTTTGGATTGGTTTGGATTGGTTTGGATTGGTTTGGTTGGTTTGGATTGGTTTGGATTGGTTTGGATTGGTTTGGATTGGTTTGGTTGGTTTGGATTGGTTTGGATTGGTTTGGATTGGTTTGGATTGGTTTGGATTGGTTTGGATTGGTTTGGATTGGTTTGGATTGGTTTGGATTGGTTTGGATTGGTTTGGATTGGTTTGGATTGGTTTGGATTGGTTTGGATTGGTTTGGATTGGTTTGGATTGGTTTGGTTGGTTTGGATTGGGTTTGGATTGGTTTGGATTGGTTTGGTTGGTTTGGATTGGTTTGGTTGGTTTGGTTGGTTTGGATTGGTTTGGATTGGTTGGTTTGGTTGGTTGGATTGGTTTGGATTGGTTTGGGATTGGTTTGGATTGGTTTGGATTGGTTTGGATTGGTTTGGTTGGTTTGGATTGGTTTGGATTGGTTTGGATTGGTTTGGTTGGTTTGGATTGGTTTGGGTTGGTTTGGTTGGTTTGGTTGGTTTGGATTGGTTTGGATTGGTTTGGATTGGTTTGGATTGGTTTGGTTGGTTTGGATTGGTTTGGATTGGTTTGGATTGGTTTGGATTGGTTTGGATTGGTTTGGATTGGTTGGATTGGTTTGGATTGGGATTGGTTTGGATTGGTTTGGATTGGTTTGGATTGGTTTGGATTGGTTTGGATTGGTTTGGATTGGTTTGGATTGGTTGGATTGGATTAGGTTGGTTGTGTTGGTTTGGATTGGTTTGGATTGGTTTGGATTGGTTTGGATTGCGTTTGGATTGGTTTGGATTGGTTTGGTTTGGTTTGGTTTGATTGGGATTGGTTGGATTGGTTTGGATTGGTTTGGATTGGTTTGGATTGGTTTGGATTGGTTTGGATTGGTTTGGTTGGTTTGGGATTGGTTTGGATTGGTTTGGATTGGTTTGGATTGGTTTGGGTTGGTTTGGATTGGTTTGGTTGGTTTGGATTGGTTTGGATTGGTTGGATTGGTTTGGATTGGTTTGGATTGGTTTGGATAGATTTGGATTGGGTTTGGATTGGTTTGGATTGGTTTGGATTGGTTTGGTTTGGATTGGTTTGGATTGGTTTGGATTGGTTTGGATTGGTTTGGATTGGTTTGGTTTGGTTTGGACTTGGATTGGATTTTGATTGGAATTGGATCGGCTTTGGATTGGATTTGGAGTGGATATGGATTGGATTGGGTTTGGTTTGGATTGGTTTGGATTGGTTTGGATTGGTTTGGTTGGTTTGGTTGGTTTGGATTGGTTTGGATTGGTTTGGATTGGTTTGGATTGGTTTGGATTGGATTGGTTTGGATTGGTTTGGATTGGTTTGGATTGGTTTGGATTGGTTTGGATTGGATTTGGTTGGTTTGGATTGGTTTGGATTGGATTGGGTTTGGATTGGTTTGGATTGGTTTGGGTTGGTTTGGATTGGTTTGGATTGGTTTGGATTGGTTTGGTTGGTTTGGACTTTGATTGGTTTGGTTTGGTTTGGATTGGTTTGGATTGGTTTGGATTGGTTTGGTTTGGATTGGTTTGGTTGGGTTGGATTGGTTTGGTTGGTTGGTTTGGTTGGTTTGGATTAGATTTGGATTGGGTTTGGATTGGTTTGGATCGGTTTGGATTGGTTTGGATTGGTTTGGTTGGTTTGGATTGGTTTCGGTTGGTTTGGATTGGATTGGATTTGGATTGGATTTGGATTGGATTGGATTTGGATTGGATTGGGTTTGGATTGGGTTTGGATTGGGTTTGGATTGGGTTTGGATTGGGTTTGGATTGGGTTTGGATTGGGTTTGGATTGGGTTTGGATTGGGTTTGGATTGGGTTTGGATTGGATTTGGATTGGATTTGGATTGGATTTGGGTTTGGATTTGGTTTGGATTGGGTTTGGATTGGGGTGGGATTGGATTTGGATTGGTTTGGTTGGTTTGGATTTGGATTGGTTTGGATTGGTTTGGATTGGTTTGGATTGGTTTGGATTGGTTTGGATTGGTTTGGATTGGTTTGGATTGGTTTGGATTGGTTTGGATTGGTTTGGTTGGTTTGGATTGGTTTGATTTGGATTGGATTTGGATTGGATTTGGATTGGATTTGGATTGGATTTGGATTGGATTTGGATTGGATTTGGATTGGATTTGGTTTGGATTGGGTTTGGATTGGGTTTGGATTGGGTTTGGATTGGGTTTGGATTGGGTTTGGATTGGGTTTGGATTGGGTTTGGGTTGGGTTTGGATTGGATTTGGATTGGATTTGGATTGGATTTGGATTGGATTTGGATTGGATTTGGGTTGGATTTGGATTGGATTTGGATTGGTTTGGATTGGTTTGGATTGGTTTGGATTGGATTGGTTTGGATTGGTTTGGTTGGTTTGGATTGGTTTGGATTGGTTTGGTTGGTTTGGATTGTGTTTGGATTGGTTTGGATTGGTTTGGTTGGTTTGGATTGGTTGGGTTGGATGTGGATTGGTTTGGATTGGTTTGGATTGGTTTGGATTGGTTTGGTTTGGTTTGGATTGGTTTGGATTGGTTTGGATTGGTTTGGATTGGTTTGCGTTGGCTTTGGATTGGATTGGTTTGGTTTGGATTGGTTTGGATTGGATTGGTTTTGATTGGTTTGGATTGGTTTGGATTGGATTTGGATTGGTTTGGACTGGTTTGGATTGGGTTTGGATTGGTTTGGATTGGTTTGGTTGGATTGGGATTGGTTTGGATTGGTTTGGATTGGTTTGGATTGGTTTGGATTGGTTTGGTTGGTTTGGATTGGTTTGGATTGGATTTGGCTTGGTTTGTATTGGATTTGGATTGGTTTGGATTGGTTTGGTTGAATTTGGATTGGTTTGGATTGGATTGGATTTGCTTGGATTGCATTTGGGCTTGGTTTGTATTGGATTTGATTTGGACTTGATTTTGATTGAAATTGAATTTAATTTGGATTGGATTTGAAACAGATATGGATTTAAATTGGATTTGGTTCAAATTTCGATTGGATTTGAATTGAATTTGGAATTGATTCAGATATTGGATGGATTTGGATTGGATTTGGATGGGATTTGATTTAGATTTAGATTGGAATTGGATTTGAATTACATTTGATTTGGATTGATTTTGGGTTTAGATTTGGATTGTATTGGACTTCATTCTATTTGACCAACTATTCAAAAGTTGGCCATTGACGTCATAAAATTCGTTGTTCTCCAATTATCTAACAATTACTTAGACCCTAATCTAAAAGCTGGTATAGATTTGTGGGCCAAAACAGTGTCAAAATTATGACCCTATTCTTGAATTTCTCAAAGAATTGGTTTGGACATTACGTCAAGAATTCCTTTCAAAATTCTTTCAAGGATTCATTCTGAAATTACTTCAGAAATAAATTTAGAAATTTCTTTAGAAATACCACCAGATATTCCTTTGAAAATTCAAAAAGGAGTTCTAAGTATTCCATCAAAATATCTTTTAAGAATTTCTCCGGGAAAATTTCTTTAGAATAACCGTAGAAAATTCCTTAAGGAATTCACCCCGAAATTTCTTTGAAAACTTGATACGAAATTATTTTGGGGATTCCTTGGGAAATTCCCTAGGAACACCTATGTGAATTGTTTTCGGAATTTATTCAGAAATTCCTTTGGGAATTCCTTTGAAAACATTTTTTTTTTAGAAAAGTATTCAAAAACATATTTGGAATATCCTTCGGAGATTTATTTAACCTTCCGGGACTCGCACTGTTGTAAAAAGTACAACATCCCGAGCAGCACAAGTCAAGCAAAATAGGTTGCAGCAACTTGTTTGTGATTAAATCTGGTCACATACGAGTTTCAGTAACCTAAGTGGAACATGTGTGCTGCTAGGGATATTGAGTAAAAGTGGGATATCTTTTCAGTCAGTTTACCAATTTGTTCCAAACCACTAAGTATTCGTCACAAAATTCGTTGTGCATCAATTGAGAATAGCTTTTATAGCTTTTATGCAACTGTGACCACATGTTGCCACTAGACGACCTTCCGGATAATTCGGAACGCCCGTAAAAATTGTCAATTTTTTAAGTGCGTAGTCGCGCCACCTTGCGCAAGAATTCCAACCAAAACATTTTCTCAACATATTGGTTTCCAATCCTAGAACAACTTTTTAGAAAACGGCAACTTTTCTGAATCCCACAGATCCCGAGATATCGAACCAAACTGTTCTATCATATACAATAGCGCCGCCTTGCGGATGAATTTTGAGCTAAACAGTTTTTGAACATATTGGTTTCCAACCCTCGAACTACTTTGTAGAAGACGGCAACTTTATAATTCTCAAAGATCCCAAGATGTCGAACCAAACTGATCTTTTATATACAATGGCGCCGCCTTGTGGATGAATTGTAAACTAAAACAGTTTCTCAGCATATTGGTTCCCAATCCTCGAACAACGCTGTTGAAGACGGTAACTTTCTAAATCCCTTAGATTTCGTGATATGGAACCAAACTGATCTCTCATATATGTATACTAGCGCTGCCTTGCGGTCAAACCTGACTTCAACGGATCGTAATATAATTTATTGAACATTAAGCAATGTCCCAGTGTCAACGTGTGTTACATGTCAACGAAAAAGAAGCTCGAATATATGTTTTATAAATAAAGACTTCCATGAAATAAGCTGATGTTTGTAAGCACTTTATATAGGAGTCCCACTTCTAACATTTATTATAGCACAAAGAAATTTATTAAAGATAAAAGAACACTAATATCGATTATATAAATTTGCAATTATTTTGGAAGCTTGTCTGTCCAGCCAATATAAGCTATTTTCACATTTACACAATAATAGAAAATATCGCTACGATAAAGCAATTTCCCTTATGTAATTAAACATATTTTGATATTGAACAGAACTGATTTATTTATTGCCTTTTTCCCTTTTTCTTCTAAAATACTCATATCGTGATCACATTTCGAATTATAATCAACCAGCTCCAACCCAACCCAAGTGCATATATAACAGATAATTTAGAAGAACTGGAGAATGGGAAGAAACAGCAAGAACGGAATTGAAAAGAATTGATTTCAAAGGCTATTTTTAGTTCTGTTTAATTTTTGCGGTGTATCAACGTAGATACATATATAGATATAAGTATTGGTGTGCAAAATAAATTTTCATTTTTATTTTTGATGCCTTCGGGTCCCAGGTAATTACCGAGTAAGTATGTTGTTCGACTATGGGTTCGTATATGAAATTATAATTTGGCTTTTCTTCTTATCCCAATTCATAACCACTGAACCAGTTGTGATGAGCTATTTTTCAAAGATCTTAATTGATTCTGATGGCTTTGGTGAATGCAATTGAATGTAGGGCTGTAAACTGTCAATCAATGGGAGCGTGTGTTTTGCATTATTGAAGCCGAAACAACATACATATTTGTTTCTTCGGATCGAATGGGTCGAAACGATCTTTCCTGTTCTGGTTTTGGCAGCATAAACATTTGTAGTCAGGATGGCCGAGTGGTCTAAGGCGCTACGTTCAGGTCGTAGTCTTCTCTGAAGGCGTGGGTTCGAATCCCACTTCTGACAAATATTTATTTTACTTGCGTAGACATTAGACGTTGTTGATGTCGGAAACTAGTTTTATATCTCCCCGTCCAAAGGTGAAGGTTATTATGCTCAGTAGAACATAAATCATGTTCAGCATGAATATAATAATAAAAAGCATCATATGACTGATGCTATTGTTGTAAAATGGATGTAATGTTGTTTTAAATGGAATAAGATGCATTTTCACTATAGTTCTATATTTATAAATTCAAGATAGGTACGATAGAAGCCTTATATTTTGTTGTCAAGCAAAATTTATTCTGAACCCTAGTTATCAAAAATTTAAGTCACACCATCAAGAATACGACTAAAACATCGTGTAGAGGTAGCATTCTGTGTGGTGTATTTTTAAAGAGTAAATAAACTTTAACCGAACTATGAAATTCAATCTGTAAGCACTAACGCTATGAACAACTGCTACTTCGCCAAAATGTAGGCAGTTATATTGCACTAAAAATGTGGGAACAATTACCATAATCATTTCGGAACAACAATCGACTAACGCTTTAATGTATCTCGTGAAAAAATACATTTTCGTCATTTAGGCTCCCTTCTTAAAGTTTGACATATTTTTTGCAAGTTCCTTTTATCGTGTCATTCGAAACGTTTCATGTCGACTGACCAACAACATTTCATATTAGATTCATTCGAGTAAAACTCAGTTCTATTTATGTCGCTTATGACCGAACGCAAACATCTTACCAGTCCATATCGACGGACTAGACTGGCTAATAAATTTACCCCGCGCGGTTCGGTTGCTTTTCATTTGCGCTTGCGTTCACAAACACATCCATAGGTCGAGCAAATGATTATCCGATGTTGTACCTTGTGAAGGTTTGTCATGTCAACCGCGTCGTTTTAGTAGTGTAATTTTCATCTCAATCTTCAACGGGCTCGTTGGTCTAGGGGTATGATTTTCGCTTAGGGTGCGAGAGGTCCCGGGTTCAAATCCCGGACGAGCCCACCTCGATATTTTTTGGTTCTCATAGGCTGCTTTTTAGTGGCCACTACTACTATAACAGTACATTGTGTTGTTTTTTACATGCATTACCAAAATAAACAACCCCAATTTATCATCCCAATGGAGTGATACTGCCTTTCTCTGTACTACTTAGGACACCTTAGCTTGACCTCAGCCTTCAATATCAAACTCGAATTTCAACCCAAAAGATCAATCCGCTCAAAGCAGCTTTTGTGTGTATCTAGCGCAAGTCAAATCCCATCAGAATCCTGGCCCAGATAATCGGTTTAATATAATATATTAAAAATCCATATGTAATCACAAAATACGCCTAGGTTTTTTACGACATTTGGAGCGAAATCAATTTTGAAGCGAGTGAAATCGATTCGCTCGTGCATAAGCCTCGAAGATTGTGATTATTAGATTATGATTCTACCAACACATTTATTCTGAATCAATACAATTCCATTTTTTTTGTTATATATCTTGGCTGCGCATATGCATATCACATGTTTCAAAATAGACAAATTGATATGAAGTTTGCGAACAAGAATCTACGTGTAACCCTCAACCTCCTACCTTATACTTTCAATGTTGCATATTTGTGGGATTCTTGAGGTTTTGTTTATGAGGTATTGTTCAATATAGTACAATACATCTGGGGGGTAAGTCCAACTGAGTGACGGAGATTCATAAGCTTCGAAAGCCGAAATAATTCGATATCTAGGAATGAATTAAATAATTTTGTCTTATATCTATCTATCATTTTCATTTACAATTGTTTTAGGAAAAAGTTCGAACTCATACTGTAGGGTATAGTACAATAGTATAGGTACTAAGGTGATTGGCTTTAATACTTAATACAATGATTTGCTTTAATTTTAAATACAAAAACATGTAACTCAAAAACTTAATTCATTTAGTCTCCAAGCGTGAGCAATCTCATTTGCGGGAAGCCTCACGTTTAAGTTTTTTATGCAAAATCGCCTCATGTATAGAAAATCTACGGTGAGTCAATTTTGATTCCAAAAATGCAGGATTTCGCACTCGAATCAATTTGTTCATAAATTTTGAGATTTTCAGTTTTACTCATCTCTTGCTGAAAGTCACTAAATTTGATCACTTTTTCTGCAACTGAAAGTCAATATTTGGTCTGTTTGTTCGTCAACATTGGTAACTTAAGTCACTATTTTGAGCGGCTTTGATCGCTACCAGCCCTGGGCAAATATTAGGTTGTATACATGATACAATTTCAAACAAATATTATGTAAAGTGTAAAATATTTACGTTATCGTTATCGATCGTTATCTGTTCTCAGCATAACGTTTCTCTTCAACTACCGCCGACGGCCATCACATATGTACTAGGTAGAACCGCTATCGGCTAAGACATCATCTCAAGGCAATTCAGAAAGCTGCTTTACTCCTCTCAAAGCCCATTTTCAGTCACAAAAAGCAGCAAAACGAAAGAAACAATTTTGCGAGTAAATTTCACTTGAGCGACAATTTCCAATACGGCAAACAAAACCTTCTTTTTCATAAAATGATTGAAATGAGAATATTTCGCTTTAGTACTGCTCCCACCGACGACGACATTTCTGCAGCAAACACCGCCGACGGCCATCATTGTTGGATGAATTTCAAAATCTTGATAATATTGCTGACCACGGCCGTACGATTATTTACAGCAAACCGGATCTGCATCAAACATCCATTACGCAAGAGAACGCCACTGATGTCGATGCTGGGACCGCTCTCCAAAGAATCTCGAACTAACTTGTTGTGATGCTGGGATCGCGTTGGACTCGCTCGGAAAGCTCGCGCACGAAAAGATGCTTTCTTGTATTCTGTATTTTGCTCATTAGCTAAATATGGAACAGCTCGAGCGCCTCAAATTATGCCTCAAACCTAAACACCAACTTTACAGATGATACCATCATATATAGCGATTCTGCCAGCTTGCTCCTAAAAATGAACTCCTCCTCCTTTTCTTCTTCAAAGCATCCCTGGCTTCAGGTCCCTGGCTTCAGGTGGCTGAAAGACTTGCTGTGTCCAATAACATCGCGTTCTGCTGGTGGCCCGGACACCCGGATATTTTTTTTTTTTTGTATCTTTATTAAGGAGACTTTCAGCCCGAGGCTGGCTCGTCTCCGGCGCACCCGGATATCTATGGCAAAGAGGAGGCCGACTGTTCGGCCGGCGCCAGACGGGAAGCCTGTCCTGAGGCTGTCTCTGTTCCCTCCAAGGACGAAAGGATCGATTCGAGAACATTGGGCATTCAAATGGTTCTCCAGCAGAGATGTCGCATTTAGAAGAATAAATAAACCTTTTAACCCTGACCAGACAATAAAAATCGGAAATATCGTCGCACTCTCTCTCATCTACGTATTGTCCATACCCGCTTTACCCATGGCTACATACTTGATAAAAACGAATCCACAGTCCTTACCGCATGCAATACTCCCCTAACAGTCTTCCATATCATATCAGAATGTTACGCTTATGCAACTTACTTAATCAGAGGTAGAGGCGTTCGTCGCCGCGCCACGCCGCCGCCGACAGTTTTTAACACGCTGCCGCCGCCGACATTTTTGCATCGGCGCGCCGCCGTTTGAAATTTGTCACGCCGCTCATCTATAATTTTCCATTCATTATTTCATTTATTTAGTCTACATTTAAACAGATAACACTGAATCAACAATTTGACGCCACAATACACGGTTCGAGACCGCATCTCTCCATCCTCGAATACGCCCCACGCTATAATTTTCCATGCCGATTCAAATTTGAAGAAGTCCGCTGAATTTTCAGTGGAAATGCCGAAGCTTCAATGGAATTTTCGTAGAATTTCCTGATTGATCCCTACAACATCAAGTTGAAAGTCCAGAGAGATACCAATACCAATAATTTTCTTGAAAACTCCATACAATTTCTTATTTTAGTTTCTAAGAATAACTCATGTGGGAATGGCGAAGGATTTCCCGTTAAAATCCAAAGAATATCTCGTTGAAATCGAATTTTTGAACGAAAAAGGGTGATTCGGCAGGAAACCACTTGGCCGAAGACCACAAGGCTGGAAGTTGTTTGGCTGAATATATCGTTTGACCGAATAGACCATTTGGTAGAAGACTAAGCTGCCGTCATACGCATATTTGTCCCATGTTTGCTGGGATTTCCTATGTACATGGGACAATTATGCGTAGAACGGCAGTAAGTAGCCTAAAATTATTTGGTCGAAAATGTCATTTATTCGAACAGTTCATTCGCTTGAAAATAACGGTTGGCCGACTAGTTCAATTGGCCGAATATGCCTGTTGGCCGAAATAGTCGTTTGGCAGAAAGCGCCGAAATAGACATTCGGCCGATAGTGTCATTCGGCTGAATTGGTCATTTTGGATATTTTCAAGACATTGATAGAAAAATCTTTTGAATTTCGCCAGAAGAATCTGATCAACTTCCTCAGAAAATATTCTCAGATTTACCACTGGAGCTACTTTGAAGTGGAGCTCTTTGGATTTCCCAAGGGAAATTGTTTGGAGGGAAATTGTTTGGAGATTCAGCGAAAAAATTCTTCTGATTTTACATGAGACAAATTTCTACAGAAAAATATTTGAAATAGCCGCGGAAAGTTCCTGTTGAATTTCTGTTGAGTACTTTTAAAAATGTACACAGTAAAGCCTTCCTAATTGTAGGAGCTGGAGTGACTTTTAAGAAAGAATGTCTTAACGTTAACTTTCTCAATCTAGATTAATTAAGACTGTTACCTACATAGCCAAATTTAAAACAGAAAATTCTTTGGAATATCCGCGGGAGACTCCCTGGAATTTTCACGAGAAATTTTCCTGAATTTCCGCGGAAAATTCTTCAAAGTTTCCACAGAAGATTGTTTAAAATTAGGATTTCAAAATAAAAATATATGGTTTTCAACTCGAAATTTTTAAGGATTTTCTTTAGATTTCTACTGGAAATTCTTTGCATTGTCTTCGGAAATTCGATGGGCCGAGAGCACCAGACGGGAGAACTGGTAATTTGGCCCAAACAAGCTGTTTGCTCTATCAAATCGTCTGGCTAAAAATGTTATTTGGTATACGGCCAAATGTTAATTACTGAATGGATGGTCAAAAACGGCCACTCGTTTGGCGAAATGGTCTTTTTGTCAGATGACAATTGAACAAAATTCTGTAACCAGTCGATACTGGCATTTAAGCCATCTAGCATAATTCCATTAAGCCGAGCCGAACTGGACGTTTATCAGAAACTGTTATCAGGTCGAAAATGTAGTTTGGCCGGAAGCGACATACAGCCGAAAGGAACATTCGTCCGAACTGGTAATTTGACCGGAAAAGTTGTTTGCCCTAACAGGTCATTTGACTGAAAATGCAATTTTGTAAGAAAGGTCATTTTGCCCAAAATGTCCTGTCTGCCAAACAACCATTTCGGGCGAATGGAATTTTCTGCGAAAAGGGTCGTTCGACTGAATTGATCATTTTGTTTCGAAGTCATTTAGCCGAATAAGTCATTTGGCAGAAAATGCTGTTTGGTCGAAATTGTTAAGCTCTTTTAGTGGAATGTATTCAACCGTCTAAGAACCGTTCTTAGACGGTCGAAATAGTTGTTTTGCAGAAAGAACATTTTCGGACCAAATGGGTCTTTCTGCCATATGAACAGTCCTACCTAGGGATCCTATAATGAGAGATATGCGAAAGCGGCCAGTGTGAGCCAATCGATCATTTAGAACTGTTAAAACATGAGTCGAATGAACGTTGTTATTGTTTTGTTGTTTTAACTATAGCCATGGCAAACTAACTGTTTTAATTATTATAGACTGAGCAAGCCAAAGTTAAAACACCCATTCTACTAGCCGCACTCTTCTACAATTATTAAAAAAAATTGTGTAAATTTCGAAAAATATTCAACAGAAACTCAACAAGAACTTTCCGTGGATATTCCGAACATTTTCGTGTAGAAGAAATTTGAAACAATTTCTCATGTAAATTCCGAATAATTTCCTTCTGAAATTCAAAATAATTTTGTTTGTTTTTTTTTAAGAACTTCTGTTAGTAAGTCCAAAAAATTCTCGAAACTGCAAAGTAGTTCCCGTGGAAAAACCAAAAATAATTTCCAAATGAATATTTTAGATAAACTTTAATATTTTTTTTGAAGAAGTTCATTAGATGTTTAAGGCGAAATTCGAAAAATTCTTCCGTGAATGTCTCGAAAATATGAAACAAACATAAAAATTAGCTAATTTCTTGCATGGATCCGCTATTATGATATTTTAGTATCTGTTCCCCCAACCGGTTCCTCCAAGTCTGAATCTGTTTGTACTGACGACAAGTCTCCTGCAGCAACGGCCACCATTGTTGGATGAATTTTTACAACTTCGGTAAAACAAATTTTCTTCTGTGTATAATGGTGGTTCTGACAAGGGACCGATTAATTTTAATTGTGCCACTCGAACGCCATCTGATAATTCGTTGCTACGGACGCTGACTGGTACACGGTCCGTGGAATATCGACCGTAAATGACGCGCTGCTGTTGCTGCCACGACCGACATAGGCGCCACCGGAGCGAAAATTTTGCTTACACCAACGCCACTATGCCGTGAAATTTACAAAGAAAATGACGTGCGCGCAAGACACAAAGAGAAAATGAAGCGGATCAATTCCGTACAACAAGGCCATTAACCGTCAAAATGTATAGTTACTGGTCTTGTAATATCCTAACTTGTATGAAAAAAAAAACAAAAAGAAATACATTCAAGGCATAGTCCCCTACACACACTTCGACACTCGCCGAAATGGCAGTTGCTATACTACATAAGATCTATAAGGTCACAACTAATCCAATACAAAAGTAAAATAAATCCCTATTTTTACTCTGATATTAGGATTGCAAACGAAGCAAACGAAAACCTTTAAAATATCGAGATTACAATCCAGCCATTAACAAACTTCTATTTAATCCAAGAGTTCCTCCAGAAAATCAAAAATAAATCTTGAAATAAACATCCTGGTTGTATTTCATAGATTTATCCAGAAATTCTTTGGAAAGTCTTCTAGATATTTTTCTGTAAATACTTTAAACAATCCTATGGGAAAAATTCCATCAGAAATCCTCTTGACATTCCATCAAAAACTATCCAGGAATTTATTTTTAAATTCCAACAGGACTTTCTTTGGAAAATCCTCCGCAAACACTTCTTCGGAACTTCCTAAAGGAGTTGCTTTCGAATTATACCACAATTATACCAACTTCCCACAAATTCCTTCGAAAATTTCGATAGGACAACACTAGTAAGCTTCTTTTCATCAGAGGTTCTTCTCAGGATTATTAAGTTTCCACCAAAAATTCTTTAGTAATATTTTCAGAAATTTCTACAGGTCAGAAATTATTTTATTAATTTTCATGTTAATCGCTACAAAAAAAAATCCATTTGTTCATAAATTTAGCCAGTAGTTCATTTGGAATTTTCTTTAGAAAATTCCAGGACGAAGCTCTAGGTGCATCTGATCGAATTACAAAAGGAATTTCCAAAGTTTTCTAAAAGAATGTTCGACATTCAAAAGTCTTAAGAAGAATTTTCAGAGGATTTCCCGTTGAAACTTTCGAAGAAACTTCTGAAGAATTTTTTTTTGTGTCTTTATTAAGGATGAAAGTCTCCCGAGGCTGGCTCGTCTCCGAAACTTCTGAAGAAATTTACAGGGACTTTTCCGAAGGCACTCCTGGAAGAATGTGCAATGGAATTATTTTCGGATTTTTTGAAAATTATTTGGAACTCCTGGAGAAGCCCCCGAAAGTATTTTTGGAGGAATTTACAAATGAATTATTGAAGGATTTTCCGAAGAAGAACTTGAGTGGATTTTCGAAAAGTATTCCTTAAGGAATTTCTGAGAGAAATGATAAAGGAATTTCCGAAGGAGTTTCTAAACTCTAATTATCTATCTATATGTTGAAGAGGGTCCGGTAATTCGATATAATTGTCCTTCAAGCCGCATTATTGGGAAATTATACGGTTCGAAGGACCAAATATTGGGTAGCCGGCTTACCTCGTTTTCAATCAGTGGGACCTTCCTTTACTGACTTCTAACTGGTTGAGGGTGAATCCTGAATTCCACAAAGATTGCAAACACGGTTGTTCAAACTTAGCTTCAGTATTAGAACACAAGAGCAAGAGTGTTATTCAATAATTTAATTAATTTAAATAGGATTTACTGATTGAATTGGTTATTTGCAACAAGCTTCATGGATCATACACAAGAATTATTTTCAATGTGATTCTTTACTGGACTTTTGCGGTATTGTAATCTCGATCAATGATCCACCAGAAAAAAATCAAGATTACTTTCATTATGGAAAGGGAAGGGAGGGAACAGTATCAGCGTGGAAATTGAACTCTCCTCAACGCTGATACTCTTCTCTTTCTCTTCGTAGTTTTTATCTACGGATCCGTAGATCCGTAGAAAGCATTCAATTCCGCAAATCTACGGAAATGCCCGTAAATCTGGCATCGCTGAGCGGTAGGCCCAAAGGTGTGTACTTTACATCAAGCTGATGTCCGTGTTGGTGATGCATGAATCGAATTGGTTGGTTCTGACATGTTTACCAGGGGTGAAATAATTAAAACTTTCAAGTTTAACGTTGATAATCAATAGTTTTAATACAATTCGCAAATTGGCGGAAAATTTGCGAATTGATTGATATATAAATCTTAAAAATCCAACGAAAGATAAAGGTACTATTGTTATAAATCTTACTTAATTTCGTGACGGTCTTTAATTTTTTAATTTTCATTTTAGTCAAAAAAAAGCCAACAATGATTACAATCAAACATTAGCAGTCTTACATTTCAAAAATGATTGGTAGATAAGGGACATGTATTCGAGTTCAAGAACCGCCAACAGTTCTTCAATTGTGTTTTGGTTGTTTTCCTCTGACCTAGAGATGTTCAGTTGTTAGCCATGACTCTCCTCGCACGCCCATACGACATGATCCATACGACATGATCACAGAGCTTGATTTCCAAAGACCCACATTTAAATGATGTGCACTCAAAGTGTAGTAATTGAATATTAGACGACACATTTTTCGAATGAAGTTGCGTACCATATTCAGCTTTTCGAACTATGGACGCTTCGACACCTTGGCGCAAATTGAATAAAGGCCAGGGTTTGAATCCAAAGGAGAATGAGAAAATCTCTCACTTATCATGTCTGTATACACTCTCGATAGGTAGCATACCGTGAGAGACGTTTTTCGGTAGCTGTTACGATAATGAACTGATTCAGGGGGCTACAATCCATGATAAATTTCTTTTAATATAAGCCCCAATTGCGGGGGGCACCGGTTCTGATGATGCATTTCAACTTGTTTTACACAGCTGTGTGAAAAAAATATGGTCCCAACATAAAATGAGCAAGAACAAAGCGTTTTATCAAACCCCATCGGTAGGGGCCGCTTATCTGAATTAGTTTTGTTTCCAACTTGTATACAAGTGCGATAGTTTTGATTTCATGGCTTGTTATGATTCGAATAGGTTTTGCCTCTCTTTTATCGTTGTTCGTTATCTATTGAGAGAGATTTCTGCAAACCCAGATAAAGGCTCGTTAAAGTTCTCCGTGGAGTTCAGATAAATGTATATTCTTACTGGAGCAACATCCACAAATGTTTGAGCTATCGCCTTCGATTCTAATTACCAGTGATGGGGAGTTTGAGTTGTTTCGCAAAGTTGTTCGTACTTTTGAACCAGTCTAGACTTCTGTAGATCTCATTTATCGATTGCACCGTCCTATAGTAAGCGTTCCAATTTATGTTGAAACAACTGGACGCTCAATTGTCAGTTATAGATGCGCTACTTTTTAACGCAAAGGACAGGATTCACCAAAAGTGGTCAAAATCAGTGCATCATAATGACCTGTAAAATGCGACCAGACACTTTCCTCCTAAAATTTGTTTTCCTGCCCACTAATCTTCTATCTATATAATAAAAATGAAATGGTCTGTGTTCGTATCCGCATATCTCGAAAACGGCTGGATGGATTATCTTCATTCCTTCAGCATAAACGTTCGTTATAGTTTCCGACGGGTTTATATTATATTTCCTTATTCAAAAACTACGAGTTAAGTTGAGAAAATCATGAAAAACTTAAATTCATATTCGTATGGAAATTCCGCATGGGAAGTTTACAGCGCCCTTTTTCGCCTACTATGCAGGACAACGTCTGCCGGGTCGACTAGTCTATATAATAAAAATGAAATGGTCTGTTTTCGTATCCGCATAACTCGAAAACAGCTGGATATATTTTCTACATTCCTTCAGCAAATATGTCCGTTATCGTTTCCGACGGGTTTATATAATATTTTCTCATGCGTAAATCACGAGTAAGGGCGGAGAAATTATGAAAAACTAAAGTTAAGATATTTTGAATGGGCAGCTCAGAACGCACATTTTCGCCTACTATGCAGGACAACGTCTGCCGGGTCGACTATCTTCTTCTATATAATAAAAATGAAATGGTCTGTGTTCGTATCCGCATAACTCGAAAACAACTGGATGGATTTTATTCATTCCTTCAGCAGCTACATTCGTTGCAGTTTCCGACGGGTTTATATGACAGTTCCTCATGTAAAAATAACGAGTAAGGATGAATAAATTATGAATAATTAAAATAAAGATTCATATGGAAAATTCGTAGGGGCAGTTCACAACGCGCATTGTCGCCTACTATGCAGGACAACGTCTGCCGGGTCGACTAGTTCTAGTATATTTGCATCTATTGACATGGATAAATCAACGGTTTTGGCATATTTGTTCCATTTATTGACGGAGATCTTTGAAGCCATTACATCACCATTCTAGCAGCAGTTTTAGCATTGTCCTTAAATCAACATCCATGTAAGGGGAGCCATTCCGAGAATTCATCTTTAAAACTGATTGTCAATCCAATTTTGTTATTTTATACTCTCATAGACTCAAAGCGTTTCGAAGTACTGACCACAAACCACATAAATAAAACATTTTATTACAAGGTTTATTATACACAAATGTTTACATTAATAAGTTTTGATACACCTATCTAAGCATTAAACTTCAAGCAAAAATCTCACTCTCACAATAAAAATCTGTCTCTGAAATTGTTGTATGATGTCATCGTTTTGTATTCAGCTATGATCTTCCACGTTCCACTAACATTTGTTATTCTCATATTTTGTACAGTTTGAAGGTTTTATAAAATTCGACTAACGCTGAGTATTTTGTTAGCTACGTAACTATTTAAAAAAAAGTCTATTGTAAGTACCGAGAGTCATTCAAACATAAGTTACACGTTAATGTTTGTAGCTCTGGATTCGCTTTCGTAAAAGCAACGAGAACTTGCAAACATCCACTATTTACATTATATGACAACAAAAGCAAAGATTGACAAACTAAATACTCCCTACTTGGCAGAAATATGCTTTTTATTCTGAATCCTTCCTCTGACACCGATATTTCTCGTTGAAACGAGTGTTGAACTGTTCCGCCAGTTTCGTATTTAACCTATCTTATTTTGTATTTCAAGGAAAATTAGTTTCATTCACACAGGCACAGTTGCTCATCACGTTATGCGACCGAGGCAGGTGCTGCTGGTGTGTGCCACACCAGGCTGGTGAAAAATTTCTATTTGCTTTGATTCAATTTAAATTTAAATTCTCGCTTTCTTGTCCTTTGTATATCGGGTTGACATACAACGTCCTTGTGAAGTTCTAGCAGGGGGCTACCATCTACAGCCTGAATCGTAATGGTGGTACGACAAAGGGAGAGAGCTTGGGGAACAAGACAAACTTTCATTTATATCGGGGAAGCGACTCGAACTTTAAACATGGATTCAAACGCTTTTTCAAGTACAGACAAAGGTTTGGTTCGTTAGGACGAAGACTTGAATTGTTTAATTTGAAACGAGTTTTTAAATGACATGTGTTTTCTTCCCTTTTCCAGACACGTTAGGGTGTGGGGTGTAACAAAGTTAATCATAGGAGTATGTAGAATTATGGAAATTTGGAAGGTCTGTTCTCATATGACAAGGACCGTTTAGACTCTCCTTAAAAGCACTGATTACGTAAGAGCTTGTGATGTTAGTGTAACACCCTTTAATCAAATACTTTATAATTCAAAATGTATGAGGTTAATTCATCTAGATCGGTATTAGCCGTTCGGTTACGTATTGCTAGCTACGACCCGGATAGAGTCGAACAAGACCCCATTGTGCAGCAGCTACAGAAGGCCTCATGATGCCTCGATGACGCCGATGATTTTCTCAGAACCCCTTGCGTCTCGGGCACACATATTCTCGTGATGATTAAAGCTGGTCAAGTGTTCGTAGATCAATGAATCCAAGTAAAGGGACTCTTGGATTTCGTTGACCTGCTCCAGAATGATAGCACGGAGCGTGACAATATTGACCAACGGGATCTTTTGGCACGGAGATCCGGCTTGCTGCCGCTAAGGAGTCGCTGATTCTCTACAATCAGGGTGGATCGGGGCCCTCCTTAGCCGTGCCGAAGACACTGGCTACAAACAAGACCATGCTGAGGGGTGGCTGGGTTTCGATTCCGGTGTCGGTCAAACGGCCAATTTCGGATTGGAAATTGTCTCGACTCTCTGGGCATCAAAAGTATCATCGTGTTACCTCCGAGTATACGAATGCAAAAATGGTAACTTGGCTAGAAACCTCGCAGTTAATAACTGTGGAAGTGCTTAACGAACACTAAGCTGCGAGGCGGCTCTGTCACAGTGTGGGGATGTAATGCCAATAAGAAGAAGGATAACATTGCATAGAACTTTGAGAACGGTACACAACATCATAATGCCTCGCCAGTTATCGCATACAATCAGGTCACTCTTTTGGGCACCTTCACTAAGATACCTTGCATCCAGTCGACCGGGAAAGTTGCGGTGTCCCAGATATTGAAATAAACGATGCGTAGTTGAGCGGATGTCATGGGATCAGCTTTGAGCATCTCGGCTGATATGCGATCAACCCCTGGGCCTCTATTCGATTTCATGCTTTGGATGGGTGTTTGAATCTCTAGCAGTGATGGAGCTTCGGTATTGTCGCGTGCCATACGTCATCCAGTCGGCGTGTAATGAGCCGTCGTCCAACTCTCTCCTCTTGTCGACGAATCCGCGCAATGTGCAGGCGTATAGGCGTAGGCCGAAGAGGAGGTGATGGCCAGACGCGATATCGGCACTACGTTTATTCCGTACATCAAGAAGGCTCCGTTTCCATTTTCGGCTGATTTAGATGTGGTCGATTTGATTTTCTGTAAAAGCCGTCACAGGGGAGACCCACGTGACCTTGTGTCGATGAGGGAAGATCGATCCCCCAATCACCATGTCATTATTACCACAGAATTCTGCGAACAGCTCTCCATTTTTGCTCATTTCTCCGAGTCCATGGCCGCTCATGGTTCCATAATGCGCTCATGGTTCGAGTTGTCAGGTCCGATCTTCGCATTGAAGTCGCCCATGCTGATCTTGATATCACCCTTCGGAATCTTCTATCTACGATGGCATTGGCTGTAGAAGTTCTCTTTGTCTTAAGATCAGCAGCATCGGTTGGCGCATACATTGGATTATAGTTAGGTTTTTCTGACCCGATGTTCGAAATTTGGCAGCGATTATCCATTGACATAGGTTTCCCACTTTATAAGCGCAGAGTGTGCCTGGGCGCTTAGTAGAGAAAACTCCGCGATGCCGGGGCGATGTTCACCTCGTAAACCAGTGAATAGCAGAACTTGTCCCGACGGCGTTCTGTGTTCTCCAAAGTTTGGCCAACGGACTTCACTCAGTCCCAGGATTTCAAGCTTCATACTCGCTATGCGCTTACTCTTCTGGCATGCCTCGAAGTGGCCACTGTGCCACCCGCTGTGACACTCTTACCTCGTCATGTGCATACCACTCATTAACTTCCCCGCGCTAGCCTTTCCGCTCGAACTATCAGCCTAACAAGTTAGTCATGTTAGGCTGCTCGGCGTACCAGATTCTCTGCAGGCTGCAGGCAATCTGAGTGGACAGCTTGGGGAATATTATGACCCGAGGAGCTTCAGGCTCCACCTACATGAATCACTGTATGTTGTGCTGACTTGCAGTTGTTCACGATAACTACCTCCGTCTTATGTTGAGCTCTAGGCCTAAAGTTACAATATGAAGCTAAAACGCTCATCCAATCCACCACCGTGGATGTGCTGGGGTCAGCTCAACCTCGGGAATTGACTCCCCGTAGATGTCAGGGTTTCATCATCGGTGGGGCCGATGATCTTGACACTAGGAAGGAACTTAAGTCTCAGAACCCTATCATACATAAGTATTGCTTCTTTCGGAACTCCCGCGTTGATAGAAACGCTTCTCTGACCGGCATCGGTGGTCTCGTATAACGTACACGCGATGGCAGCTTGCGCTGTTGAATGCATTCTTCACATCCAGTGTCACTAACGCACAGTATTGAATACCTAGCCTTTTCCGTTTGATCGCAATCTCAGCGTTCTTTTCCACTGAGTTGAAAGCGTCCAACCCTTACGAAAACTGAACTGATTACTTGACAGGGCGTCCGTACCCTCTAAGCAACTCGCCAGTCCTGTCAATCAGACAGATTGGTCTGTAGACCGAGGGGTCACCTGGCAGCTTCCCGCCCATCGGCAACAGTACCAACTTCTACCTTTTCCATCTATCGGGAAAACTACACTCACTACACTGATCGAGGCATCTCTGCATAGCTAGCATGAACATGTTCGGTTTTGCTATGATTGCTGCCTTGAGAGCGCTGTACGGAACTCTTTCAGGTCCTGGAATTTTGTTCGTGGCCAGGGAATTGGTCATCACGAGTGACTATTCATTCAACACCGGAACCACCATTTCGGCTACCGTACGGTGCAGGAGGCCAGGGACTTGCACTACGTCAAACTTCGCTAGCGCCTCTAGTAATGCTTGACCTCTGTGGTTGTTGCAGCGACTGCGACTCCATTGTCTAAGCGTTTAAATCTACCGCTATGACGAACGGTTTCCGACCCACTATGTCGGACGAAAACCTGTCCATAATCTGATTGAACTGTTCTAATCACCTTGGTGGGGCATAGCAGCTGATAGAACACACCATTGATCTTGACTATTGCGACATCCTCAGCGGAGGAGTACACCACCACTATCCTAGACCTAGATCTGCCAACCAGTTGCCGTTATAGGAAGGGACATTGTACGGGTCGGACCTCGGATATCGGACCTCGACTCAGACACCAACTGGGCAGACACACAATGGTTGAGATTCAGCTGTGTTACTTGCACGGCTTCTTCTTATTGGCTTCACCGAAAGGACACACCCACCCTACCTGCGTGCCAAAGGGTCCGCCTATTAGACGTACAGAGGTCTTCTCATCCTCTGTACCACACTGCTCTCTGACGGAAGAGACGATGTCTTCCATATTCGTGATCTCGCTGTTTCAGCACCAAAATCTTTTCATTGATCTTGGTACGTCTGACGCTTCACACGTCCTGCCTCAGCATCGAAAGACTTTCGGCCGCCCGCAACGATTCAAGGACTTCGACGTACTTTTCCTTGTCAGTTTTCCCCAACAAGGGCTCGCCTCTGCCCTTCACTTTCTTTGCCCGACTTTCGCGTTCCCTTACGTACCCTCTTATGACCCGGCGACTTGCGTCATGTTGGTAACTTTCACCTTTTTTGATCGAGATTGAGGGTCGACTTCCAACGGGTTCCACAGCACCCTGCTTCGTTTAGACGGCTATTGACCCTTATGGTCGCAAGTTGTTTGGTTTTCTTTTGAACGGCCGTGCCGCTTCGTGTTAGACGCAGTCTTTTCTACGGTTAGGGAAAAATCAATCGCCTCTTGAGGGATAGTAGCACCATCAAGGGAGAAGAAGACCTCGGTTTGGGCACCTTTGTAGTCTCTCTCGTTTACCACCACCCGCCCGAAAAAAGCGTCCAGTTTTTGTCTTGCGACTCGAACAGCCTGGCGGAGCATCAGAAGTTTCTGTTTCAGTTCCTTACTGATGTTTTGCCTAACGCTCGCGAATTCGATATTGCAATCGAGTTCCTCGACGGCCGTCACATCCTGTAATCAATCGAGCTTGCTGATCCATTACTCCGCTCTCTCCATTCCTATGGGAGGAGACTTCACCAAAGCCTTTTTAGCAAAAGAGTTTCCCAAACTAGGAAGGCAAAACAAGATTATAACATGATTGTAACAACATCAGTTATTTATAACAATCGTTGATATAATCGAGTTATGATAAATTATTATCAATTTTTTGTAAAAATGATAACAGAATTAGTTATGTTTCATTGTTTCGTTAGTAAATTTAGTTATTTAACAACATCCTGAACCAAGTTTATAACAGCCTATGTTAGAAAAACCGTTGAACTCAGTAACACAATATGATATAAATTTGTTATTCTCTCCTGATTGGGTTACCACCTCCACATCAACCGCTGCATCGAAAGAAGAATTATTAGTAGAATTACTAATCCTTTAATAGGAGTCCCCTGTGGCTGCTCGTATCCTTAGTAGCTCAATGATCCATGATTTATCCAAGCATGCCTTACGTCATCAGGGATACCATGCGAGGTGTTTACTGACATGTTCAGAGCTAAATCAGCACAAATCGGGAAAGAGCATCCAAGCCTACTCCCATCCAGCAGGCAAATCTGGGTGGCATGATTGGATAGCGCGCTACAAGGACCGCCACGGTTTTAGGGGACGGAAGATTGCCTAGCCCGGATCTACTGAAAAAGTAGAATATCAGACTGTCAGCCCTCGCTTCCACAATATTACAATATCCAGGACAAGTTCCGTTAACATGCCAACTCGTCTTCTGGACACAATCTGTGATTCAATCGCCAAAGTAGAAGACAAGGAACATAATTAAGTAAATAATATTTTCCAAGTAACGTGAATTCAACGATCTTACAAAATAGAACTATCTTCAAAATCTGTTTCATGAACATAATCCTTCGATCCCATGTCTGAAATGTCCACCATGTCGAAATCCACAAGCCTGGTGAAAACTGCTCCCCAGCCGGAACCGGCGTCCGGGGAAAGCCGAGAACGAATGAAATGATTATGATGCCCTGGAAAGTCAGTCGGAAGCCGAGATCCCACCGGAACGATCGGACCCAACAGTGCACGAAGAATCGCCTAGCAAGAACGGCCTGTATTCCTCGAAACTGGGGAACACTCCTTGGCGCTGGAGGATAGACGGAAGAGGGACGCACTATCCCTCCGCAACTTCCCAGTCAAGCGCAAATTACAAAGCCGCTGGAGAACTCCAAGAAAGGTAAGAAATGTTTGGCGATATCGGGACGTCCCTTGACGGACGACGTGGGATGCAATTCGTCAAGCAGCAGCAATCTAACAATGCAGATCAACCCGCATCGAGCAACTGTCAAAATAAGGGGCACTGTGAGCATAACAAGACTTTCCGGGTCACTTTCTCGGCTAGCTGGTGACACCAACTCAGGGCGGGATGTAAGGGGGATAAAACCACATGGTATGGTATATAAATCTCGGAAAGAGATTTCGGCCGGTGGATTGGGGAAAGGAATGGGTCTTATCGCCCTAACTTATAATCTGAGTTGGTGTCCAGCTAATACGAAAGTGGCGGAAAGTCTTATTCTCTACAATGCCCCTTATTTCGACAGGGAAGGGTCCTTTGGCCCGAAACATTCGGAAACATTCAGCCGAATGCCACTAGCCGAATACCACTAAAGAACAAACCACATTAGGCGAAAGTCGTTTGGCCTGAAAGGGCCGATAGCCGAACGGTCGTTTGGCCGAATGGGTCATTTTATTGAGCCGAAAGGGTCATTTCAGCCGAAAAGGTCATTTGGCCGAAAGGATCATTACAATAAAGGGCAGTTTGGCCGAAAAGGTCATTAATAGTGAATTTAGCCAAATATGTTCATTTGAAGAAGTGAAAAATTAGGAATAGAAGAAAGACGTCACACTTCTCCTCTTATGTTTTCCTCTTCTCACTATAAAAGTGAAGCGCAAAATGATAGTGAGACGTCTCTACCCCCCACTACTCACTTTTCTCAGTGAAGTGAAAATGAGGTGAGAAGTGAACGCTCTCTTCTCCTCATTTCTCACTTCTCACTGTGAAGTGAAAATGTGGAAGAAGGAGACGTCACTTCTCACCCTCATTTCACTTCTCGCTATCAAAGTGAGAAGAAAAGCAGTAGAAGTGAGATATCACACTTCTCACTCCTCATATATCACTTCTCGCTGTAAAAAGTGAGAAGCGCAAAGTGACCGTATATTCGGCTGTAATTTTGCAACATCCGTCCCCTAGCCTTAGTATAGCTCTGGATTGGGAAACAAATCATGAATGATCGGAACAGCAAGTGGAGGACATCCAACTCCATCTAGTTGCGAAAGATTAAGAGGACTACCGCTTCGTGGACCATCAAATTGTATCCCGACTACGAGCCGGACATAATCGGTGATGGTCCTTTCCGGATTTATGGTGAAGCCTGCATGGTCCTTAACATGGTAGAACACTTTCTGTCTTAATTGCCTTAAGTTCCTAATCCCAAGGGAAGGCCACAGGATTTCTACCAGCAGCAGGGATGCTCTCGCAGACGACGTCACCAGTCTTACAGTTTCCATATCCTTCATAAAGATGAGGGGCAATGTCCCCTAATATAAAACTTTTGCGGCTAACAGTAGCTTCCCCAGTTGCGCAACTCGGACTGTATGTCTGCATATTCGATGCTGAACGGCCTCCATTGGTTTCACCAGTGTTTTTAGTCCTCGCACCCCGGTGTTCGAACATCCTGTGCACAACAACCAGAATTATATGTCTCAACTTTCGATTTCCTAGATTGCTTTTATACGACAAGGTAAGCGGGGGGGGGGGTCTTCACCTTTTCAAATTGCACCGCTCCAAAATACCCTTCGACAGCACGCATTTCTACAGGACACACTTTTGTTTATCAGAGACAAGCAGCTAATAATAATGATTTCCTCGGACTCTCGGACATTGTACATTCTGTTATGCACAGCTAGCTATCTGAAATGTTAATACAAGTTGTCTACTCCTCGCTCCAGACCAACCCAGCGTTCTGATACACGACAATGTTCGGAAATCTATCTACGAAGTCGGCCATTAAAAGTAAGGTAGGATGAGGATGTGTTGAGGGTTTAGTCTTCGTCCATAGAAATTTTGACTACAATCTCCGGAGAACAGCGCACTACAAAATTCATCCTGAAGGAACGTCCTGTGGATTTTGTGGATTTCGTCCAATGTTTCTATGTATCTCTTGTAATCAATTAAGAGCGGATCTTGGTCTCAAAGGTAGAGGCTTTCAGTCTTCATTTCAAGTGTGAATTAAGTTTTTATCTCCAGATAAAACTGTACTAACTGCTGTAATTATTTTCGTGATGAACTTTTCCTCCATTAAAAACTATAAAACAATAAAAAATGTTATTACCTGATATTGCAGCAGTGTTCAACTATGACAAACATCTCTCGGAACAATCAGGCCATAATCAATTTGGAAAATCAAACCATCGACCACGATATAGCACAAGGCATTTGGCATTGACATTTGAGACAAAATAATTTGTTTGAACTGTCCTCGAGTTTACATTTCCACCACTAGCATTTGACCGTCAACAAAAATCCAGTTTTTAGAATATCCGTTATTAAACCCTTTTGCGGCAGGTCATCATTAAGCTAATTTTCGGATGACAATCGCTGAACTCTGATTGACTGTGATCATCCAGAAAGATACGTCCCTGTCAGCAGAGTTGGCTCAACATTTCTTGCAGATAAACGCGAAGATAAAGAACCGCACTACATCGCTGCTGTCAGTGGAAGTCGGCTTCATCGCCAAAAGATAAAATGATTAATTGCTTACTGAAGGTCGTCACACCTGAAGAACACATCGTACGTGTTTACGTTTCCAGATGTTCAGAATAAAATTCAAATTAAATTGGAAAAAAGTTGTCTGCATAAAACCTAATTAATTCATCCAGCGAGATACGGAAAATGTAAATAGTCTAAAAAATGGACAGCACAACATCCACTATGGTGGATAGATTCCTGTTTTCGTCTGCCTGCAGCAGCTGTTGAATGATGATCATCGAAACCACCAGCAGAGTTTGAGACATCCCCATTTATAAAGTAGCGTGACGACTGGCGAACATTGCGCGCGCGATTAGTTCTGGCCATCAGCGGCAACAATCGCCGCATCAATCAACTGAAAATTCCAGTTATCTAAGTCCGCTGGTGCGACGAATGGCGATAACTTTTCAAAAGAACGAGCCGGGCCATCAAACTCTAAAGGTTTCATCAATTTCCTTCAGCTGTTTGGACAGCTGTCACTTACGTGACATATTATGACCACTCCCCAATGAAGTGTCGTCTCCGCTGCGAATTGTGTCCTCGGCGGCGATGCAATGCGATGATGGGCAATTTGGTTGCGCGATTGGTTAACTTCTACCTACACAAGACAATGAACCATCTCCTTTCCATGAAAGATTCCGCTGAAGACATCTTCTAACATCACTGCTGTGGGGTCTGCACATTGGGGAAGCAGCAACAAGGAGGAATGCTGTCCACCGTGACCACCAATATTGATACCTTCATAATAGCTTTGAGCATGAGGCTGGTTCAAATAATGAACAATTGTGGTATACTTATATATTTTTTAAAATAATGTGCAAAAGTGGAGATAGCAATGTTCGTAACTGTTGTGAAGTGGAGATAGGAATATACGTAATTTTATAATGGACTGGCTGGACTAAACTCTAAAGGTTTCATCAATTTCCTTCAGCTGTTTGGACAGCTGTCACATTATAATAAGTGTGTATATTTTTTCTAAAGTAAGTCCCCAGTATTCGTAGTGTTTTTTTCCCTAAATAAGCCTTTTTCTAACAAATACTAACTACTAACTTGTACAAAGGCTTATTTTATTGTGTAAAACAATTTAAGGAATAACTCAAAATGGGCTCAATCGGTTGTACGCAAAGTGACGTAGGACTACGTAGCTGTATGTATTGTGTTTTATTAGTAGTAGCAGAACAGAACAGACCCTGTGTTGCATAGAGGTTGGCAGTGTTGTTACCCTATGTCAGTTGTTTGCATTGCAATACTCTAGATTGATTTCTATAGGGTACTACAAGAGCGAGTTTATCTTTTTCTTACTGCATAGGAATTATAAAACAATAATACCACTGTCTGAATTGACAGTAACTGGTCTTATTATAAAGACAAAACTTTCATTCGCTGAATGGCTAAAGACGCTACGGTGGTGAATAAATTTTCTACCGGAGACAGCCGTCATCATTACCCACGCTATCATTGCTACTAAATTTTTTGTCGCTTCGGAAAAAAACCGTCTCAACTCAAGTCTCTTCCACTATTATGAGCACTAACAGTACCCAAAACAGAATATTTCACGTGCTGCCCTCAAACAAAATTGATGGATATCGAAAAAATTGGAAATGTGTGCCGCCGCCAACAGTTTTTGACGTTACGCCGCCGTCGACATTTTTATGTCAGTGCGCCATTGGTCAAAATTTATAACGTCACTGATCTAAAACTTATCACGTTGATTGAAAATTCATAAAGCTCACATAATCAAAAAATCAGCAGAAATTCCGTTGAGTAGTAGATTCCGTTAAAAATAAGAAGAATTCCACAAAACTTTGTATGGGAGTTTCAAAGAATCTCGCGTGATTATTCCCCGGATAAAAATTTGAAAATTATTCCACCGAAAAACTCTCCAAAAATTTCCCGGAAAAAATCGAAGATTTTTTCGAGGAATTTGCCGAAGTAATTCCAAAAAATTCCGAACAATTTCTCGAGAAATTTTCAAAGAATTGCTGGAGAAAACTTTGAAGGATTTGCCAAGGCCATTACGAAGGAAATTTGGCTATGAAATGCCTTAGAATTTCCCGTAGATTATTTTAAAAAAATACGAGGAGAATTTTGCCGAGGGGATCCGTGAAACGTCCGACAAATTTGCCGAGGAAATTCCAATAAAACTGATAATCAAATTTTGACAAAATAATTTGTCAATGAAATCCATAAGAATTTTTCGCGAATTTTCCAAAGAATTTATAATTTATATACGTTTATATACGTAATTTTATAATATATTATAAACAGTTAAGAGTTAAGTTAAGTTAACAGTTAAGTTATATTGACTCAAAGGAAATGCAAACTCATTTTTATACATAGAAAAAGATACATAGTGTTTGAAGAAATAACGATATGAATTAAGAGTATTTTTATTTTGAAGTTATAATCGGTGTTTGCTGTGATACAACATTGTTTGGTGTAATATTTTTTGCATAAAGCCCAATTCATAACCTAAACTTCGTTCTCAGATAGTTTCTTCATATATTCAAGAATTTCCGAGATACGATTTTTTTAAATTATTTTGTGCAAACATTTACGACATTTTCACACCTTACTTCAGAATTGATTTGGTCAGATCACTAAATCGAAAGCATGTGCAAAATTCATTACAATCAGCGACCATAAAGTTTGATGGATCGGTTATTTGTCGCGGTACCCGAGCAAAGCTTTAGAGCACAACGATAGCTCGTTTTGATGTTGTGAAATCGCCGAATATGATTACTTAATTTGATATCTTTTGGTGGTTTTAATGGTTAAAATAACAAAATGTTTAGCAGAAAAATCTAGTATGACATCAAATCAAGAAATTATTCCTCTCTATCGATGACAAATTGAAAACTAAATTTGATATTGGTTCCGATAATAAAATAAGTACACAGTTTGATGTCAGATCATACTATTTAGAAATCTACAGCAAAATGAGATCAAAATATGTAATCAATCATGATGATTCATATTTGAAAACAAATTATGATTTCAATTTTGGGAATGTCAATAAACTTAAATTTGATGTTATGGTTCATCTCAACATGCCGTAATCACCCCTTTCATCGATGCTCATGTTACTCGAACAAGTGAGTAGTTAAAATTGACATTGTTTTACATCAAATTTATTAATTATGGAAAAATCAAATACTTTCAATATGCAAATAATGAATAGACTTAGTTATCTTAACTTCAAAAGTATCCAAAATAAAACATAAAATAGACTAAATCCTTATTTAGGATGGTCCAATTCTTATAATTTTCATGATATTTACTCCATTATTAAAAATTTAATCATTTTTTGTGATAAAAACTTGAAATTAATGGCGTTACCGACTGGATTTGCTTCACTTATTCAAATTTTGGTTTTCTCAGTCTGTTGAATTAAAAACGATTATTTATATACGTTCCCGACGTTTCGGCCGATTGGTTTTGGCGTTTCTCAAGGGTCGTAAGGTCTACCAAAACCAATCGGCCGAAACGTCGGAAACGTATATAAATAATCGTTCTTAATTCATCAGACTGAAAACAAAAATGAACAAGGCTCAATCGACCTTCTCATCTAAATTATACATGGCTGATATACAAAATAACTTCTTCTTGAAATTAATTTTGAAAACAGCTTATATTCCTATATCATACGAATCCCGTAACACGGTAGATCACTTTGACGTAGTGTGTTGCGGTGTAAGATCTACCAAACAGAGCCCTAGCTTAATCCATTTTCTAGCTAGGGCGATGAGTTCTAAAATTAAGGATTCATCGTATTTAGTCCCCGCTACCAACATCAGTCTCAGAAATAAAACATAATTAATGTTCCTTGCAGACAGTTGAAGACTCGAATTCCTCTTGTTTGAGGCTAAACTGTGCACGGCAGAAACAACTTTTCAAACAATTAGTTAAAACCTTTGCACCGTCCCTAGGCTGAACTGACTCTGGAAAAATCGAGTTAGGGTTTAAATACGTACTAACTCTTCTTGAACTGGCGAACAATGGTAGTGAGAGGAACACACGGAAGTTCTTATTACTGAACAAGTTCTCTTGCTAGAAATGGTTTTGTAGATGAGCTAAATCATCGGTTTGTAGCTTTACTGGTAATATGCTAGAAACAAGACAAGGATGTGGCTAGGGCTCCGATGCATGGCCAAAACAGTATTACTGTTCTGTTTCTCAAGACAGGATTGATTTCCTATTGATTAGGGGCGCGCCTTCAATGGGATTACTCTCTGTGAAGGGTCTAAATAGCGGGACCTTGTCATGGTGCTCTTGAGAAAACAAAACAACAACTGTATCGAAACCGATACTGCATTGCTTATCAATAGTAATGGAATCATTCGACATGCACTTAAACACTAAGGATACAGGTAACGCTACAATAGATCTAATAACTGGTCGCAGTGGCACACCCGAACAGGAAAAAAAAAATATCATACGAACAGACACCTGGATGGAGCTAATAATTCAACAAGCGATTGCATTTTCATCTTGAAATAAGCATTGGCCATTTCACCCCGTTGGCGAAATTACCCCCTCGTCCCCTAATGTAATTGAAAGTAAATCAAAGCCGGGTACATACAGTTAGCACCCAAGAAATGAATTATTATGCACTTTATAAAAAAAACTTCATAAAACATTGTTGTTATGTAATGGTTTTGTAATGGAAATCAAAAAATAGTATGGACAGGGTTTGAATCCAGAAAAAATAAAAATCTGATGATGCATTTCAACTTGTTTTAAACAGCTGTGCGAAGAAAATATGGTCCCCAACACAAAATGAGCGAGAACAATGCGTGTTGTATGACTCCTCGGTGGAGGCCTATCCGGTTTTGTTTTTTTGTCGTATACAGGTTCGATCAACTTGTTTTCATGGCTAGTAGTGATTCCAAACAGTTTTTACCTCTCTTTTATCGTTGTTCGTCGTCTATTGAGCGCGATTCCTCCAAACCCTGATTATGAAAAATTAAACCCTGATAGGGGAAATGACAGCTTTGACAGGTTTTGTTCTATTATTGTCAGGGGGGTTTTTGTTGACCAAATTTAATGAAATTCGGCCACAATATTCTTTGATATGCAAAGAATGTTTAGGTCAGTGAGCATATTGGTTATAGAAAACCCTGACAATAATAGATCATCTATATAAATTGCCTAAACGTTTTTTTCTAATCATCGCGGCTAAAAAGCTGAGTGTGGCTGGGTTCGATTCCCGGTGCCGGGCTAGGCAATTTTCGGCTTGGAAATTGTCTTGACTTCTCTGGGCATAAAAGTATCATCGTGTTAGCCTCATGATATACGAATGCGGAAATAGTAACTTGGCTTAGAAACCTCGCAGTTAATAACTGTGGAAGTGCTTAATGAACACTAAGCTGCGTGGCGTCCCAGTAGGGGATGTAACGCCAATGAAGAAGAAGAAGAAGTTTTCACAAAATAGGTCAAGTTCGGGCAAGATTTTCTTCGGAACCTGAAAGTACACAGCGCCAGCACAGAGGCCCAACTAAATATTTCTGTGGGAATATGCGGGAAAAAACGGCTTACTTTCAAAGTCAGAATTACCACTATTTCCCAGGTTTTTTGTTCGAACTGAGGAGTGAAGTTGGTTGTTTTCTGAAACCGATCATTTTATAGAGCATTGGTAATCGTTTCGAGCTTGGCCATTGGCCATAGTTGCGGAGATATTGATGGAAGGACGAAATATCCTCAGAAGACATTTGAAAAACAACGAAATACCCTCAGCATTCCGGGGTGCTCCGAAATTCGACCAGATGGACCAAATGCTCTGAGAACATCTTCCTAGGAACTCGTTTAGCCAAATTAAAACTGATCATAAAGTTACTGCTTCTTTCAGGAAACCAACATTCCAAGGTGAGGATATTTCGAAATGTGACAAGATGGAACATACCCCCGGAACATATTCTTAATACCGTCGTCGGGGGTGACAATGGGTCAAATGGGGGTGAGAATGAATCACTGTTTCAACTACTTAGAATGCTTGTAGAATGGATTTAATGTATCTGAGGGCAAGAAGACTAAAATATAAGAGACCTTTTGAAGATTTTGCTCTACGACCTCCAGGCTTCCGGTGAGAGCGATGACCCATTCTCACCCCAGACCCATTGTCACCCCGATGGCGGTAATTAGTTTTACAAAATCCTCTCTCTGGTTCAATCGGATTTTAACATTTCGACACAATGTGAATCACCATGACATGGTTTCAGTTTCAATTCTATTTGTTGCAAGCATGGACAAATATAAATTGACATAGGGGAACGGTTTGCCACTTCATCTTATAGCTCCTATTTCCATCCCATCAAAAACAAAGCAATGGAAAAGAATTTGGTTTGTTTGTTATTTTTGATTTTTTCAGCAGTGAGCACGCATGTTGACAAAAAAGAACGACGAATTTGTGCCGTATTTCTTTGTTTAGCGATGAGATGGATATATGTACAGTGAGATGGAGATCGGAACATTTCCCCTATGACATATTTTTTCGTATTACGTTTTAAGCATCTAATTTATTTACATTTCCTAACGTGCAGTAGAAAAACGTTTTAGATTATTTTCAGCAAACTTGATTGGTTAGATTGACAAAACTTTTGTATTTGTTTCAAACTTGGCTCCTCCTTCTACCAAATACAAAGTGTTGATCACATTAACCAGCCTAAAAAGCTATCAATACCTTAAGTGCCAAAGATGAGCGGACTATTTAAAGCCTCTCGCCTTGGCTTACAATAACAATCGTGACGACCAATCCATGTTTTTTTTTCGTCTGTAATTTAACTACAAACGAGTGTTTTGATAGTAGACAAAATCTTCCATAACGATTGATGTTAGCAACGGTAATAAAACAGACGTACCATCATCATCCTGTAGCTATTACGCAAAAGGGCTATAGGATGGCGAACCACGCCGCTTTGACAACTCCTAAACAGATGTCATCCGCCTATATAGCTTATCTAATTCGCGTCTTCATGATGCTTTTTTGTTGTTGCAGATGGTCACAGAGAGTGTCGTGCGGACAAACGCGCGGACAACCACGCGTTTCGGTCGATCGCAGCGAGTGGACGAGGAGCCAGGCCAAAGTTTGGACAGCAGGGACACCTCTGGGGACGTCTCGCCGTGGTGCCGCCAGGATTCTTGACCCCTCGGTGCAGGGTACCTGGAGCTGGGAAAATCTATTCCAGGTGAATTATTGGTTTTGGGTGAAACATTACCGAATCGGAAATATTATCCGTGTCAAGAAAAATAATGGATCTAATGTGAATTTAACTAAATGAAAATTGCAATGTAAAACATCGAAAAAAAATAATTACAAACGTCTTACGTCTGACCGAAAGCAGCAATTTTAATTGAGGTTGCTCACTGATTATTTATCCTATTTTACCTTTTATCCCATAGTCAAAAAGTTTTACGCAACCATACGCCTTAAAATAAAAACTAAAAGAATATCTTTCCCAATAAAGTTCCAAAAAAGGATTTCATTCACCCACTTAACGGTAACATAAAAATACTCATCTCACACAAAGCAAAGCGCACCAACGTATACAGTATACAAGCAGCGCTCACGACAGCAGATTTGCACCCATTAGCAACAATCTTGCCCAGTCCACCGCCAATCACTGCCTACCCTTGGGTTGCGCAGAATATGCACTTTGCGCCATTTGTACTAAGAATGCAAACATCAGAAACAAGACGTACGGCGTTTGTTGTATTCACCAGCTCTAAGTTTGCCTTCAAAATCAACGACAGGATCTTTTCTTTTTTGGTCAACCCCTTCAATTTTTGACCAAGTTGACACGCCATAGTGCTATGATATTTGCCGCTGGGCAGATTACCTACCATTATTTATTTATCTCAAAGGAATGTATCCGAAACAAAATTGCACTTCCATTTGCTTGCTCCAACCCACACGCATCGGTCAAACAGAAAACACAAAATACGCATTGGACTAAATTGAACAAAAAAATCTCTTCGATCTGCTGCAATTTGCTTTCTTTTTGTGCGAGGTGTAAAATCCATCCAGAGCGCACGGCAGTGTTGTTGCCGAGGACAAATGGCAATTCGCGCCAACATTGAATGAAAATAAATTCTAATAACCAATTCCGAAGTACCGTATGCTTGCTCGGTTGGTGTTTCATCTTCCAAGAGCAAATAAATGTATTTCGCCCCTCACATATGTTTGGTGGGTCATCAACATATGTTAATAAAAGGTCACCGCCGCCATGGCCAGCGGTTTCACACTGCACAATTAAAGGGAAGTGCATAAAATTGCACACCTTCGTCGTTCTTTTACTGCACACAACCGTTCATCGCTTGTTTTGTGGCATTTCACATTCATTTATTTCACCATCATTTCACACGGACGGTGGTGTGCAGGGAGCAAATCAATTTAAGCATGAAAGTACATTCAATAGCATAATAAATAAAAAAACTTCTGTTTGCCGGGTTCGAACCGGGACCTTCTGCGTTGAAACAGACGTGATATACTACATACAAACCCATACGATTAAATTAGATTTCTTTGCATTGAATTCGGTAGCGGACGCCTTTGTGTGCGGTCTTTACTGAATCTAAAATAGCACTCAAAGAAATACTTACATGCGAGTAAAGAACGGAACATACACACAGTCGTGTCGAATGGTGAATATAATTCTGTCCGTTCTGTGATTGATGTTTTATACACAGCTGTGAATATTATAGAAAGAATGATAATGTTGGTGCTGAAGCAGATAACGATGATTTCGAGCTGTTTTAAACGACTGTATACACCCTAAGAGAAGCAACTCATTAACTTGAATGTGTTATAATAAAGAATATTGTAATAGATGAAGAGATGAATAACAATAACACCCTTTTATAAAATCATTGAATAAAATGATCAGATTTCGCATTTTTTTTACTAGATCGGCAGGGTTATCTTTGTCACATAAACAAAATCAACACATTCCTGAACAGTCGAGATCTTTGTTTGGACTTTCTAGTTGAGGAAATCTAAGGTTGTGTCAAATGGAACGACGGAAATGCACAAGCACCTTCAAATTCAAATTTAACGATGATAACAATCGAAAGTATGTAATACTCTCAATATGTTTACCATTAATTTAGGCCGATACAAATATCTAAAAACAATTATGTCTCCCCTCCTCCCGAATATTTTCGCCAAAAAATAATATTTTGAGGGGGCAACAAAAAAATCTGTGATTTTGAGGATTTTCAAACATTCTTTACAAATCCGAGGAGTTTTTGATTTTATTAATTTTAATATTTTTTATTATCCCCCCTCACCTTCCAGAGACCAGTAGGACATAATTTAAGTTAAATATTTGTAACGGCCTTAACTTATCATTTATACGGAACATAAATTTGGACTGAATTTTTTTTTTCGAAAAAATATTATATTTTAAATAGTTATATTTAACATAGCATAGGTGATTGTACACTGGAGTCCAAAACACGTCAGCCCAAAAGGTAAACAAACTGAAACTGATCGGAGAATCAAGCGTCAATCGGGTTGTTTAGGGGTATCGATGCTTTTATGTATTATGAATCTGCAGGAAAAACTGAGCCAAACTCCAATTCTTCAGAATTTTTGGCGCCCCAGCACTATTTTTATTTGTATTTTAAAATTATTTGTTCTTATGCTGCATAGGCCAGCTGTCTTTCTATGAATGTTAGTGTCATTCTATTGACTGAAATGGTTTATTTTGCAGTATAAAATGAAAAATGTAAATAAAAGGTTTTCAAACAAAATAAAAATATGTTGCAGATCAGAAAAACAGGCTCTTCATTTTAAACTGTAAAAACTCATATTTTTCTTTGCTAAACAACCGAATTAAGGGAAAGTCCTATTCTCGTTTCCACCCAAAATAATGATGAAACGGTAAATTTGAAAAATTTGCAGTTTGAATAAGTAGGTAACAGTTTCATTCCATTAGTTTTTGGTAGGCACATTTTGGACATTACATAGCCAAGCCAGTCACTATTTTCTTCAGCGAACGAAAACTGAAATACTTAGTGTTACGGTTGGTTTTATTTTGTTCGAATAGTTATAAATATTCGATCGAGTCTGTATCGTTTGTGCTATATTGTGTCTGTTTTAATTGTTGATTCTGTGTCTGGACTCAAGAGGAAAGCCTGAAAGTAGGTATATTTTTATGTTTGCGTGCATTTGGCATACATAAATAACGTATTTAGTAGAGTTCGACACAAACATCTCTTCTTCTTTTTCTTCTTTGTGCTAGCTGAAGTTCGGCCTGCGATAATTATTGTCTATCTGGAACAAAGTTAGTACGCTTTTTATACCGAAGTTGGATTTATCTTCAAAGATACAGGCACCATTCCCAACTTCGGATGTAGTGCGCTGGATTCACCTAAAGATGCGCTAATTTGGTGCTACGCCGACAATAAACTTCTTTTATACTTGCCCTACAGTTTTGCAACTTCATTCTAGTGCATAATATGATATACTGGACGGACTCGTTTTTGATTCGAGGATAGATAGTAAATATTACGATTGGGATGGAAAGAAATCAAGATTATTTGAATCGGTTGCTGATTTTGAGAATTTTAAAAGCTAATTGATGATGACATCAGTATTGAACGTGTAGGAAATTCTATTCAAGATTGAAGACAATAAAGTTTAAAGACAAAAGAGTAACCTTCCGCTATGAGATTCTTTTTCAACTGCCAGCAATGCTACTTTTTCATTGAAAATCTATACCATTTCGTCGAAAGACATTTCATTTGATCCGATGAACATTTGGTCGAATGGCATTTAGTCGAAAATGATTTTTTAGTCCACTAAAGACGTGTGACATTTGGTTGTATGACTTTTGGTCGAATGGACATTTAGTCGAAAGCAGATTTTCAAATGAATAATCTTGGTACATTTCGTCGAATGGATATTTGAAACTTTAGTAAATAATAATTGAAAACTTAATGATGTATAACAAAGTTACAAATGTCACATAATTAATGCTCCAATATTGACCAAGGAATGATGAACTGATAAAAAGAATTAATAATAGGAAAACTGTAAATATTCCCTACGGGATATGAGAAACTAAGACGATTCTCTTTCTCTTTTGTTGTCCATGAAAGTTAGAAACAACAAGGCCAGTAGATGTCAGTTTTAACATTTCGTGGCCTTATTGTTTCCTATTTTCTTTGTAGTGAAAAAATGATAAAGCTCGTCCGTGCAATGTTCATAGTCAATAGCAAACCCATCTATCTAAGTCAAATGACATTTAGTCGAATTTTGTTTCGTCGAACCACACTAGGTCGAAAAGACATTACCCGGTAAAAATCGTTTACTCATTGATGAGCTAAAAAGCCAATGCTGCACACTTCACTTTTAATTAAATGTCCATTCGAGCAAATGTCCCTTCGACCCTAAAGTCCTTGTAACAAAATGTTATTTGACCAAATGTCATTCGACTAAATGTCAATCAACGAAATCTCGCTAAACTTTTTAAAAGTACCTAAATAACATTTTTTTCATGAATTAATTTGAGTACTGCAATCATAAGCTTTTTATTGGTCTGTTGAATGCAATTCAAACTAAGTCATGATTTTTTTTACTCAGGCCTTTTGAAAAGTTAAGCGAGAAATATCCCAAACCCGACTTTCAACATTAGACTAAATGTTCATTCAACTAAAGGCTCTTTCGTCCAGCTCCACAACACCAGTGTGCACGATTTTTCACCTTCCACATTTCATGATTAACACAGAATTATCATTCAAATATAAACCTTAATAATACCAGCTAATTGTCTAAAGTCTCGGCAACTCTTCTGTTTGGCGAAATGGTTTCATGGTAAGTAAGAAAAAGAGTTTAAGGAGTCTCAAGTCTTTCGGAATCCAAATTTAAATCAACTCTCGTTTTTAATACGGAGGCAACGCTCAATTGTGATTTCCATTATTCCAGCTCAAAGGTAAATGTTTCAAATCAAAACACAATTCTTAAATCATTCTTACTCACTGACGAGTTTTTATCAATTGATCATCATCAATTGAATTGAAAGACTGACGTTGAGTGGTGATCAAAAATTTAATTTTTTTCATTCGGGATTGCAGCAACACAAGCAGCTACAACAGCACCACTAAATGGAAAAGTATTAAAGATACCGATTCCCCCGGTGAGCAACAATCATTCTACTTCATGTTAACTAGCTAAAGCAGATCATAATAACACCGACGACGAAGTATAGTGATCGTTCGCTAGTTGGAGCACAACTTCACTCCAACTAGCAAAAGCTGGGTTTTTGGCCCAATTTACGAATCACCAATTAAAAGTGCCCCAAGAAACCGCACTTATCAAATATCAATTGTAATCATTGGCAATACCGTAAAAAATCAAAGAAATTCGGCCCGTTATGCCTTAACAGCATAGGGAAGAGCCATAAAGTACGTTACGCGAAAATTGGCGATTTTTAACCCCTCAATGAGCAGAACAAAAAATTCATATTTCATGTTCACATTTAATGTTTCTTCTCATCGATTACTATTCACTATTAAATTCTGACTCCAAAATTCTTATTATTTCTGACCTTCTAATTTCTCAATCTCACATGTCTTAATGCTCACTTCTCGCGTCTCCCATCTCATTCTTCACTTTTCCCTTCTCAATTCATTTCATTCCTTCATACTCACATTTAACTTCTTGTTTCTTATATTTCACTTGTCAAATCTCATTTCTCACCTCTTAATGCTCGCGTCTCGCTTCTCAATTCTTAGACTTGCCTCTCGCTTCTGCCATATCATTTTTCATGTCCTAATTCTTATTTTACAATTCTGATTCTGAGCTAGTGATTTTAAAACGATTTTTTCACTATTAATTGCATTCGACGCGAAAAAAGCGTCATTGATCTATTGAAAGAACGTTTAAAACTTATCGAGGCCATTGTTCATATCTCAACTATAATATCGGCACCAACATTTCATACGGGCGAAACTGGTTTTGTAAGCAAGAGCTTTGCACGTCGTTGGTGGGCTAATTTGTGCTCACCCACGCAATCCAACGCCATTTAATGAAATAAGAGGATTCGTTGATTCCATCAGTGGTGTTGGATTGCGTGGGTGGGCTCAAATAAGTACACCAGCGACGTGAGAAGCTCTTGTTTACAAAAGTCCTTTTGAAATGTTGGTGCCGATATAACTATAATTCTTTCAATATCCATGATCTAACACGGCCTAAATTGTAAAACAAAAATAATGTCATTTTTCGGATAGTATATAGAGCAAGCTCAACATCGATATAGTTTAATCTTCTTTCAGTCGAGCCCTTCAGGTCACTTTATTCTTGAAGTCACAGCAATTTCAAAAGTGATCGAAATAGCTTATAGTTGGTCAAATAGGGTAGGGAGAACCGCTAGGTGGATCAATCAATGTTTTTCTGAAATGAATTCTGACCAGGGTTGTTAACGTTAATTAACGATAAACGCCGTTCCGTTAATTCGTTAACGTAAATTTTAACGACTAACGAATTTTTCGGTAATCTTCATAAAACGGTAATCAACGATAACGTTAACGCTCTCCGTTAATTTAACGTTAACGTCTGCGTTATTTTTCACGTTAAAGAATTGTCGAAATCCATTTTTTTAACTGCAACTTTGCAGATGTTGTTCTTTTATTGGCAAGAGCTTTTTTTCGCCATTATATATAAAATTTTGACAATTTTTGGGCCCTCCTTAGCCGTGCGGTAAGATGCGCGGCTACAAAGCAAGACCATGCAGAGGGTGGCTGGGTTCGATTCCCGGTGCCGGTCTAGACAATGTTCGGATTGGAAATTGTCTCGACTTTCCTGGGCATAAACGTATCATCGTGTTAGCCTCATGATATACGAATGCAAAAATGGTAATCTGGCCAACAAAGAAGAAAAGAAGAAGATGTAAAATTTAGACATAAAACGCATTGATATGCAAAAGAATTTTACAAATAAATTTAAGCTCATATAAATAAAATTAGATTTCCAATAATAAAACAATTTACCACAGCTATCATTACTCAGCTATTTTCATCAGTCAGATGAGGGTAATATGACATAAGATAACAATATATTTCATAAGTGACTTGATCAAATTAGATTAAACACATAATATTAACTCATAAACCCGAATTTCTTATTCAATGAAAATGTAGCCATCATCATGAAACGAAATGCCCACTGAAAGATTACCATGGTATTTATTATCAATGAATGGTATAAACTGACACATTTTTTCGAATTCATGTATTTTGCAGAACTGTAATATTGATATAGAATATTTATTTCTCACAGTTGTCAATTCTGGTAGCTATCCATATGCATTTTACACCAATCTGCACCGCTGTTTTTGAATGAGCACATATTAAATGACCGCCTGAAGACGTAGAAGTCGTCATCATAATAGCTCCAATCGCAAATTGTTTTTCCATGACAAAACTTGATCTGACTTGAATGGAAATATTAATAAGACTGTCATTGGATTTTGGTGGTGAACTATGATTGATAATGACAAAATCTATGACCCATGGAAACCGCATTGGCTTAGAAACGGTCTGATTGTTTATTGGGCAGGACCTAAGGAGAAAAATTAACGAGCAAATTATCGATGTCCGTTGACGTTGATTTAACGCATCCCGTTAACGTTAACGTTACAATCCAAGTAGTTCAACGGAACGCCGTTGACGTTGAACCAAGAGAAAATTAACGACAACGGCGTTAATCGTTGATTAACGTTAACAACCCTGATTCTGACTACACTACTGCAAATAAAATAAAAATAAGTTTTTTGTTATTTAATTGCAAATTTGTTTTTTTGGCGATTCGATTATCCGGAGTGAAAATAAAATCGATACTCCGGATAATCGAGTCCGACCTTCGTTTCGGCAACATTTGCCCGTTTTCAAAGCAATTATTTGTTTTATTTTGTAAACTCAATTGTTTTTAAGTTACTTCGATACAAAAAGTCAAAGAAAATATAAACCCTTTTCAAATGTTGGTCCACAAATATGTTAGATTATGCTAAATTGCTCCCCAAACAAATTTTTAAACATCTAAAATGTGCCGTTGGTTGATGATAGGCTGCTGAACCTATATTTGGCGTTGTATGCATAAAACACGCTGATAAATTTTCACTTAACATGGACATGAAAAAATTTTGTTAGAAAAACTTTTTCTTTTCTTACAGGAACATTATTCCCAGAAAAATTAGATAATTGAAATGCCTATCTGCAGAAAAAACGATCATCGATTTCTGAGATGAGGTTTTTTTTGTAAAATCGATTTTAATTTTTAAAACTATTTTTTTTTTCAGTGTAGAAATTGTTTTTTTTTTTTAGATATTTTCCAAAATCTTCAGAATTTCGACAGTCCGCCATACAACACTTTTTGTAGGCCTTGTCATTTAGAGTAAAATCGATTTTTTAAAATCAATGAAAAAAATTAGGCCTCATCAAATGTTACTCTTAGACAATTTTGGAAAAACTAAGTATGCAGAGTGGCTTAGAAATACCATATCTTTATGCCCACCAAGTTTCATTCGATTCTGAGATGGTGCTGCCAACCGCTGGTCGAGTTGGCGCGAAATTCGTCTTTTATTGAAAAAGGATAGAATGAATTCTCTTCAGAAGTTGTATTTGAAAATTTAAAGCAGAGACAAATAGACGAAACATATGTTCAGGGTTCTGCCAAAACGCACCAAACGGCTTATTGACTGACTTGTGATATTTTGATCGTAAAATTTAAACGGAAATCAATTCATCCACACAATTGTTGTAGGATATCCTTAGTAATGGGCTAGTGGGACATCCGATACGAATTTTAGTCAATTAAATCTGCTAAACGAAAGCTTGACAGAAAAATTAGTATTTCTTTTTTAGCGCTTGGTGCGATTTGGCAGAACCCCGGCCATATAGACCATTTCCTGGAAAAATGATAGGGCTAGTGATAAAGTATGCAAACACAATATTTAATAAATAAAATAAACAAAAGTTTAAAGTTTACTCCTGAGCGTACTTCTGAAATGTATGTTCAAATGAAATAAATTGTTTATAGCGCTCTCAATCACATTAAATATAAATTTTCTTCTTTTTTTCAAGTATCATATTGATTTTGAATCTTAATTTTGAAATGAAGCGAGCTCTAAGACTCACATTTTTGCTTTCGTCCAAAATCTTGGTTATGAAGTCTAGAAGAACTCCGCTCAGGAACCCAGAAGAATTCCATTCAGATACCCATAAGAAATCTGCTCGAAAGTTCAAAAGTATTCTTTTTCCGGTAGCTCAGAAGGACTCCGTTCAGAAAGCCGTGGGATTTCCGTTCAAGAGCTCAAAAAATTTCCGTTCAGAAGTCCAAAAAGAATCCCGTTTAGAAGTCCAAAAAGAAATCCGTTCTGTCTGAAGCATAAAAGAGATATCGTTCAGAAGCACAAAAGATTCCTTTCAGGCTTCCGAACAAATTTTTTGAACTTGCGATTGTTTTGTGCGCTTCTCGAGCTTCTGAACGGAATCCTTTTAGGTTTTTTAATGGAGTCCTTCTGAGTTCCCGAGCTGAAACCTTTTGAGACTTCAAACGGAATTCTTTTGGCTTCTGAACGGAATTCTTATAGACCTCAGAGCGAAATTTTCTTGGTCTTCCAAATAAAATTCTTTTGGGTTCTCAGCCCAGAAGCTCGGAAGAATTCAGTTCAGAATCCGAAAAGAAATCTATTCGGAAGTCTGTTTGTAAAACCAGAAGGTTCCTTTCAGAAACCCAAAAGAATTCCGATCGGAAGCCCAACATAATTCTTTTCCGATGCCCGTAAGAATTCTGTTCGGAAGTATAAAACTATTCCATTCAACTCAAAAGAATTTCGTTCGGGCTTAAAGGATTCGTTTTCGAAGACCAGAAGAGTTCCGTTCGGGAGCCCAAAGGAATTCCGCTCGGAACAACAAAAGAGTGTTGTTCATAAGCTCAAAAGAATTCCGTTTGGAAGCTCAAGAGAATTCCGTTCAGAAGCTCAAAAAGAATTCCGTTCTAAGCGTAGGAGAAATTTCGTTAGGTAGCACAAAAATTTCTTTTTGGCTTTCGAACCCAATTTTTTTAGCTTCCGCGTGGGATTGTTTTGGGGTTCCGAACATAATTCTTTTGGGTTTCCGAACGAAGTTTTTTTAGGTTCTGAACGAAAACGAGTTTCCGAAAAGAAGCCTTTGAGCCTTCGAACGGAATTCTTTTGGATTCTGAACGGAATTCTTTTAGACTTCAGAGCGACATTCTTTTGAGCTTCCGAAATGGAATTCTTTTGGGTTCTCAGCTCAGAAGCTCAGAAGAATTCAGTTCAGAATCCGAAGAAAAAATTCTATTCGGAAGTCTGTTCGTAAAACCCGAAGGAAACCCAAAAGAATTTCGTTCGGATGTTCGGAAGAATTCTGTTCGGAAGTTCAAAAATATTCATTTCAGAAACCCAAAAGATTTCCGTTCGAAGGTTTAAAAGGATTATGTTTTCGGATGCCCAGAATAATTCCGTTCGGGAGCCCAGAGGAAAATTCCGCTCGGAACTCCAAAAGAATTTTGTTCATAAGGCCAAAAGAATTCCGTTCTGAAGCCTGGAAGAAATTTCATTCGGAAGCACAAAAGATTTCCTTTTAGCTTCCAAACGAAATTCTTTTGGGCCTCCGAACGATATTGTTTTGGGTTTCCGAACGGAGTATCTTGACCTTCTGAACAAAACTTTTTTTTGGATTCTGAACGAAATTCTTCTGAGTTCTCGAACTGACTTTGATTCTTTGAGCTTCCAAACGAAATTCTTTTGGGATTCCAACAAAATTCTTCTGGAGTTCCAGCGACCCTCGGATCCCAGACGGAATTCTTCTGGACATCCGAAAACTGAATCCTTTTAAGCCTTCGAACGGAGATCTTTTGGGTTTCTGAACGTTCAGAATCTGTCTGTTTGTCTGTTTAGACAACAAGAAACCCAAAGAATTCTATTCAGAAGTCTAAAACTATTCCATTCAGAAGCTCAAAACAATTTCGTCCGGAGGCCTAAAAGGATTCAGTTTTCGGAAGACCAGAAAAGTTCCGTTCGGGAGCCCAGAGGAATTCCGCTCGGAACACCAAAAGAATGTTGTTCATAAGTCCAAAAGAATTCCGTTTGGAAGCTCAAAAGAATTCCGTTCTAAAGCCTAGAAGAAATTTCGTTCGGTAACACAAAAGATTTCTTTTTGGCTTCCGAACATTTGCGTTTCCGAACGAAGTTTCTTGAGGTTCTAAACGAAATCCTTCTGGAGTTCCGAACTGAATCTTTTGACTTCGAATTCAGTCTTTTGGCTTCTAAACAGTTCAGACCTCAGAGCGAAATTCTTTTGAGATTCCAAACAGAATTCTTTTGGGTTCTCAGCTCAGCAGCTCAGAAGAATTCAGTTCAGAATCCGAAAAGAAACCTATTCGGAAATCTGTTCGTAAAACCAGAAGGATTCCTATCAGAAACCCAAAAGAATTCCTATCGGAGGCCCAAAGAGTTTCGTTCGGATGCCCGAAAGAATTCTGTTCGGAAGTTCAAAACTATTCCGATCAGAAGCCCATAAGAATTCCGTTCGGAAGTTCAAAAGGATTCAGTTTTCGGAAGCCCAGAGGAATTTCGTTCGGAAGTCCAAAGAATTCCGTTCGGGAGCCCAAAGGAAAATTCCGCTCGGAACTCCAAAAGAATTTTGTTCATAAGCCCAAAAGAATTCCGTTTGAAAACTCAAAAGAATTCCGTTCAGAAACCCAAAAAGAATTCCGTTCTGGAGCCTAGAATAAAATTCGTTCGGAAGCACAAAAGATTCCCAGGCTTCCAAACGAAAATCTTTTGGGCTTCAGAACGGAATTCTTTTAGGTTTCTGAACGAAATCTTCCCGAAAAGTTCCCGGACTGACTTTGACCCTTCCAGACGAAATTCTTTTGGGCTTCCAAACAGAATTCTTTTGGGTTTCCGAACGGAGTTCCTTGAGCTTCTGAACGGAATTCTTTGGACTTCTGAACGGAATCCTTCGTTCGCGATCCATTGACCTTCGAACGGAATTCTTATGGCTTCTGAACGGAATAGTTACGAAAAGTTTTGCTACTGAGCCGAATCTATACTCCGCAACACAATGCGATTGAATCCCTATCGATACTTATCACACGGCCCAGAAGCCCAAAAGAATTCCGTTCGGAAGCCAGAAAGAATTCGTTCGAAAGCGCAAAAGGATTCAGTTTGGAAACTCAGACGCATTCCGTTCCGAAACCTAAAAGAATCCCGTTCAGAAGCTGAAGAAACTCCGGTCGGAACACCAAAAGAATTTTGTTCTGAAGTCCAAACAAATTCCGTTTGGAAGCTCGAAGGAATTCTGATAAAAAGAACAGAAGAGAACAGAACCTTTGAAAAATGCACGCTTGTCGTTCACAAGAGCGACAGGACTGCGTGAGTGATCCAGGACCAAGCACGTCCCGGAAGGTTAAAGCCCAAACTTATTTCGTTCTGAAGCTCAAAGGAATACTAAATCTCTACTGTAGCAGGGAAGTATCTGTTCTAAAATCCTGTGGGTCAATCATCGTTGAACCGGATTTACATGATTTCAAGCATTCCTGCTTGCGGCACAGTCATGAATGTTTACAATTTCCCATTTTCCCAATTCACTATCTTTCCACTCAATTAGATTTTTTCAACTTTCTTGCCTGATTCACCAGATTTCAATTTATATTATGTTCAATGATTGTCCATATTTTCAATGCTTATATCTCTATTGATAAAAAGGCACAAAAATCTGATGAGACTGAAAACAGATTAAAATAGTACTTTGTTGAAATCTTAAAATTTTTAGTAAAGTCCGTAATTGAATTACGTAGCACTTCAATTCTAAACAATAAGAATTGAACGGCCGTTTAGTTTAGTTTAAATCTGAATAAATAACAATTTTGATCAATCTTATCACCACAGGTCGCCCCGGAACGGACTATCCCATCCTGGCCGCCGTACCGTACACCAATTTCTACTGTGATGAACAACCCTACCCGGGCTTCTTCGCCGACATGGAAACTAGATGCAAGGTAAACTCGCCTTAAGCTCCAACATTCCAAAGCAGCACTGCACTGTATTTCCCGTTGTCCTAATTCCGCACTCATTTTAGGTTGGCACTATTGCGACATCGACGGCCGGCAAGCCACGTTCCTGTGCCCAAATGGAACGCAATTTTCGCAGGCCGTCTTCGTGTGCGATTGGTGGTTCAACGTCCGCTGTGACCTGTCCCCGCGGTTGTACGCCATCAACGCTCGCCTCTACCAGCGCCCGAAGGTAAACCCCACCCGGAAGCACCGAGATTAACGAAGCGGCTGGTGGAGGATATCTTCAACAAATAGGGCGTCTGGCGGCCAGGACGCGCCGCGCGACACAAAGCTGGATGGTGCATCCATGCGGATCCATCCCAGTTCCTTTTGGGTTCAGATGGGAAGCAGAAACATAGAATGGGGATGAATGGTTTGGATTTTGTTCTTTTTGTTTTCTTTGTAAAGATGTAGATGATTGGTTTCGCGGATGAATGAGAAGTGTTAGGAGGAATTTTCTAACTTTTGCAGTCGTGTTCACTCGATGCCAATATTCAACGTTGATTATTAGGTGTGGACGGCTTCAGTTGCATTTGTTTAAATATGTTTAGTTACGTGATATATGTTCGTGCTTACATATTTATTATGATTAAATTCAAAGTGAACAAAACCTTTTAGAAAAAAAAATAGTGAACAAGTTATGTGAAGGCCGGATAACTCGAACAGTCCCTTAGGAAAGTTTTTTTTTAATGAAAAACATAATTCAACATGTTGTAAACAAACATTGGAAGGCAAATTTTTAATAAGGAATTTGTTTAGGAAGAACCTAGCATTGTACGGAATCCATAAAACGATGCTACAACATAAATAACGCAAACGAATTATGAAAAATATTCAACTTTTATCTATCTTCTGTGATCAGACGATTTGTTACTTGGAAAAGGGGTCATCTTAATTTCAAAACAAAACTTTTTATTATTTGCCTGGATCACTTCCGGACTTTAAGAGGTTCTTTGTTGCTTCTTAATTTAGGAAACATACAGATGATCAACATTTTCTAGACTAGATGAATTAACTCATACATTTTGAATTATAAAGTATTTGATTAAAGGGTGTTACACTAACATCATAAGCTCTTACGTAATCAGTGCTTTTAAGAGTCGAAATGGTCCTTGTCATATGAGAACAGACCTTCCAAATTTCCACAATTCTACATACTCCTATGATTAACTTTGTTACACACACCTAACGTGTCTGGAAAAGGGAAGAAAACACATGTCATTTAAAAACTCGTTTCAAATTAAACAATTCAAGTCTTCGTCCTAACAGACCAAACCTGTCTGTACTTGAAAAGCGTTTGAATCCAGTTTAAAGTTCGAGTCGCTTCCCCGATATAAATGAAAGTTTGTCTTGTTCCCCAAGCTCTCTCCCTTTGTCGTACCACCATTACGATTCAGGCTGTAGATGGTAGCCCCCTGCTAGAACTTCACAAGGACGTTGTATGTCAACCCGATATACAAAGGACAAGAAACGAGAATTTAAATTTAAATTGAATCAAAGCAAATAGAAATTTTCACCAGCCTGGTGTGGCACACCACAGCACCTTCTTGGTCGCATAACGTGATGAGCAACTGTGTCTGTGTGAATGAAACTAATTTTCCTTGAAATACAAAATAAGATAGGTTAAATACGAAACTGGCGGAACAGTTCAACACTCGTTTCAATGAGATACATATCTCGGTGTCAGAGGAAGGATTCAGAATAAAAAGCATATTTCTCCGATAGGGAGTATTTGGTGTCACCTTTGCTTTTGTTGTCATATAATGTAAATAGTGGATGTTTGCAAGTTCTCGTTGCACGAAAGCGAATCCAGAGCTACAAACATTAACGTGTAACTTATGTTTGAATGACTCGGTACTTACAATAGACTTTTTTAAATGGTTACAGCTAACAAAATACTCAGCGTTAGTCGAATTTTATAAAACCTTCAAACTGTACAAAATATGAGAATAACAAATGTTATTGGACGTGGAAGATCATAGCTGAATACAAAACGATGACATCATCAACAATTTCAGAGACAGATTTTTATTGTAGAGTAGAGATTTTGCTTGAAGTTTAATGCTTAGATGGGTATATCAAAACTTATTAATGTAAACATTTGTGTATAATAAACCTT